>NC_134361.1:159263436-159570691 GCF_048569485.1 Anomaloglossus baeobatrachus | reverse complement strand
AGATATTTCTCTCTCACGCCTTTCGCAGAAAGTGGTTTTTCTAGTAGCAGTCACTTCTCTTCGGAGAGTGTCTGAGCTAGCAGCGTTGTCGTGCAAAGCCCCTTTCCTGGTGTTTCACCAGGACAAGGTGGTTCTACGTCCGGTTCCGGAATTTCTCCCTAAGGTGGTATCCCCCTTTCATCTCAATCAGGATATCTCCTTACCCTCTTTTTGTCCTCATCCAGTTCACCAATGTGAAAAGGATTTGCACTTGTTAGATCTGGTGAGAGCACTCCGACTCTACATTTCTCATACGGCGCCCCTGCGCCGCTCGGATGCACTCTTTGTCCTTGTCGCTGGCCAGCGTAAAGGGTCACAGGCTTCCAAATCAACCCTAGCTCGGTGGATCAAGGAACCAATTCTCGAAGCTTACCATTCTGCTGGGCTTCCGGTTCCCTCAGGGCTGAAGGCCCATTCTACCAGAGCCGTGGGTGCGTCCTGGGCTTTGAGGCACCAGGCTACGGCTCAGCAGGTGTGTCAGGCGGCTACCTGGTCGAGCCTGCACACTTTCACGAAACACTATCAGGTGCATACCTATGCTTCGGCGGATGCCAGCCTAGGTAGACGAGTCCTTCAGGCGGCGGTTGCCCACCTGTAGGAAGGGGCCGTTTTACGGCTCTATTACGAGGTATTATTTTACCCACCCAGGGACTGCTTTTGGACGTCCCAATTGTCTGGGTCTCCCAATGGAGCAACAAAGAAGGGAATTTTGTTTACTTACCGTAAATTCCTTTTCTTCTAGCTCCAATTGGGAGACCCAGCACCCGCCCCTGTTTTTTTGTGTACACATGTTGTTCATGTTGAATGGTTTCAGTTCTCCGATATTCCTTCGGATTGAATTTACTTTAAACCAGTTATAATTTTTTCCTCCTTCTTGCTTTTGCACCAAAACTGAGGAGCCCGTGGGAGCACGGGGGGTGTATAGGCAGAAGGGGAGGGGCTTTACACTTTTAGTGTAATACTTTGTGCGGCCTCCGGAGGCATAGCCTATACACCCAATTGTCTGGGTCTCCCAATTGGAGCTAGAAGAAAAGGAATTTACGGTAAGTAAACAAAATTCCCTTCTTTGTTCATGCGATGTGAAAGGGTATAATTCAAAATGGAAGCATTCTATTTCATACCCAAATATTCACTCAGCAATTTGTCCCATCCCCCATGGCACAGATATACCAGTACCCAAGGCCCCTGCTACCTTGGAAGATATAACTATGAAGATGAAGGTAAGAGTCATACCTAAACCAGATGAATCAAGTTCTGACTTTGAAGATGATACAAGACCAAAATTTTTTTTCCAGGAGGAGATGAATGATTTGGTAAGAGACTTAAATCTTCCCAAAGATGCCGCTAAGTTACTCGGCTCAGGGCTCAAAAGCAAGAATTTATTGTTGCCAAGAGTGTCTCTTTCATGGTTCAGACATCGTGAAGACGAGTTCATTCCTTAGTTTGCCCAGGAAGATAAGTTGGTTTATTGCATCGATGTCGAAGGTTAGATGGGTCGATTTAAAATCCAATATGATTCAGCTCAATGGCGTCTTTTTATAGATTCTTCAAAAAGAAGTCTCAAAGCAGTTTTACTCCACAACGGTGGTTTTTATGCTTCCATCCCTTTAGGTCATTCCGTACACGTCAAGGAAACCTACGAGAACTTGGAATTGGTTCTTCATAAACTTAAATATGAAGACCATGGTTAGCAAGTGTGCGGGGATTTGAAAGTCTTGTGCATGCTGCTCGGGCAACAAGCTGGGTATACCAAATACCCTTGTTTTCTGTGTCTATGGGACAGTCGAGTCCGACAAAATCACTGGACCAAGAAGAATTGGCAGCCGAGGGTCCTCACAGTTGGTGAAAAAAATGTCCTCCGAGAAACTTTGGTTCCTCCCCACAAAGTTCTTCTACCACCTCTCCACATCAAATTGGGATTGATGAAGTAATTCGTAAAATCACTTCCAAAAGATGGAGAATGCTTCAAATACTTGGTCGCCAAGTTTCCAGGCCTCTCGGAGGCAAAATTGAAGGAAGGTGTGTTCGTCGGACCAGACATTAGAAGGCTTATAGCTGATCAAGAGTTTATCAATAGCATGAAGCATCCTCAAAAAGAAGGGTGGATTGCATTTAGAAATCATAGAGAAATTTTTAGGCAATAACAAAAACCCTGACCACAAACAAATCGTCGGACAAATGCTGAAAGCATTTGAAGCTTTAGGTTGCCTGATGAGTTTGAAAGTGCATTTCTTCCATTCCCACCTTGACAACTTTCCTGAAAATTTGGGAGTTGTGAGTGAAGAGCAAGGTGAACAATTCCACCAGAACATTAAAGAGATGGAAAGAAGATACCAGGGAAGATGGAGCATTACAATGATGGCAGACTACTGTTGGATGCTTAAGAGAGACATTACAGATTCTACTCACAAGCGTAAATGTACCAAGAGAAGCCTCACAGGGAAGAAGAATCGATTTTAGTGTGTGTTAGTGAGCTCATTGCAGTTAAAAAAAAATGATTTTCATGAAACATTTGTAATAAAAAATTTAATATTCTCTCACACATAAGACCGCTTTCTGTGCCCATATAGCAGTCGTACATCCCAGCCTGACCACTGGTATAGTGGTGAAAAACTAACTTGTGACTGTACTTCATCTACTTTTGTGTAAAAATGGTTTGCGTGTGAGAGCTTTTTTTTCTTTCTAGTGTTAATGGTGTTACCAGTAAAGGGGTTGTTCCAAGATCGAGTTTTTAGCCACAGGATAGTTAATAACTTGCTAATATCAGAGACCCCACCAATCCTGAGAGCAGGGACTGTCTAGACCCCCCCTCCCCTCCATGTGAAGGGCTCAGCTATTTTGTTGGTTTCATAGACTGTAAATTAGTGATTATTAGGGGGTTGTTCGAGAACGATCCAAGACAAAAAACAGCTCCTTGCTGTGAACGACGTGAGCCACTAAATTCTATTAAAGGGAACCTGTCAGCAGAAATTTCACCCAAAACCTAAAAGATTCCCCGTCTGCAGCTCCTGGGCTGCATTCTAGAAAGGTCCCTGTTATTGTGCCCCATGTGAGACCAAAATAAAGACTTTATAAAGTGGTACCTTTTTGTATTCAGAAACTGTAAATGTGACACTGGGGCGGGCTCTCTGGCGTCCGTTATTCTGCCCCCTGGTCCTGTATGCCGCCCCCATCGCTCCTTTCCATAGCTGATGCACCGCCCACTGCTCCAGCCATCCCCGCGCATGCCCAGTGCCAGTCTCACGGGACTGAGCAGTGTGACCGCTGGTGACGTGTGCGCAGGCAAGTGATTATGGGCGGGGCTGTGATTGTTATCAGCAAGTACCCGCCCATAATCTTGTGAGCGCGCAAACCTCACCAGCGGTCACACTGTGCTCAGTGTAGATGCTAGACTGTATGGGCTGCTTCCAGGGATGACGTCCCTTTTGTCACGTGATAGGGGCGTGTTCAAAATACTATCACGTGACAAAAGGGACGTCATCCCTGGAAGCAGCCCATACAGTCTAGCATCTACACTGAGCACAGTGTGACCGCTGGTGAGGTTTGCGTGCTCACAAGATTATGGGCGGGTACTTGCTGATAACAATCACAGCCCCGCCCATAATCACTTGCCTGCGCACACGTCACCAGCGGTCACACTGCTCAGTCCCGTGAGACTGGCACTGGGCATGCGCGGGGATGGCTGGAGCAGTGGGCGGTGCATCAGCTATGGAAAGGAGCGATGGGGGCGGCATACAGGACCAGGGGGCAGAATAACGGACGCCAGAGAGCCCGCCCCAGTGTCACATTTACAGTTTCTGAATACAAAAAGGTACCACTTTATAAAGTCTTTATTTTGGTCTCACATGGGGCACAATAATAACAGGGACCTTTCTAGAATGCAGCCCAGGAGCTGCAGACGGGGAATCTTTTAGGTTTTGGGCGAAATTTCTGCTGACATGTTCCCTTTAATGGCTCTTGCGTGGCTTAAAATTCCGCTATTCGACAGACAAAAACCCTGCCCATAAGAACCATCCTCCTACCAGTTATCAAATTACTGGCTGGCTACAAGTGGGTGTGGTTTAAGTTGTGGGTGGGCGGAGTTTCAGCGGCATTCACATCATCTTATGTGTTTGCCATGTTTAATAAGGGTCCATTTAGGATCCAAAAGAACCGACTCTTTATGGTAACCAGAGCCACCAAAAAGACTAACTCTCATCACTACTGTAAATGGATTGCCATGTGTTTTATTTTTCTCCTAATATTTTGTATCATGTATTTATACCAACAATCTAAATAGAAGAGATTTCTAGACTAGACTTATTTTATTTTTTTCGTGTTAGATTGGACCAAGAACTGGACTTTATACTCTCTCAGCAGAAAGAGCTGGAGGACCTCTTAACACCACTGGAAGAATCGGTTAAAGAACAGAGTGGAACGATCTATCTACAACATGCAGACGAGGAGCGAGAAAAGACGTAAGATTAATAGGACTAAAAACCTGATATTTACAGACAAATTATTACTTTTTTACACTTGGGTTTATTTACTCCTAACAGTTTTTGAGATTTTTTTACTTTTTAAGATATTGGCATTTTCTCTTGTACCCACGGGATAACAGGAAGTGCAAGGAAATAAATGTGGTTGCATATTTTAAAAATAGTCCACCTTTCCTGAATAGAAAAATGTTCTGGCTTACTAATGTTTGACCAATTTTACAAATGTTTGTTGAAAAACCTTTTCACTGCTTAGAGTCTAGACTGTACACCACATTGCAAGGAAGTGGAGCAATGTGTATATGTGTAGTTGCCTTTCATGTTTTAATGGCAGCTGTATAGAGCATTCTGGGGGATTTTTAATAGAGGACCAGTCATTTGCTTAAACAAAATGAGTTGAAGGGTCATTCCCATCTCCGAGATCCTATCCCTATCCCTTTAGTAGGTGTAATAATATTTGTAATTACCTACAATTAGAAATGTAGTATTCTCCTGATATATCCATATCACCTCCCTCATGTGCAGGGCATTGCAGTAGCTTAGTTGCTCATGGTCGTAACCAGGGATACCTAACTGCCACTATATGAGTGGACGTAAATCATGGATAGCTAAGCCTGAATGCCTTGCACGAGGCATGGCTATATCAGGAGATCTGTACTACATTTCTAATTGGAGGTATTGGCTGATATTGTTGTATATTGGGATAGGATCTTGGAAATGGACCTTTGTAAAAATCATAATTACGTTTGTTGCTTTTGAAGCGCAATATGAGAAATCTCTGCTCATAGTGCAACTGGGCGTTTCTTCATAGTTTTTTCTAGGGGCGTGCACTTTCACCTCCCCTTTCCCAAACCCTGCCAATTGCAGGTCAGCAACATCTGAGACTGCTGAGCTGTGATTGGCAGCATCAGGTGGGGGGGGTGCGCTTGCCCCCAGAGGAGACTCGAAAGAAATGCCCGGTTGCACTTCAAGCAGAGATTTCACATAGTCACATTTTTTTTCTTCTAAAGAGCACTATCTCTGCAGTGGAGCAACACAGCACAAATCTGAAAAGAGCGACAGTCAGGGGAGCTTACTTGGTATTTAACAGCAATCTTTTTAAGCTAGTGACAGATTTTGTTTGTTAGCCTGATTCTCCTGTCCCAGGACACGTTAAACAGCAGTCAGTGAGCACTGGGACCAGCGTGCAGGAAGCTTCCTGCTTATATTAGGGTCATTACCATGTACACCGGCAATATTTCACTGCCTTTAGCAGCCTACACGTGTCCCATGGGGGGACCACTCTGCAGCTCTCTGCTCTTCTCTGCATTAATGTTTTTTGCCAACTACACACAGAATGTTATCCCTAGCACCACAACAAAAGCAGGAAAAGAAATTAATTTAAAATAACAATTAAAAAAACAACCGTCCCCATCCCTTCCAAACTACATTAGACGCAAATTACTAAAGGAATGAAAAAAGAGTAAGTTTGTATATTGCCTCCTCTTACCCTATTTTAGTGGTCACTATGTCTGCTTAACGACCGCGGGCAGTAATATTACGTCCTAGCGGTCATAGTGTTACTGCCCACGGTCTGCCGCCAGCAGCGATCAGTGCACATCTCAGCTGATTTTCACAGCTGAAATGTGTGCCTGCCAGGCACGAGCAGAATAGTTATCCACTTGTGCCGTTTAACCCCTTAAATGGCGCTGTCAATATGTGACAGCACCATTATAACGGCATCTGCGGTAAAGATTTACTTACCGGCTGATACCGGAAGTCACATGAAGTGATCACGTGACTTCCAGTGGTTGTCATGGTAGCACAGAATCATGTGATGACTCCTGTAGCTGACATGAATTACTTTCGGTTTCACTCCGCCCGGAGTCGGGGGAAGCAGAAAATGAGCATATCTGCTGTTTACAGCTGTATATCTGTGATCAGCAGATAGGGCAGAGAGATCGGATTGTTGATCCATACAGCCCCCTAGAGGGACTAGCAAAATAAAAAAAAAAAGTAAAAAATTAAAAAAAAACTAAAAATTCAAATCACCCCCCTTTCGCCCCTTTGAAAATTAAAGGGTTAAAAAAATATACGCACATTTGGTATAGCCGCGTTCAGAAACGCCCAATCTATCAAAATATAAAATCAATTAATCTGATCAGTAAACGGCATAACGGCAAAAAAATTACAAACGCCTAAATTACGGGGTTTTTTTGGTGGCCACAAATTTTAAACAGGCGATCAAAACGTAGCCTCTGCGCAAAAATGGTACCGTTAAAAACGTCAGCTCGAGACGCAAAAAATAAGCCATCACTGAGCCATAGATCCCGGAAAATTAGAACGCTACGGGTCACGGAATATGGCGTAGTAAAATGTGTGGCACTTTTTTTTTTTTTTAACCCCTTATTTAAAAGTAAACCTATACAGGTTTGGTGTCTACGAACTAGCACTGACCTGAGGCATCACATAGATACATCAGTTTTACCATACAGTGAACACAGTGAATAAAATCTCAAAAACAATAGTGCTATCACTTTTTTTTTGCAATTTTTCTGCATTTGGAATTTTTTTGCCGTTTTCCAGTACACTATATGGTAAAATCTATGGTTTCATTTTAAAAGTACAGCTCGTTTTGCAAAAAATTAGCCCTCACATGACCTATATTGACTGAAAAATAAAAAAGTTTCGTCTCTCGGAAGAAGAATGGCGAAAAAAAAGCGAAAAATCGGCCGGTCGTGAAGGGGGGTTAAGGCTATGTTCGCATGCTGAGTATTTGGGTGCAGAAAATTCTGCACCAAGTCTGTATCTCTTGGCAGAAAAAACTCTTGTTTTTGCCGTGCGGTTTTTCATGCATTTAGGTGGAAAAATGCTGAATAAATTGACAGGCTGCAGTTTTTTTGCAACAAATCTGCAAGCAAAAAAATCAAGCAACATGTGCACAACACTTCATAATAACTCTCATTTACATTGCTGGGATAAGGATAGGCATGCAGTGTGTGCACATAGCCTTAGTAAAGCTACAATACTGGAACATCTTAGACCTGTGCTGTACTGTTCCCCCTCACATCAGCATGGGAGGGTTAGTCCTACACTGTCCATTCAGTATTGCCTATGCAGGGCACACATTTCTTTGAAATGGGGAATGGTTACGCTCAGTTGTCAAGGTATTAAATTGCTTCAGACAGCATGAACATACACAGGTGTGCATTAGAATATCCCAGTATGTAGTAGGCGTAACAATATTTGTAAATATCTCCAATTAGAAATTTAATATAGTTATCCTGATTTAGCAATGTCACTTACCTCTTGTGCAGGGCATTGCAGTAGCTTTGTATCTATGGTTGCAACCATGCATATAGTGACTGTTAGTTGCTACTGGTCGTAACCATGGATACCTAAGCTACTGTAATACCCTGCACATGAGGTAAGTGACATAGCTAATCAGGAGAACTATACTACATCTCTAATTGGAGGTAATTGTGAATATTATTACACTACTACATATTAAAATAGGATCTTGGAGATGAGTATACCCCTTATAATTCTTAACATCTTAGCCACCTCTCTTCAACCCATTGATTTTCTAAAGAGCAGTTAACTGCTCATCTCCTTCCTATCAATCCCCCCAGACACCCAGCATGGCATTGACAGTTTCCATAGTAGTTCTAACCATGGCTCTCCCTTTTCTATCTCTGTATCGTGACATATAGAACAAGCACAGACAGACCGTTAATGTGTAGTAGCTGAATGGAGATGGTAAATAGAACTGGCACTCAAGGAGGAGCATCCGCCTCCCAAGGAAGTAAGGGGACTGCATAGCTCTGAGAGGCTCAAGAAACATCTTGAGATTAGGCCTTTTAGAAAGTGGCCCCCAACCTTTTTAAGTTTCCTCTTTGAGAGACTTATCACGAGCCACAATCTATGCAAACAAATCATTGAAGCCATTAGAGAGTTAAGTTGGTGTCACACATAACGACGACGACAACGACGTCGCTGCTACGTCACCATTTTCTGTGACGTTGCAGCGACGTCCCGTCGCTGTCGCTGTGTGTGACATCCAGCAACGACCTGGCCCCTGCTGTGAGGTCGCCGGTCGTTGCTGAATGTCCAGCTTCATTTTTTGGTCGTCACTCTCCCGCTGTGACACACACATCGCTGTGTGTGACAGCGAGAGAGCGACGAAATGAAGCGATCAGGAGCCGGCACTGGCAGCTGCGGTAAGCTGTAACCAGCGTAAACATCGGGTAACCAAGGGAAGACCTTTCCCTGGTTACCCGATGTTTACGCTGGTTACCAGCCTCCGCTCTTGCTGCCAGCGCCGGCTCCTGCTCTGTGACATGTGGCTGCAGTACGCATCGGGTAATTAACCCGATGTATACTGTAGCAAGGAGAGCAAGGAGCCAGCGCTAAGCAGTGCGCACGGCTCCCTGCTCTCTGCACTGACATGTAGCTGCAGCACACATCGGGTTAATTAACCCGATGTGTGCTGCAGGAGAGCAAGGAGCCAGCGCTAAGCGCGGCTCCCTGCTCTCTGAACTGTGACATGTAGCTGCAGCACACATCGGGTTAATTAACCCGATGTGTACTGCAGGAGAGCAAGGAGCCAGCGCTAAGCGCGGCTCCCTGCTCTCTGAACTGTGACATGTAGCTGCAGCACACATCGGGTTAATTAACCCGATGTGTACTGCAGGAGAGCAAGGAGCCAGCGCTAAGCGCGGCTCCCTGCTCTCTGAACTGTGACATGTAGCTGCAGCACACATCGGGTTAATTAACCCGATGTGTGCTGCAGGAGAGCAAGGAGCCAGCGCTAAGCGCGGCTCCCTGCTCTCTGAACATGTAGCACAGCGACCTTATGATCGCTGCTTCTGCTGTGTTTGACAGCTAAGCAGCGATCATAACAGCGACTTACAAGGTCGCTGTTACGTCACCGAAAATGGTGACGTAACAGCGACGTCGTTGTCGCTGTCGTTTAGTGTGACACCAGCTTTATTCTGGTATTTTCAGGTTACAGTGGGCAAGTGGATCTACAGCTTTAGATTGCCATTGTAAAACTGGTTGTACCAGTTGCGTCCGCAAATCTAAAAATTGACTGTGTGCACCTCCTGATTGTCCACATAGTGGACGGGTGCAGGAACCATCTATTTCCTTGTGTTAATTTGGTCTGTAAATTGAACCAGACTACTGATTTTTTTTTTTTAATTAATATGATTATATATATATTAGAAGGTGGCCCGATTCTAACGCATCGGGTATTCTAGAATTTATTGTGTAGTTAATGTATGTTTTTTGTTATATATATCGGTTATTGTGTGTAGTTGCCAGTGTTTGTGTAGGGCACTGTAAATGTTCTGGGTGTTGTCTGAGTGGGGGTGTGTGTGAGAGCGGTGTTGTATGTGTGTTGCGTTGTGTGTGTTGCGTTGTTTGTGGAGCGCTGTGTGTCTACAGCGTTCTGTGTGTGTTGCGCGGTTTGTGTGGGTGTGGTGTGCGTGTGTGTGTTTTGGGGGAGGTATGTTTTGTGCAGTGTGTGTGTTGCGCGGTATGTGCGTATATTTATGTATGCCGCGGTGTTTGTGTGTTGGGTGTTGTGTGTGTGCGGCGTTGTCTGTGTAGGGCGGTGTTTGTGGTTCCCAGTGTGTGTGTGGTGTGTTGTGCGGTGCGCGTGTGGCGCTGTGTGTGTGTTTTGGAGGGAGGTGTGCACCCCCATCGTGCTCCATCCCCCATGCTGCGCACTCCCCATCGTGCTCCATCCCCCATGCTGCGCACTCCCCATCGTGCTCCATCCCCCATGCTGTGAACTCCCCATCGTGCTCCATCCCCCATGCTGCGCATCCCCATCGTGCTCCATCCCCCATGCTGCGCATCCCCATCGTGCTCCATCCCCCATGCTGCGCATCCCCCATCGTGCTCCATCCCCCATGCTGTGCACCCCCCATCGTGCTCCATCCCCCATGCTGCGCACTCCCCATCGTGCTCCATCCCCCATGCTGCGCACCCCCATCGTGCTCCATCCCCCATGATGCGCATCCCCTTCGTGCTCCATCCCCCATGCTGCGCACTTCCCATCGTGCTCCACAGTCACACATCAGACAGTATACACTTGCACATCTGATCGCATACACTCACACCCCACTTATCCCTATGCTCTTCGGTGGGCGGTCCCAGCAGCTGTGCTGCACGCCGTGCTCCTCTGCCGACACTCACCGATCCGATCGCATACACGCACACACCCGATCGCACACACACTGACGATATTGCACATACGCGCTCACACACTCACAACATCCGGAGATACCACATGCTTCCGGCCATGTGATCCTCCGGCAGGTCCTGGAAGGTCACTGCACGCACAGTATCGCCGCCGAGAAGTAAGCGATATCACTGGATGTTGTGTGTGGATGCGATCTGATGTGTGTGTGAGAGTGAGTGAGTGTGATCTGATGTGTGTGTGTGCGTGTGTGTGTGTGTGTGTTCCGCCGCTGCAGGACCTTGATGCGCTCACCTGCTCCCGATCAGCGTCTGGTGAGTATGACTGCGGGGTCTTCTCTTTCTTCTGTCTTCTCTCTTCTGGGGGTGCTCGCTGCCTATAATGAAGTGTCTTGCAGTGTCTTTAACTCTTTCACCGCTGCATGACACTTCATTATTGACCGCAGCGTATGCCGGCTCCCTGCACAGGTGTACCTTGAGCCGGTGTACGCTGGAGCGGGGCTGAGTGGGCGAGGCGTCAGCGTATGCCGGCTCCCCCTGCACATGTGTACCTTGAGCCGGTGTACGCTGGAGCGGGCGATGCGTGCAGAGGTCCGGGGCGAGCGGCTAATCCATGTGGGGGGCGGGGCCATCCCGAAGCGAGCGGCCAATCCGTGGGGGGGCGGAGCCAGGCCGAACCCAGAGCGGCTAATCCATGCGGGGGGCGGGGCCAGGTCGAGGCGAGCGGCCAATGGGGGGGGGGTTCAGGCCGAGCCCAGTGGCCAATCCGACAGTTGTCACTTTTATGACACTTACGGTCACGTGACACAATTTTGGAGCAAGACAGACAGAATTAGGCAATTATATAGATACTAGAAGGTGGCCCGATTCTACGCATCGGGTATTCTAGAATTTACGTATTTGTGTAGTTCGTGTATGATTTTTGTTATATATATATATATATATATATATATATATATATATATATATATATATATATATATTATATATATATATATATATATATATATATATATATATATATAGATGTTGTTGTCTGTAGTTACCAAGTGTTTGTGTAGGGCGCTGTACATGTTCTGGGTGTTGTCTGGGTGTGGCGGGGGGTGAGAGCGGTGTTGTTTGTGTGTTGCGTTGTTTGTACAGCGCTGTGTGTGTGTGTTGCGCAGTTTGTGTGGGTGTGGGGTGTGTGTGTTTTGGTGGGAGGTATGTTTTGTGCTATGTGTGTGTTGTGCGGTATGTGCGTATATTTGTGTGTGCCGCGCTGTTTGTGTGTTGGGTGTTGTGTGTGTGCGGCGTTGTCTGTGTGTGTGGGTGTCTGTGTAGGGCGGTGTTTGTGGTTCCCTGTGTGTGTGTGTGTGTTGGGGGGAGGTGTGCACCTCCCATTGTGCTTCATCCGCCATGCTGCGCACTCCCAAACGTGCTTCCCCGCCATGCTGCGCACTCCCAAACGTGCTCCATCCGCCATGCTGCGCACTCCCAAACGTGCTCCATCCGCCATGCTGCGCACTCCCAAACGTGCTCCATCCGCCATGCTGCGCACTCCCAAACGTGCTCCATCCGCCATGCTGCGCACTCCCAAACGTGCTCCATCCGCCATGCTGCGCACTCCCAAACGTGCTCTATCCGCCATGCTGCGCACTCCCAAACGTGATCCATCCGCCATGCTGCGCACTCCCAAACGTGGTCCATCCGCCATGCTGCGCACTCCCAAACGTGCTCCATCCGCCATGCTGCGCACTCCCAAACGTGCTCCATCCGCCATGCTGCGCACCCCCCATCGTGCTCCATCCCCCATGCTGCACCAGCATCAGCCTCTCTACCCGCAGCATCAGCCTCTCTCCTCCCAGCATCAGCCTCTCTCCTCCCAGCATCAGCCTCTCTCCTCCCAGCATCAGCCTCTCCTCCCAGCATCAGCCTCTCTCCTCCCAGCCTCCCTCTTCCCAGCCTTCCCCAGCATCAGCCTCCACCTTCCAGCCTCCCTCAGCATCAGCCTCCCCCAGCATCAGCCTCTCTCCTTCCAGCCTCCCCCAGCATCAGCCTCTCTCCTTCCAGCATCAGCCTCCCCCAGCATCAGCCTCTCTCCTCCCAGCCTCCCGCCTCCCCCAGCATCAGCCTCCCCCAACATCAGCCTCTCTCCTTCCAGCCTCCCCCAGCATCAGCCTCCGCCTCTCAGCCTCCGCCTCCCAGCCTCCCCCAGCATCAGCCTCTCTCCTCCCAGCCTCCCCCAGCATCAGCCTCTCTCCTCCCAGCCTCCTCTAGCATCAGCCTCTCTCCTCCCAGCCTTCCCTAGCATCAGCCTCCCCCTCCCAGCCTCCCCCAGCAACAGCCTCCCCCAGCATCAGCCTCCCCCAGCATCAGCCTCTCTCCTTCCAGCCTCCTCCAGCATCAGCCTTCCCCAGCATCAGTTTCTCTCATCCCAGCCACCCCCAGCATCAGCCTCCCCCAGCATCAGCCTCTCTCCTCCCAGCCTCCCCCAGCATCAGCCTCCCCCAGCATCAGCCTACACCCTCCCAGCCTCCCCCAACATCAGCCTCCCCCAGCATCAGCCTCTCTCCTTCCAGCCTCCCCCAGCATCAGCCTCTCTCCTTCCAGCCTCCCCCAGCATCAGCCTCTCTCCTCCCAGCCTCCCTCCTCCCAGCCTACCCCAGCATCAGCCTCCCCCTCCCAGCCTACCCCAGCATCAGCCTCTCCCAGCATCAGCCTCTCTCCTTCCAGCCTCCCCCAGCATCAGCCTCCCCCAGCATCAGCCTCCGCCCCCCCAGCATCAGCCTCCGCCTCCCAGCCTCCCCCAGCATCAGCCTCCGCCTCCCCCAGCATCAGCCTCTCTCCTCCCAGCCTCCCCCAGCATCAGCCTCTCTCCTTCCAGCATCAGCCTCCCCCAGCATCAGCCTCTCTCCTCCCAGCCTCCCGCCTCCCCCAGCATCAGCCTCCCCCAGCATCAGCCTCTCTCCTTCCAGCCTCCCCCAGCATCAGCCTCCCCCAGCATCAGCCTCCGCCTCTCAGCCTCCGCCTCCCAGCCTCCCCCAGCATCAGCCTCTCTCCTCCCAGCCTCCCCCAGCATCAGCCTCTCTCCTCCCAGCCTCCTCTAGCATCAGCCTCTCTCCTCCCAGCCTTCCCTAGCATCAGCCTCCCCCTCCCAGCCTCCCCCAGCATCAGCCTCTCTCCTTCCAGCCTCCCCCAGCATCAGCCTCCCCCAGCATCAGCCTCTCTCCTCCCAGCCTCCCCCAGCATCAGCCTCCCCCTCCCAGCCTCCCCCAGCATCAGCCTCTCTCCTTCCAGCCTCCCCCAGCATCAGCCTTCCCCAGCATCAGTTTCTCTCATCCCAGCCACCCCCAGCATCAGCCTCCCCCAGCATCAGCCTCTCTCCTCCCAGCCTCCCCCAGCATCAGCCTCCCCCAGCATCAGCCTACACCCTCCCAGCCTCCCCCAACATCAGCCTCCCCCAGCATCAGCCTCTCTCCTTCCAGCCTCCCCCAGCATCAGCCTCTCTCATCCCAGCCACCCCCAGCATCAGCCTCACCCAGCATCAGCCTCTCTCCTTCCAGCCTCCCCCAGCATCAGCCTACGCCTCCCAGCCTCCCTCAGCATCAGCCTCCCCCAGCATCAGCCTCTCTCCTTCCAGCCTCCCCCAGCATCAGCCTCCCCCAGCATTAGCCTCTCTCCTTCCAGCATCAGCCTCCCCCTCCCAGCCTCCCCCAGCATCAGCGTCTCTCCTCCCAGCCTTACCTAGCATCAGCCTCCCCCAGCATCAGCCTCCCCCAGCATCAGCCTCCCCCAGCATCAGCCTCTCTCATCCCAGCCACCCCCAGCATCAGCCTCCCCCAGCATCAGCCTCTCTCCTCCCAGCCTCCCCCAGCATCAGCCTCCCCCAGCATCAGCCTACACCCTCCCAGCCTCCCCCAACATCAGCCTCCCCCAGCATCAGCCTCTCTCCTTCCAGCCTCCCCCAGCATCCGCCTCTCTCATCCCAGCCACCCCCAGCATCAGCCTCCCCCAGCATCAGCCTCTCTCCTCCCAGCCTCCCCCAGCATCAGCCTCCCCCAGCATCAGCCTACACCCTCCCAGCCTCCCCCAACATCAGCCTCCCCCAACATCAGCCTCCCCCAACATCAGCCTCCCCCAACATCAGCCTCCCCCAACATCAGCCTCCCCCAACATCAGCCTCCCCCAACATCAGCCTCCCCCAACATCAGCCTCCCCCAACATCAGCCTCCCCCAACATCAGCCTCCCCCAACATCAGCCTCCCCCAACATCAGCCTCCCCCAACATCAGCCTCCCCCAACATCAGCCTCCCCCAACATCAGCCTCCCCCAACATCAGCCTCCCCCAACATCAGCCTCCCCCAACATCAGCCTCCCCCAACATCAGCCTCCCCCAACATCAGCCTCCCCCAACATCAGCCTCCCCCAACATCAGCCTCCCCCAACATCAGCCTCCCCCAACATCAGCCTCCCCCAACATCAGCCTCCCCCAACATCAGCCTCCCCCAACATCAGCCTCCCCCAGCATCAGCCTCTCTCATCCCAGCCACCCGCAGCATCAGTTCCCCCAGCATCAGCCTCTCTCCTCCCAGCCTCCCCCAGCATCAGCCTCCCCCAGCATCAGCCTACACCCTCCCAGCCTCCCCCAGCATCAGCCTCCCCCAGCATCAGCCTCCCCCTCCCAGCCTTCCCCAGGATCAGCCTCCCCCTCCCAGCCTTCCCCAGGATCAGCCTCTCTCCTCCCAGCCTCCTCCAGCACGCCGTGCTCCTCTGCCGACACTCACAGATCCGATCGCATACACTCACGCACACACACACCCACCCGATCGCATACACTCACACACACCTGATCGCATACACTCACACACCCTCCCAGCCTCCCCCAACATCAGCCTCCCCCAGCATCAGCCTCTCTCCTTCCAGCCTCCCCCAGCATCAGCCTCTCTCATCCCAGCCACCCCCAGCATCAGCCTCACCCAGCATCAGCCTCTCTCCTTCCAGCCTCCCCCAGCATCAGCCTACACCTCCCAGCCTCCCTCAGCATCAGCCTCCCCCAGCATCAGCCTCTCTCCTTCCAGCCTCCCCCAGCATCAGCCTCCCCCAGCATTAGCCTCTCTCCTTCCAGCATCAGCCTCCCCCAGCATCAGCCTCCCCCTCCCAGCCTCCCCCAGCATCAGCGTCTCTCCTCCCATCCTTACCTAGCATCAGCCTCCCCCAGCATCAGCCTCCCCCAGCATCAGCCTCCCCCAACATCAGCCTCCCCCAGCATCAGCCTCCCCCAGCATCAGCCTCTCTCATCCCAGCCACCCGCAGCATCAGTTCCCCCAGCATCAGCCTCCCCCAGCATCAGCCTCTCTCCTCCCAGCCTCCCCCAGCATCAGCCTCCCCCAGCATCAGCCTACACCCTCCCAGCCTCCCCCAACATCAGCCTCTCCCAGCATCAGCCTCTCTCCTTCCAGCCTCCCCCAACATCAGCCTCCCCCAACATCAGCCTCCCCCAACATCAGCCTCCCCCAACATCAGCCTCCCCCAACATCAGCCTCCCCCAACATCAGCCTCCCCCAACATCAGCCTCCCCCAACATCAGCCTCCCCCAACATCAGCCTCCCCCAACATCAGCCTCCCCCAACATCAGCCTCCCCCAACATCAGCCTCCCCCAACATCAGCCTCCCCCAACATCAGCCTCCCCCAACATCAGCCTCCCCCAACATCAGCCTCCCCCAACATCAGCCTCCCCCCAACATCAGCCTCCCCCAGCATCAGCCTCTCTCATCCCAGCCACCCGCAGCATCAGTTCCCCCAGCATCAGCCTCTCTCCTCCCAGCCTCCCCCAGCATCAGCCTCCCCCAGCATCAGCCTACACCCTCCCAGCCTCCCCCAACATCAGCCTCCCCCAGCATCAGCCTCCCCCTCCCAGCCTTCCCCAGGATCAGCCTCCCCCTCCCAGCCTTCCCCAGGATCAGCCTCTCTCCTCCCAGCCTCCTCCAGCACGCCGTGCTCCTCTGCCGACACTCACAGATCCGATCGCATACACTCACGCACACACACACCCACCCGATCGCATACACTCACACACATCCGATCGCATACACTCACACACACACACACACACACACACTGACGATATTGCACATACGCGCTCATACTCACAACATCCGGACATACCACATGCTTCTGGCCATGTGATCCTCCGGCAGGTCCTGGAAGCTCACAGCACAGTATCGCCGCCGAGAAGCAAGCGATATCTCTGGATGCTGTGAGTGTGTGGATGCGATCTGATGTGTGTGTGTGTGTGTCTGTTATGTGTGTGCGTGTGGATTTTCCGCCGCTGCAGGACCTTGATGCGCTGGTAACTATGCTACCATGGTTACCAGCGCATCCCGTCCCCCACTTGCACGGGAGCCCACACCAGCATACGGCGGCAAACCCCAGCAATGCGAGGGTTTGTGTCGGCTGGGTTGGCGGCGTACGCTGATGTGGGCTCCCGGGGGTACAGTACTCACCTGGGAGTCGTGTCTCCGTGTCAGTTCGGGGGATGCGTGCGGGGGGCGGGGCCAGAACGAGCGTGCATTGCGTGAGGGGGGCGGGGCGTGGCCGTGTTGCCAATACGTGCAGGGTGCCGGGGCGAGAGGCCAATCCGTGTTGTCGGCGGAGCCTGTGCGAGCGGCCGGCCAATCCGTGTGGGGGGGAGCCAGGGCGAGCGACCAATCCGTGCGGGGGGGCGGGGCCATGGCGAGGCCAGCGGCCAATCCGCTTTGTCACCGTAAGGACACAATTTTGGAGCAAGACAGACAGACAGACAGAAAAAGGCAATTATATATATAGATTATATTTATATATATATATATATACTATATTTATATAGATTATATTTATATATAAGGAGGTAAAAAAGGATCAGACTAAGAAAAAAAATCAGTAATTAAAATGTCATTCCTAAAGGTTGAATTTTGAGGCTAATACAGGTTTTGGTCATGATTGGGTGAATTCATAAACTAGCATTTTTTTTTTTTTTTATTGTAATATACCGTATGAATTTTTTAATGTTTTTTTTCTTTCTTTCCTTCCCCCTACAGATACAAGCTAGCAGAGAACATTGACGCTCAGCTGAAGCGCATGGCCCAGGATTTGAAGGACGTCATAGAACATCTCAACACAACGGCAGGTCCTGGAGACGCCAGTAACCCGGTGAGGAGCAGCTTACACATGTCTAAAAGACCTTACTAATAAATTGTGATGTCCCACCTCCGAGTCTCTTGCACATAACGTCTATGGGAGATTTGAAAAAAATGGTTGAGCTTTTAGAACTCCCATAGAGATCATAGGAGAGGGAGCTGCACATAGTTTGCATCCTCCTCTCCGCTTAAAGCAGCTATGAAAAGAGGTACCATTTTCAAGGTGCTGGTCCTATAGCTAAAATCTGCATTGTTTAGAAGTCTGTGGCAATCCCTCATATGCCTCAAATATTTCAGATGAGAAAACCCCTTTTAATCCTTAAAGGGGTTGTCCCACAAACAAACTACATTTTATTCAATAGATTTGGAATAATAATAATTTCCAGGATTGGATGTGTTAAAAAAAAATCAAACAAAAAAAACTTTCCTGTGCTGAGATCTTATATCTGCCCCTGCTCTGTGCTGTGTAATGGCTGTGTCTGGTAGTACAGGAACATGGTCTGATCATACCACATCTCCTGAGCGAGGTTCCCTGTCGCTTTCACCTGCACAGACTTCTTGATTCCCCAGCATACCAAATATCCAGAAATCATTTTGTATTCTGAAACGTCAATTATTATTTTTAATTATTTTTTGATTGCCATTAAATGTTTTTCCGCTATTACAATTCTGAGTGCTGAGATTATTATATAATACCACAGCTCCTAAGCAGGGGAGGAAACAAGACAGTGTATAGATAGCACCGCATGGGATTACAGTTGATTCTTGCTGTGAGGTAAAACATTTCCTCGCCTGTTTTAAAAAAAAAAAAATGGTTTTACCTCACAGAAAGCAGCTGCTGAGATCCCATGCTGTAATGGCTGTATACTCTTGCTTTTTCTGCTGCCCAGGAGATCCAATTGTGCAATATATTATGTCAAGATCTATTGATTAAAATGTACTATGTTCTTGGAAAAATCCCTTTCAGTGTTTTGATGGTGCATCCTGCAGGTTATAGAGCAGGAGAAACTGATCTGATTGTTAGACATATCTGTAGGATAGGTTTCTGTAAAACTTGCGTTTTATTTATTGAAATCCCTGGTTTTGAAAGTGTATTCATCCAGTGGATGGTAGTGATTCTTCCTTGTATCACTGCATGCAGAGGTAGCTGTCGATCACTAGGACCCCCTTCTGGACTTGCATGAATAAAATACAAGTTATACAAAACCTTCTCCATCAAACTCTTCTTCTCTAACCATGCTGTTCACATTAGGTGCACGGTACAACATGACCGTTTCCCTTTAAATCATTATATATGTGTTCTAATCTACTGCATATACACACATAGCAAATAAATGGCTGCTACAAATGTTAATTAGACAAGGAAGATGAATCCTCCTGGTGAAATAAGGAATCTTTACCCTGAGCCATGCTAATGTATGTGTATTTCACTCACAGCTCCAGCAGATCTGTAAAATTCTGAATGCTCATGTGGACTCGTTGCAGTGGATCGACCAGAATTCAGGTGAGTGGTGCAAACATTCTCACTTATGCTTTCCTACTTAGACCTAATTTACACGTTGTCCTTTAGCATCCAAAGAGGTAAGGTGTGTTAGGTTGGTGTGTTAGGGGTTACAAGATCGAATGTTCTCGTGTGAGAGATTCGGATCAATTATGACAATGACACTTGGGTCAAACTCTGATTTGAGAAGGAGCAGAGTGTCATTCTCCGTTTTCTGATTCCCTTGCATGCGAGAATCCGATCACAGGTGCGGAGAAGATGGAGCAATTCATCTCCACTTGGATGATATCCGAGTGCAGTCTGACGTTTTACATGAACCCGTAGACTTGTTTGGCTGCGCGTGATCCAAGACACGTTGCCAATAGCAACACGCTGCTAATTTTTTCTTATGCAAAATCAACACTGCTCTACAGTGTAACATTGGAGTGAGGGCTATCCGATAAAACTTCAGATAGCACTCGTCCCTGTTATACGCTCATGAGAATGAGCCCTTAAGGAAAGACTGACTTTAATCCTGTTGGGTTTTTTTTTTTTGGTCCCAGTCTCCGTTTTGGCTAACAAACCAATAAAACAGCACTGAAAACATTTGCATTTGTTTCTCCTTTACTTCTTGTAGCGCTTCTTCAAAGGAAAGTGGAGCAAGTGGCGAAGGAATGTGAGATTCGGAGGAAGGAACAAGAGCGAGGATTCTCCATTACGTTTGACTAAGTTTAATGGCGCATGCTTCTGTAGTATATGCGCTTGTTACATTTTCTGCTTTCTTTAAATAAAGTCGTGATTTTCTTTCTATATTAATGTTGATTGTGAATTTTGTTTTCTTAGTTAAAATATAGAATGCAAACCTTATGTTCTGTTCTAATCCATCGTCTCCGAGCAATCTCAATGTGCCTATACCGCAGTGAGGGAAAATACCATATTTTTCGTTTTATAGGACGCACCCCAAATTTAGAGATAAAAAAAAAGATAGGGTCTGTCTTATACTCCGGTGTTGTCTTACCGGAGGGGGTCGCAGGGGTAGAGTGGAGTCACAGGAGGCAGGGGCGGCGCTGGTGGAGTCTATCCTGGCAGCTGTGAGTCTGTGTTGGTAGTAGAAGCTGTGCTGGCAGTGGAGCTGCGGTGGCTGTGTGGGGAAGGCCTGTTCGGCAGGTGTCCAGTATGCTCGCTCGACGGTCTTGGCTTCAGACAAATGGCACCCGGAGCGGTGCATGCACAGATGGAGCTCTCAGCAGAGAGCTCCATCTGCGCATGCGCTGACTAGAGGCACTATCATTTGAACCCAGCATCTGGGACACCCACCACGCTGGACTGCTCCATACAGCCGGCCGCCTGCCCGCACAGAGAATAGAGCTGTGGAGAATAGCGCAATAGGATCTTTTAACAGGTAAGTGAGACATAGAGAACTCACCTAAAGGGGTTGTGAAAGTCACAACTCCTATAATAGCCTAGTACACAGGTGACCAGCTGCAGCCCCGAAAGAGTCAAATGGATTCGGAAGAAGAAACCAGGTGTCTCGCCGTGCCAAACCAGTCGATGAAGATAAATTATTCCATGTCTTTATTCAATTTGCTTAGGTCAATGTGTTTAGGAGGTTGCAGCCTCCTTCCTCAGGACTTCAAGCAAATGACATAATCTGTTCCAATAAGGGATGAGTCAGTATAAATACACATGTACATAAGAGTACCACCCTCAACTTTCAAACATTGGCGGGATCCTTATCAGTTCAAACAACGGTAACAGACTTGAGGGAAAAACTTCTCAAATTTACAATGTATGTCAATACCGAGGTCAAGTTTTACGATATCAAGAAGGTGGTGCAGGTTAAAAATACAATTAAAGGGAACCTGTCAAGTCCAATATGCACCCAGAACCATGAGATTATTTGTCATTTGTTTGACGTCCTGAAAATGATGCTGTGACCTCCGAAACGCGTTGACCTAAGCAAATTGAATAAAGACATGGAATAATTTCTTTGACTGGTTTGGTGATAGCGCGTTGAGACACCCGGTTTCTTCTTCCGAATCCACTTGCCAGCACAGAGAGGCAGCCACCCACGCTAATTCTCCACCCCCCAGTAAGCTATATTCGTATTTTAAGACACACCCCTCATTTTCCTCCCATATTTTTGGGAGGAAAAGTGCGTCTTTATAATCTGAAAAATACGGTAAGTATTTGATACACCACAGATTTTCCCACCTACAAAAAACGGAGATGTCTAATTTTTATCATAGATACACTTCAACTGTGACAGAATGCCAAAAAATAAAGAAAAGCACATTGTATCATTTTTTTTTTTTTTTTTTTAAATTAATTTGCATTTCTTCAGCGCTCTATTGGGAGACCCAGACGACCGGGGTATAGCTACTGCCCTCCGGAGGCCACACAAAGCACTACACTAAAAAGTGCAAGGCCCCTCCCCTTCTGGCTATACCCCCCCGTGGTATCACGGGTTCTCCAGTTTTCAAGCTTTGTGCGAAGGAGGTCAGACATCCACGCATAGCTCCACAGATTTTAGTCAGCAGTAGCTGCTGACTATTTCGGATGGAAGAAAAGAGGGCCCATATAGGGCCCCCAGCATGCTCCCTTCTCACCCGTTGATGGTGTTGTAAGGTTGAGGTACCTATTGCTGGTACGGAGGCTGGAGCCCACATGCTGCTTTCCTTCCACATCCCCCTGAGGGGCTCTGTGGAAGTGGGATCCTGCCGGCCTCAAAGCTCTGACGCCGGGCTCCATCCACAGACCCATTTGAACCTGCTGGATACGGAGCTGGAG
Organism: Anomaloglossus baeobatrachus; assembly: GCF_048569485.1. Taxonomy (NCBI): domain Eukaryota; kingdom Metazoa; phylum Chordata; class Amphibia; order Anura; family Aromobatidae; genus Anomaloglossus; species Anomaloglossus baeobatrachus. The sequence continues at coordinate 159,548,563 of NC_134361.1, read as the reverse complement.
TACCGTTCAGGGACATGGCCCTGCACCATTACAGGTACTCTGTGTCCCCGTACACACAGGCACAGCACACTCCAGACTTGCTGGGTGTGCTAGTGCGCCGGGGACAGTAATGGGTTACAGTCACTGCAGCTTTGCTGAGTGACTTTGTGTTTTGGGAACTACCGCGCCGGACGCTCCGGGAGCGGCGGCGCGGCTGGGACTTGTAGTTCGCCGGGGACTGGGCGCCGACCGCGCTTTTACGGCGGCGGCGCTTATAAATCCAGTCCCCGGCTTCTGCGGCCTAGTGCCGCTTCGTTCCCGCCCCCTCCCTGTCACTCAGGGAAGGGGACAGGCGCTGAGCAATCAGCAGCGCCGAGGGCTGGAGCCTTTTTACATGCTCCAGCCCTCTCACTGCACACTGTCGGACGCCGGATTCCCGCTCTGACTTGGGGCACGCCCACGGCCCGCCCCTCCCCACATGAGCTGGGGAAGAAGCCGGCAGCCATTACTGCAGTCCGAGCTCGGACTTTCGGCACCAAGGCAGGACGGTGGCGATCATACACCCGCTTATAGGCGGGCGGTAAGCGGCACACATAGTGCTGACCACGATATAACTGCAGTGTGTACATGTGTTGTTTTTAACTGCATAGGTCGCTATATGCCCGCTGGGGGAGCGACACATCAGCAGCAGGAAAGCAGGTGTGCTAAGGCACAGGCTTTCTAGGCTGCTTGTATTGCACGACTGAGGTGTTCATTTGTGTTTATGCTTATATGCTATACATTGCACTGTACAGTCGCTAGTCTTAGCTATATTCTCATGAAATGGCTAGACTACAGCAGCAGAAAACCAAGGGTGCTGGGGCACAGGTTTTTTTCTATGCTGCTTGTATTGCATGGGCTGCAGTGTGCATTTGTACTTGTGCTTGTATGCTATACATAGCACTGTATGGTCACTCTTCTGGGCCATATTCCCCGAGATGACTAGTCTACAGCAGCAGAAGAGCTGGGGTGCCAGGGCACAGGCTTCTATGCTGCTGGTATTGCATGTGCTGCAGTGTTCATTTGTACTTGTGCTTGTATGCTATACATTGCACTGTAGGGTCACTCTTCTGGGCTATATTCCCCTAGATGACTAGTATACAGCAGCAGAAGAGCAGGGGTGCCAGGGCACAGGCTTCTATGCTGCTTGTATTGCTTGTGCTGCAGTGGTCATTTGTACTTTATACCTGTATGCTATACATTGCACTGTACGGTCACCAATCTTGGCTATATACTTCTAGATAGCTAGTCGGCAGCGGCAAAAAAGCAACACAGATTTCAGTGCTGTTTTTACTACATGGGATGCTGTTCATGACACCGTCCCATTGTGTGCATGCTCCCCTGTAGCACGTCGTCTGCCGGGGTCTCTAGCACTTCGTCTGCCGGGGCTCTACTAGTTGTGGCCAAAGAAACCTCCTGTCAACCCTGTCCATGGACAGGGACGGAGTAGTCATAATATAGAGACTTGCACCCATGGGCAATCTACTTGACCAAAAGGCAGCTCTTCAGGGCTTTGATACTGACATCGCTCTCAATCCGGATACACCGGGTGGTAACGCCATACGGAATGATCCTATACCGTCCATCAATGGAAGGTTGGATCTTTCTCCCTCAGCTCCCCCAGTGGAGATAGGAGACGAACAGGAGAAGTTCCTTTTCAGTATCTCACGCAGATATTGAGTTTTTTTTTCTGGCCACGCTGACTTCAGAGAAGCAGTCCAGGAACACCACGCTTACCAGATAAGCGTCTTCTCCAAACGTTTTTAGGATACACGTTATCCCTTTTCCCCTGACGTGGTCAGCGCTGGACCCAGGGTCCAAAGGTGGATTCTCCAATCTCCAGGCTTGCATCTAGAGCCATAGTTGCACTGGAGATGGGGCTTCACTTAAAGATGCCATTCACAGACAGATGGACTCTGGTTGAAATCTGTCTAGGAGGCTATCGGCGTGTCGGTTGCTCCGGCATCCACAGCCGTATTGGCAACCTAACCTTTTCAGCTGTTCTTGCGCAGCTGACCTTGAGCAGGGACATCTGTACCGCAGAGGCGTCCGTAACCCCGCAATGTCTGCACTGCGACTTACCCTGTTAATACTGTCCTAAAAGTACAGTCGAGGTTTCGGTCCTTCCCAAGCTCCGGCAGGTCCCAATTGTCCTCGTGCAAAAGGGCTACAAAACCTCAGACGGGCTCAGATTCCGGCCGGGCTCAATCTCGCCCAAGGAAGGCAGTCGGAGGAACCGCTACCAAGGCGGTCTCCTCAGGACTCTCAGCTCTCTCTCTCTCCGCATCCGCGGTTGATGGCAGACTCCCCCGCCTTTGGCGACATTTAGCTGCCACAGGTCACAGACCGGTGGGTGACGGACATTGTGCTCACGTGCACAGGACAGTGTTCTGTTCTCGTCCTCCGACTCCATTCTTCAGAACGGCCCCACCTCTCCACCGAGCAGATGCCCTGCTGCAGGCGGTGGACGCTCTAAGAGCAGAAGGAGTGGTGATCCCTGTCCCCCCTCAGGAACGAGGGCGAGGGTTTGTACTCCAATCTCTTTGTGGCTCCAAAAATGGACGGTTCCTTCCGTCCTGTTCTAGTCCTGAAACTGCTCAACGAGCATGCGAACGCCAGGCGGTTCCGGATGGGATCCCTCCGATCCGTCATTGCCTCAATGTCTCGAGGAGACTTCCTTGCCTCAACAGACATCAAAGATGCCTATCTCCACGTGCCAATTGCTACGGAGCACCAACGTTTTCTACGTTTTGTGATAGGAGACGAACATCTTCAGTTCGTAGCTCTGCCATTCAGTCTGGCGACAGCCCCACGGGTGTTCACCAAGGTCATGGCAGCAGTGGTAGCAGTCTTGCACTCTCAGGGACACCCGGTGATCCCGTACTTGGACGATCTACTCGTCAAAGCACCCTCCCTCGAGGCATGCCAACGCAGCCTGAATGTTACGCTGGAGACTCTCCAGACTTTCGGGTGGATCATCAATTTGGCAAGGTCAAATCTGTCTCCGACTCAATCACTAACGTATCTCGGCATGGAGTTTCATACTCTATCAGCAATAGTGAAGCTTCCGCTGAACCAGCAGCGTTCCCTGCAGACAGAGGTGCAGTCTCTCCGTCAAGGCCAGTCGCACCCCTTAAGGCGCCTCATGCACTTCCTAAGGAAGATGGTGGCAGCCATCGAGGCAGTTCTCTTTGCGCAGTTTCATCTGCGCCAACGGCAATGGGACATTCTCCGCCAAAGGGACGGGCAGTCAACCTCCCTGGACAGGGAAGTCTCCCTTTCCCTGACGGCCGAGGACTCTCTGCAATAGTGGCTTATTCCCACCTCATTGTCATAGCCCCCATCCTGGGCAGTGGTCACGACAGATACGAGTCTGTCAGGGTGGGGAGCAGCTTGTCTCCGCCACATGGCTCAGGGGACGTGGACTCAGCAGGAGTCCACCCTTCAGATCGATGTTCTGGAAATCGGGGCAGGGTATCTTACCCTATTAGCTTTCCAGAAGTGGCTAGAAAGAGAGCAGATCCGAATCCAGTCGGACAACTCCACAGCGGTGGCATACATCAACCACCAAGGAGGGACACGCAGTCGGCAAGCCTTCCAGGAAGTCCGGCGAATCCTCATGTGGGTGGAGGACACAGCATCCACCATATCCGCAGTTCACATCCCGGGCGTAGAAAACTGGGAAGCAGACTTCCTCAGTCGCCAGGGCATGGACGCGGGGGAATGGTCCCTTCACCCGGACGTGTTTCAGGAAATCTGTTGCCGCTGGAGGGTGCCGGACGTCGACCTAATGGCGTCTCGGCACACCAACAAGGTCCCGGCATTTATGGCACGATCGCGCGATCACAGAGCTCTGGCGGCAGACGCCTTAGTGCAAGATTGGTCGCAGTTCCGGCTCACATATGTGTTTCCACCTCTGGCACTCTTGCCCAGAGTACTGCGCAAAAATCAGATCCGATTGCAGCCGCGTCATACTCGTCGCACCAGACTGGCCGAGGAGATCGTGGTACCCGGATCTGTGGCATCTAACGGTCGGCCGACCGGGGTCACTACCAGACCGACCAGACTTACTGTCCCAAGGGCCGTTTTCTCCATCGGAATTCTGCGGCCCTGAACCTGACTGTGTGGCCTTTGTGTCCTGGATCCTAGCGTCTTCAGGATTATCCCAAGGGGTCGTTGCCACCATGAGACAGGCTAGGAAGCCCACGTCTGCTAAGATCTACCACAGAACGTGGAAGATTTTCTTAATCTGGTGCTCTACTCAGGGAGTGTCTCCCTGGCCATTTGCATTGCCTACTTTTCTTTCCTTCCTACAATAGGAGTTAGAAAAGGGCTTGTCGCTAGACTCCCTCAAAGGGCAAGTCTCAGCACTATCCGTGTTTTCTTCAGCGCTCTATTGGGAGACCCAGACGATTGGGGTATAGCTACTGCCCTCTGGAGGCCACACAAAGCACTACATTAAAAGTGCAAGGCCCCTCCCCCTCTGGCTATACCCCCCCGTGGTATCACGGGTTCTCCAGTTTTAGCTTTGTGTGCGAAGGAGGTCAGACATTCCATGCATAGCTCCACAGATTTTAGTCAGCAGTAGCTGCTGACTATGTCGGATGGAAGAAAAGAGGACACATATAGTGTTCCCAGCATGCTCCCTTCTCACCCCTGGATGGTGTTGTAAGGTTGAGGTACCTATTGCTGGTACAGGGCTGGAGCCTGACATGCTGTTTTCCTTCCACATCCCCTGTTAGGGCTCTGTGGAAGTGGGATCCTGCCGGCCTCTCAGCTCTGATGCCGGGCTCCATCCACAGACCCATTAGAACCTGATGGATTCGGAGCAGGAGTACGATCAGGGACAGGGCCCTGCATCTTACAGGTACTCTGTGTCCCCGGCAGGCACAGACACACTCCGGGCTGGCTGGGTGTTATAGTGCGCCGGGGACCGCAACGTGGAGTTGGTGTCCCTACAGATTACTGGGGGATTGTTTGTGTTTGGGAACGCAGCGCCGACCCCCTCTGGACCGGGCGGCGCTGCTGTGACTTGTGGTGCGCCGGGGATCCGCCGTCCGCGCTTTTACGGCGGCGGCGGTTATAACTTTAGTCCCCGGCTTTTTGGGCCTAGGACGCCGGCAGCTCCGTTTCGTTCCCGCCCCCACCCTGTCATTCAGGGTAGGGGAGAGACGCTGTTCGCAAGCAGCGACGAGGGCTGGAGCCTGATTTACATGCTCCAGCCCTCTCACTTGGCACAGAGGGAAGCAGGCTTCCCGCTCTTGGCCAGGAACGCCCAGGGCCCGCCCCCCTTCCTCTCTCGAGACGCCGGCAGCCATTACATGCATGCCTGGCTGGAGGAAGGACGCAAGGCTCTGGGAGACCTGGACTAGGGGCTATCTGGCGACCACACACCCGCTTTTTAAGCGGGCGGTAAGCGATTTTTCTGTGCTGGTCCCTCTAGTGCCTCACTGTGTATCAGTGTACTGGATACAGTTATATAGATATTGTATTTCTTGCACTGTGAGGTGCGCTTCTGGCTGCATATCCCAGATCGCTCTGTGGAAGCAGCAACATGTCATCCTCAAAACGCAAGGCGGCCAAGGCAAAAAGGGCTGTGTATACTGCGTGTGCTGCATGTGGGGCTAATCTACCAGCAGGCTCTGATGACCCCCATTGTGTGCAATGCTCCGACCCGGTGCTGCTTCGCCAGCCGGAGTCAGGAGAGGTAGCGACCCAGGCTGAGACGCTTGTAAGTTCTGCCCCGGTGACAGGGACGGACTTTGCAGTTTTTGCAGATAATATGTCTGTATCTATGGCAAAAATCCTTGAGACCTTGCAATCTATGCATGGGGCTCAGTCTCTGGGCACGGCGAGGCCTCTGTCCTCAGGTCCCCCTTACTTGGAGTGTATCCAGCCCACAGGGGGGTCCCCGGCTTCACAGGCCGAGGATTATGACTCAGATGATGGCCCCAGCCACCCTAAGCGAGCTCGCTGGGAAAGACCCTCGACGTCTTCACACTGCTCAGGGTCTCAGCGCAATCAGTCTCCCTGTGATGTGTCTGATGAGAGTGATCAGGAATCCACTCCTGGAACCCCTCTCAACCTGGATACCCCGGATGGGGATGCCATGGTAGATGACCTTATCTCAGCCATCAATAGGCTGTTGGATATTTCTCCCCCAGCCCCTTCAGCAGAAGAGGCGGCTGCGGAGCAGGAAAAGTTTCGTTTCCTTTATCCCAAGCGTAAATTGAGTGCTTTGTTAGATCACTCTGACTTCAGAGAATCAATCCAGAAGCACGACGCTCACCCAGAAAGGCGTTTCTCTAAACGATCTAAAGATACGCGTTTCCCTTTCCCCCCTGAGGTGGTCAAGCGCTGGACACAGTGTCCAAAGGTAGACCCCCCGATTTCCAAACTTGCAGCTAGATCCATAGTTGCAGTGGAGGATGGCGCTTCACTTAAAGATGCCAATGACAGACAGATGGACCTTTGGTTAAAATCTGTCTATGAAGCTATAGGCGCGTCGTTTGCTCCGGCATTCGCAGCCGTATGGGCACTCCAGGCTATTTCAGCTGGCTTAGCAAAAGTGGATGCTATCATGCATCCAGCAGTGCCGCAAGTGGCGCACCTTACCACGCAGATGTCGGCGTTTGCGTCTTACGCTATCAATGCGGTCCTAGAATCTACCAGTCGCACCTCAATGGCGTCCGCCAATTCGGTAGTTTTGCGCAGAGCCTTGTGGTTAAAGGACTGGAAAGCAGATGCTGGTTCCAAAAAATGTTTAACCAGTTTGCCTTTGTCTAGAGAGAGACTGTTTGGCGAGCCATTGGCTGACATCATTAAGCAGTCCAAGGGTAAAGACTCCTCTTTACCACAACCCAGAACACCCAAACCTCAGCAGAAAAAGTGGCAGCAGAGGTTTCAGTCCTTTCGAGGTTCGGGCAAGACACCATTTACCTCGTCCAAAGGGACTCAGAGGACGCAAAGAAACTCAGATTCGTGGCGGACTCACACACGCCCCAAGAAAGCAAATGGAGGTACCGCTTCCAAAGCGGCTACCTCATGACTTCCAGCCCCCCCCCTCCGCATCGCCGGTCGGGGGCAGGCTCTCCCGCTTTTCCGGCATTTGGATGTCACAGGTCAAAGACCGGTGGGTGACGGACATTTTGTCTCGCGGGTACAGAATCGAGTTCAATTCTCGTCCTCCAGCTCGGTTCTTCAGAACCTCCCCACGTCCAGACCGAGCAGATGCTCTGCTGCAGGCGGTGGATTCCCTAAAAGCGGAAGGAGTGGTTATCCCAGTCCCTCCTCAGGAACAAGGGCAAGGGTTTTACTCCAATCTCTTTGTGGTTCCAAAAAAGGACGGCTCGTTCCGTCCTGTTCTGGACCTAAAACGGCTCAACAAACATGTGCACGCCAGGAGGTTCCGGATGGAAACCCTCCGCTCTGTCATTGCCTCAATGTCCAGAGGAGACTTCCTTGCCTCAATAGACATCAAAGATGCTTATCTCCACGTGCCAATTGCTACAGAACATCAACGTTTTCTACGTTTTGTGATAGGAGACGACCATTTTCAGTTCGTAGCTCTTCCATTTGGTCTGGCGACAGCCCCACGGGTCTTCACCAAGGTCATGGCGGCGGTGGTAGCAGTCTTGCACTCTCAGGGACACTCGGTGATTCCTTACCTAGACGACTTATTGGTCAAAGCTCCCTCTCAGGAGGCATGCCAACTCAGCCTGAATGCTACGCTGGAGACTCTACAGTCTTTCGGATGGATCATCAACTTTCCAAAGTCGATCCTATCACCGACTCAGTCACTAACGTATCTTGGCATGGAGTTTCATACTCTAGCAGCGATAGTGAAGCTTCCGCTGGACAAGCAGCGGTCACTACAGACAGGGGTGCAATCTCTCCTGCAGGGCCAGTTGCATCCCTTGCGGCGCCTCATGCATTTCCTAGGGAAGATGGTGGCAGCCATGGAAGCAGTTCCCTTTGCGCAGTTTCATCTGCGCCCACTTCAATGGGACATTCTCCGCCAATGGGACGGGAAGTCAACGTCCCTGGACAGGAAAGTCTCGCTTTCCCAGACGGCCAAAGACTCTCTACAATGGTGGCTCCTTCCCACATCATTGTCTCAGGGAAGATCCTTCCTGCCCCCATCCTGGGCAGTAGTCACGACAGATGCGAGTCTGTCAGGGTGGGGAGCAGTATTTCTCCACCACAGGGCTCAGGGGACGTGGACTCCGCAGGAGTCCACCCTTCAGATCAATGTTCTGGAGATCAGAGCAGTGTATCTTGCTCTACTGGCCTTCCAACAGTGGCTGGAAGGAAAGCAGATCCGAATCCAATCGGACAACTCCACAGCGGTGGCATACATCAACCACCAAGGAGGGACGCGCAGTCGGCAAGCCTTCCAAGAAGTCCGGCGCATTCTAATGTGGGTGGAGGACAGAGCATCCACCATATCCGCGGTTCACATCCCAGGCGTAGAAAACTGGGAAGCAGACTTCCTCAGTCGCCAGGGCATGGACGCAGGGGAATGGTCCCTTCACCCGGACGTGTTTCAGGAAATCTGTCGCCGCTGGGGAGTGCCGGACGTCGACCTAATGGCATCCCGGCACAACAACAAGGTCCCGGCATTCATGGCGAGGTCGCGCGATCAAAGAGCTCTGGCGGCAGACGCCTTGGTTCAAGATTGGTCGCAGTTTCAGCTCCCATACGTGTTTCCGCCTCTGGCGCTCTTGCCCAGAGTGCTACGCAAGATCAGGTCCGAGTGCAGCCGCGTCATACTCGTCGCTCCAGACTGGCCGAGGAGGTCGTGGTATCCGGATCTGTGGCATCTCACGATCGGTCGACCGTGGTCACTGCCAGACCGACCAGACTTACTGTCCCAAGGGCCGTTTTTCCATCAGAATTCTGCGGCCCTGAACCTGACTGTGTGGCCATTGAGTCCTGGATCCTAGCATCTGCTGGATTATCTCAGGGAGTCATTGCCACAATGAGACAAGCTAGAAAGTCGAATTCGGCTAAGATCTACCACAGAACGTGGAAGATTTTCTTGTCCTGGTGCTCTGCTCAGGGAGTGTCTCCCTGGCCATTTGCATTGCCCAAGTTTCTTTCCTTCCTGCAATCGGGGTTAGAAAAGGGCTTGTCGCTCAGCTCCCTTAAAGGGCAAGTTTCGGCACTATCCGTGTTTTTTCAGAAGCGTCTAGCACGTCTTCCTAAGGTGCGCACGTTCCTGCAGGGGGTCTGTCATATTGTGCCCCCGTACAAGCGACCGTTAGATCCATGGGATCTGAACAGGGTACTAGTTGCTCTCCAGAAGCCGCCCTTCGAGCCTCTGAAGGAAGTTTCCTTTTCTCGGCTGTCGCAGAAAGTGGCGTTTCTTGTTGCAATCACATCGCTTCGGCGAGTGTCTGAGCTGGCAGCTCTGTCATCTAAGGCTCCCTTCCTGGTGTTCCACCAGGACAAGGTTGTGCTGCGCCCCATTCCGGAGTTTCTTCCTAAGGTCGTATCCTCTTTTCATCTTAATCAGGATATTTCCTTGCCTTCTTTTTGCCCTCATCCGGTTCACCGGTATGAAAAGGCCTTACGTTTGCTAGATCTGGTGAGAGCACTCAGAATCTACATTTCCCGCACGGCGCCCATACGCCGTGCCGATGCACTTTTCGTCCTTGTCGCTGGTCCGCGCAAGGGGTTGCAGGCTTCTAAAGCCACCCTGGCTCGATGGATCAAAGAACCAATTCTAGAGGCCTACCGTTCTGCGGGGCTTCCGGTTCCTTCAGGGCTAAAAGCCCACTCCACCAGAGCCGTGGGTGCGTCCTGGGCATTACGTCACCAGGCTTCGGCTCAACAGGTGTGCCAGGCAGCTACCTGGTCCAGTCTGCACACTTTCACCAAACATTATCAGGTGCATACCTATGCTTCGGCGGATGCCAGCTTAGGTAGAAGAGTCCTGCAGGCGGCAGTGACACCCCCGTAGGGGAGGGCTGTTTTGCAGCTCTAACATGAGGTATTTATTTACCCACCCAGGGACAGCTTTTGGACGTCCCAATCGTCTGGGTCTCCCAATAGAGCGCTGAAGAAGAAGGGAATTTTGTTACTTACCGTAAATTCCTTTTCTTCTAGCTCTTATTGGGAGACCCAGCACCCGCCCTGTTGTCCTTCGGGATGTTTTTTTGTTGTTTGCGGGTACACATGTTGTTCATGTTGAACGGTTTTTCAGTTCTCCGATGTTATTCGGAGTTAATTTGTTTAAACCAGTTATTGGCTTCCTCCTTCTTGCTTTGGCACTAAAACTGGAGAACCCGTGATACCACGGGGGGGTATAGCCAGAGGGGGAGGGGCCTTGCACTTTTAATGTAGTGCTTTGTGTGGCCTCCAGAGGGCAGTAGCTATACCCCAATCGTCTGGGTCTCCCAATAAGAGCTAGAAGAAAAGGAATTTACGGTAAGTAACAAAATTCCCTTCTTTTCAGAAGCGTCTAGCACGTCTTTCTAAGGTGCGCACGTTCCCGCAGGGGGTTTGTCATTTCGTACCCCCGTACAAGCGGCCGTTAGATCCATGGGATCTGAACAGGGTTCTAGTTGCTCTTCAGAAGCCGCCTTTCGAGCCTCTGAAGGAAGTTTCCTTTTCTCGCCTGTCACAGAAGGTGGCGTTTCTCGTTGCGATCACATCGCTTCGGTGAGTGTCTGAGCTGGCAGCTCTGTCATCCAAGGCTCCCTTCCTGGTGTTTCACCAGGACAAGGTAGTGCTGCGCCTCATTCCGGAGTTTCTCCCTAAGGTCGTATCCTCGTTTCATCTTAATCAGGATATCTCCTTACCGTCCTTTTGCACTCATCCGGTTCACTGGTATGAGAATGATTTACGTTTGCTAGATCTGGTGAGAGCACTCAGTATCTACATTTCCCGCACGGCGCCCATACGCCGTTCCGATGCCCTTGTCGCTGGTACGCGCAAGAGGTTGCAGGCTTCTAAAGCCACCCTGGCTCGATGGATCAAAGAACCAATTCTTGAAGCCTACCGTTCTGCAGGGCTTCCGGTTCTTTCAGGGCTGAAAGCCCATTCAACCAGAGCCGTGGGTGCGTCCTGGGCGCTACGACACCAGGCTTCGGCTCAACAGGTGTGCCAGGCAGCTACCTGGTCGAGTCTGCACACTTTCACCAAACATTATCAGGTGCATACCTATGCTTCGGCGGATGCCAGCTTAGGTAGAAGAGTCCTGCAGGCGGCAGTGACATCCCCGTAGGGGAGGGCTGTTTTGCAGCTCTAACATGAGGTATCTCTTTACCCACCCAGGGACAGCTTTTGGACGTCCCAGTCGTCTGGGTCTCCCAATAGAGCGCTGAAGAAGAAGGGAATTTTGTTACTTACCGTAAATTCCTTTTCTTCTAGCTCTTATTGGGAGACCCAGCACCCGCCCTGTTGTCCTTCGGGATTTCTTGGTTGTTTGCGGGTACACATGTTGTTCATGTTGAACGGTTTTTCAGTTCTCCGACGTTATTCGGAGTTAATTTGTTTAAACCAGTTATTGGCTTCCTCCTTCTTGCTTTGGCACTAAAACTGGAGAACCCGTGATACCACGGGGGGGTATAGCCAGAAGGGGAGGGGCCTTGCACTTTTTAGTGTAGTGCTTTGTGTGGCCTCCGGAGGGCAGTAGCTATACCCCGGTCGTCTGGGTCTCCCAATAAGAGCTAGAAGAAAAGGAATTTACGGTAAGTAACAAAATTCCCTTCTTTATTGCATAAAATAAGTACGGTATGTGATACAATTGAAAAATAGAACTTTCTTTATCGTTCCTTTGGGAGAACCAGACCATGGGTGTTTAGTTTCTGCCTCCGGAGGACACACAAAGTACTACACTTAAAAGTGTAGCTCCTCCCTCTGAGCTTATACACCCCCTGGTAGCCAGTCCTAGCCAGTTTATCGCTTTGTGTTCAGGAGGTCATACATCCACACATGCATTCTCATCTGATTGTTTGACCTTTGGAAAGAGTTTGAAGAAAAGCGGGTCCATGTCTGGACCCCCGGCATGTCCCTTCTCATCCCACTGTGTTGGCGGTGTTGTTAAGGTTGATTTACAAGGCTGAAGCCTTACATGCCGCGCTCCTTCACCATCCCTTCTGGGCTCTGGCTTGAAGTGGGAGCCAGCACGGTCTCCATGCTTGGCAGGAGTCCGGTCTCCATCCACAGCCCCTTGAGGATTCTGTTGGACCGGAGCACTCATCCCCAGGGACATGGCCCTGCGTCTCAGCAGCTAAGTACCTGAGACGTTTATGTTGGGGGTCCCGGTTCTTTATTGTAAGGGGAGAGTATGCTGTATGTGATTGTTTTTAACTTTTCCGGCGGGTTCTGCAGCTTTTGCCCAAGGACCGCGCCGATGGTGCCTGCTTGTCGGCCTCGCCGCTTAAATTTAGGCCCCGGCTTCGCCGGAGGCCTAGTTTCGTTTTCCTGCCCTCGCATGTCACTCATGCAGAGGGACAGGTTCGGCCCCTCCCGGCGGCCGTTCTACACAGGGGAGGGGCACTCCCCACTGCTGGGGTGTCCCTCCTTCCCGGCAGGTCTCTATAGCCCTCCAGTTCCCGCTCTTTTATAGGAACGCCCCTAGTCCCGCCCCCTCTTCTCAGGCAGAGTTCACTCTGCTCTGGGACATCCTGCATTCTGCATCTCTGCTGAGGTGCTGCGCTGGGGGTCCGGGCTTCGGGATCTGGAGGGCACACAACACCGCGCTCAGCGGTCTGGTAAGCCACAGCCGGTCTCTGGTTGTGGACCTCTGTATATTCTCCCTGGGGTTCATTCTCTGCAAAGCCCCCACTCCAGCAGCATGTCTCACACAAGGAGCAAGGCTCCAAAGCTTTATTCTGCATGCACTGCATGTAAGCTCCTGCTGCCTGAGCCGAGCATTTATCCACACTGTGATGGTTGCTCTAACTTGGCTTTGCCACAGCCTGGAGTCTCACCCACAGTGGTCTCTCAGGCTGCTGCTGCTGCACCTGTGATTGAACCCCCGGCCTGGGTAGAGTCCTTTTCTAGGTCCATATCCCAGTCATTTGCTGAGTCCATGGGACTTTTGTCCAGGACTTTGATGAATATGCATCAGTCCCCCTCACAGGGTGCCTCATCCCTCACTGGGGGCTCGGAGGCTATGTATCCCATCGATTTCTCTGAGGGTGACTCAGATCTTAGTGATTTGATTGCTTCTATTAATTCTGTGCTGGATCTCAATCCGCCAGTATCAGAGGAGCAACTCTCTTTGGCAGAAAAACATCAGTTTACCTCGCCTAAGAGAGTGAAGAGTGTGTTCTTTAACCACTCCAGTTTTCAGACCGCTATGACCAAACCCAGGGCCTGCCCTGACAAATGCTTTCCAAAGCGTGGTTCTGATGACCGGTTTCCATTTCCACCTGAGGTGGTCAAGGAGTGGTCTCACTCCCCAAAGGTAGACCCTCCGGTGTCTAGGCTATCAGCCCGGACCGTTGTGTCGGTGGCTGACGGCACATCACTTAAGGATTCCACTGACCGTCAGATTGACCTTCTGGCCAAATCTGTGTATGAAGCTGCGGGGGCCGCGTTTTCCCCGACTTTTGCAGCAGTGTGGGCTCTCAAAGCCATCTCTGCTTCTCTGGAGGAGATGCATTCCCTCACCAAGGAATCTATGCCTGAGATGGTTGCCTTAACTGCTCAGGCTTCAGCTTTTTCATCTTATGCCATGTCTGCCATGCTAGAGGCTGCTCACCGCACTGCGGTGGCTTCAGCTAATTCTCTTGTTATCCGCAGGATTTTGTGGCTTCGAGAGTGGAAGGCAGATGCTTCTTCCAAGAAGTTTCTTGCTGGGCTCCCTTTTGCTGGTTCACGGTTGTTTGGTGAACAGCTGGATGAAATCATTAAAGAGGCTACTGGCGGGAAAAGTACTTCCATGCCACAAACCAAGACCAGGAAACCCGCCCAGGGTAGGAATCAATCGAGGTTTCGTTCCTCCAACTGGTCATCCTCTAAGCCTTCCGCCTCGTCCGCTAACTCAGCCAAGGATCAGAAATCCAACTGGCGCCCAAAAGCGCGTCCGCAGAAGACCGCAGGAGGTTCTGCCACTAAGGCAGCTTCCTCATGACTCTCGGCCCGCTCCGGCCACGTCCTTAGTCGGTGGCAGGCTCTCCCACTTTGGCGACGCTTGGTTAAAGCAAGTCTCCGATCAGTGGGTGAGAGACATCATATCTCACGGCTACAGGATAGAATTCTCTTCCAGCCCTCCAAACAGATTTTTTTCTCTCAACTCCCCCCTGCTCCAAGGCCGCCGCCTTGTCGCAGGCCGTGGCGTCCTTGCAGGCAAACGGAGTGATTGTCCCAGTTCCCGCTCAGGAACGGTTCAGAGGTTTTTACTCAAATCTCTTCCTAGTTCCAAAAAAGTACGGTACCTTCCGGCCCATCCTGGATCTCAAGCTTCTCAACAAGCATGTCCGGGTGCGGCATTTTCGCATGGAGTCTCTGCGATCAGTCATTGCCTCTATGACCCAAGGGGAGTTCCTGGCGTCCATCGACATCAGAGATGCCTATCTACATGTGCCAATCGCAGTGTCACATCAGCGTTGGTTACGTTTTGCGATAGGAGAGCATCATTTCCAATTCGTGGCTCTCCCCTTCGGGTTAGCCACGGCCCCTCGGGTATTCACCAAGGTCATGGCGGCAGTGATTGCGGTCCTGCACCTCCAGGGGTTAGCAGTGCTTCCTTATCTGGACGACCTTCTGGTCAAGGGTCCATCCAGCGCAGACTGTCAGCGGAATGTTTCGCTCACTCTCGCCACCCTAGCCCAATTTGGGTGGATTGTCAATCTTCCCAAATCCACTCTGACTCCGACCCAGAGTCTCACGACCTAGGGATGCAGTTCGAGACTTTGCCGGCACTTGTGAAGTTGCCCTTAATCAAACAGCAGTCTCTAAGGCTAGCGGTGCGCTCTCTCCTGAGGCCCCGCCGTTATTCCCTCAGGCGCCTGATGCAGGTGCTGGGTCAAATGGTGGCTTCCATGGAGGCGGTTCCCTTTGCCCAGTTCCATCTGCGTCCTCTGCAGCTGGACATTCTCCGCTGTTGGGACAAGCGGCCTTCCTCCTTACAGAGGTTAGTGGCTCTGTCGCCACGGACCAGGACCTCTCTTCGGTGGTGGCTTCGACCCCTCTCCCTGTCCCAAGGGCGCTCCTTCCTGGCTCCGTCCTGGGTGATTCTCACCACGGATGCCAGCCTATCCGGCTGGGGAGCGGTACATCTCCACCACAGAGCTCAGGGCACTTGGACTCCGTCCGAGTCAGCCCTTTCAATCAATGTGCTGGAAACCAGAGCTGTGCTTCTAGCTCTCCTAGCTTTTCACCACCTGTTGGCGGGCAGGCACATTCGAGTCCAGTCAGACAACGCGACAGGGGTTGCCTACATCAATCACCAAGGTGGGACACGCAGCCGCCTGGCAATGTTGGAGGTCCAACGCATTCTTCAATGGGCGGAGGACTCCAAGTCCACCATCTCCGCAGTCCACATCCCTGGCGTAGAAAACTGGGAGGCAGATTATCTCAGCCGTCAATCCGTGGACGGTGGCGAGTGGTCTCTGCACCCGGCAGTGTTTTCAGTCAATCTGCCGCAAGTGGGGCACTCCGGACGTGGACCTAATGGCATCCCGTCACAACAACAAGGTTCCGGTTTACGTGGCTCGCTCCCACGATCCTCAGGCCTTCGCCGCGGACGCTCTGGTTCAAGACTGGTCCCAGTTTCGTCTGTCCTACGTGTTCCCCCCCCCCTCTAGCTCTCTTGCCCAGAGTCCTGCGCAAAATCAGAATGGAGGGCCGTCGAGTCATCCTCATTGCACCGGACTGGCCCAGGCGAGCTTGGTATCCGGACCTGCTCCAACTGTCCGTGGAGATACCGTGGCATCTTCCGGACCGTCCAGACCTGCTCTCGCAAGGTCCGTTTTTCCGCCCGAATTCTGCGGCACTCAAATTGACGGCGTGGCTCTTGAGTCCTGGATTTTGACGGCTTCTGGTATTCCTCCTGAAGTCATCTCCACTATGACTCGGGCCCATAAGTCTTCCTCCGTCAAGATCTATCACAGGACTTGGAAAATTTTCCTGGCCTGGTGTCGCTCTTCCGGCCATTCTCCTTGGCCATTCTCGTTGCCGACCCTTCTGTCTTTTTTACAGTCCGGTCTGCAGCTAGGACTGTCCCTCAACTCTCTCAAGGGACAAGTCTCAGCTCTATCAGTGCTGTTCCAGTGGCGTCTCGCCCGGCTGGCTCAGAAACGCACCTTCGTGCAAGGTGCGTCTCACATCATTCCGCCTTATTGGCGGCCCTTGGATCCCTGGGACCTTAACTTGGTCCTCACGGTATTGCAGAAACCCCCCTTTGAGCCTCTTAGGGAGGTTTCTTTGTATCGTCTTTCTGAAAAGGTGGCCTTTCTAGTTGCCATAACTTCTTTCAGGAGAGTTTCTGATTTGGCTGCGCTCTCCTCGGAGTCACCTTTTTTGTTTTTTCACCAAGACAAGGTAGTTCTCCGTCCGACCCCGGACTTTCTTCCTAAGGTGGTCTCTTCCTTCCACCTTAACCAGGATATTTCTTCAGCGCTCTATTGGGAGACCCAGACGATTGGGGTATAGCTACTGCCCTCTGGAGGCCACACAAAGCACTACATTAAAAGTGCAAGGCCCCTCCCCCTCTGGCTATACCCCCCCGTGGTATCACGGGTTCTCCAGTTTTAGCTTTGTGTGCGAAGGAGGTCAGACATCCATGCATAGCTCCACAGATTTTAGTCAGCAGTAGCTGCTGACTATTTCGGATGGAAGAAAAGAGGACACATATAGTGTCCCCAGCATGCTCCCTTCTCACCCCTGGATGGTGTTGTAAGGTTGAGGTACCTATTGCTGGTACAGGGCTGGAGCCTGACATGCTGTTTTCCTTCCACATCCCCTGGTAGGGCTCTGTGGAAGTGGGATCCTGCCGGCCTCTCAGCTCTGATGCCGGGCTCCATCCACAGACCCATTAGAACCTGATGGAGACGGAGCAGGAGTACGATCAGGGACAGGCCCTGCATCATACAGGTACTCTGTGTCCCCGGCAGGCACAGACACACTCCGGGCTGGCTGGGTGTTGTAGTGCGCCGGGGACCGCAACGTGGAGTTGGTGTCCCTACAGATTACTGGGGGACTTTTTTGTGTATGGGAACGCAGCGCCGACCCCCTCTGGATCGGGCGGCGCTGCTGTGACTTGTGGTGCGCCGGGGATCCGCCGTCCGCGCTTTTACGGCGGCGGCGGTTATAAATTTAGTCCCCGGCTTTTTGGGCCTAGGACGCCGGCAGCTCCGATTCGTTCCCGCCCCCACCCTGTCATTCAGGGTAGGGGAGAGACGCTGTTCGCTAGCAGCGACGAGGGCTGGAGCCTGATTTACATGCTCCAGCCCTCACACTAGGCACAGAGGGAAGCAGGCTTCCCGCTCTTGGCCAGGAACGCCCAGGGCCCGCCCCCCTTCCTCTCTCGAGACGCCGGCAGCCATTACATGCATGCCTGGCTGGAGGAAGGACGCAAGGCTCTGGGAGACCTGGACTAGGGGCTATCTGGCGACCACACACCCGCTTTTTTAAGCGGGCGGTAAGCGATTTTTCTGTGCTGGTCCCTCTAGTGCCTCACAGTGTATCGGTGTACTGTGTACAGATATATAGATATTGTATTTCTTGCACTGTGAGGTTGCTTCTGGCTGCATATCCCAGATCGCTCTGTGGAAGCAGCAACATGTCATCCTCAAAACGCAAGGCGGCCAAGGCAAAAAGGGCTGTGTATACTGCGTGTGCTGCATGTGGGGCTAATCTACCAGCAGGCTCCGATGACCCCCATTGTGTGCAATGCTCCGACCCGGTGCTGCTTCGCCAGCCGGAGTCAGGAGAGGTAGCGACCCAGGCTGAGACGCTTGTCAGTTCTGCCCCGGTGACAGGGACAGACTTTGCAGTTTTTGCAGATAATATGTCTGTGTCTATGGCAAAGATCCTTGAAACCTTGCAATCTATGCATGGGGCTCAGTCTCTGGGCACGGCGAGGCCTCTGTCCTCAGGTCCCCCTTACTTGGAATGTATCCAGCCCACAGGGGGGTCCCCGGCTTCACAGGCCGAGGATTATGACTCAGATGATGGCCCCAGCCACCCTAAGCGAGCTCGCTGGGAAAGACCCTCGACGTCTTCACACTGCTCAGGGTCTCAGCGCAATCAGTCTCCCTGTGATGTGTCTGATGAGAGTGATCAGGAATCCACTCCTGGAACCCCTCTCAACCTGGATACCCCGGATGGGGATGCCATGGTAAACGACCTTATCTCAGCCATCAATAGGCTGTTGGATATTTCTCCCCCAGCCCCTTCAGCAGAAGAGGCGGCTGCGGAGCAGAAGTTTCGTTTCCTTTATCCCAAGCGTAAATTGAGTGCCTTGTTAGATCACTCTGACTTCAGAGAATCAATCCAGAAGCACGACGCTCACCCAGAAAGGCGTTTCTCTAAACGATCTAAAGATACGCGTTTCCCTTTCCCCCCTGAGGTGGTCAAGCGCTGGACACAGTGTCCAAAGGTAGACCCCCCGATTTCCAAACTTGCAGCTAGATCCATAGTTGCAGTGGAGGATGGCGCTTCACTTAAAGATGCCAATGACAGACAGATGGACCTTTGGTTAAAATCTGTCTATGAAGCTATCGGCGCGTCGTTTGCTCCGGCATTCGCAGCCGTATGGGCACTCCAGGCTATTTCAGCTGGCTTAGCAAAAGTGGATGCTATCATGCATCCAGCAGTGCCGCAAGTGGCGCACCTTACCACGCAGATGTCGGCGTTTGCGTCTTACGCTATCAATGCGGTCCTAGAATCTACCAGTCGCACCTCAATGGCGTCCGCCAATTCGGTAGTTTTGCGCAGAGCCTTGTGGTTAAAGGACTGGAAAGCAGATGCTGGTTCCAAAAAATGTTTAACCAGTTTGCCTTTGTCTAGAGATAGACTGTTTGGCGAGCCATTGGCTGACATCATTAAGCAGTCCAAGGGTAAAGACTCCTCTTTACCACAACCCAGAACATCCAAACCTCAGCAGAAAAAGTGGCAGCAGAGGTTTCAGTCCTTTCGAGGTTCGGGCAAGACGCCATTTACCTCGTCCAAAGGGACTCAGAGGACGCAAAGAAACTCAGATTCGTGGCGGACTCACACACGCCCCAAGAAAGCAAATGGAGGTACCGCTTCCAAAGCGGCTACCTCATGACTTCCAGCCCCCCCCCTCCGCATCGCCGGTCGGGGGCAGGCTCTCCCGCTTTTCCGGCATTTGGATGTCACAGGTCAAAGACCGGTGGGTGACGGACATTTTGTCTCGCGGGTACAGAATCGAGTTCAATTCTCGTCCTCCAGCTCGGTTCTTCAGAACCTCCCCACATCCAGACCGAGCAGATGCTCTGCTGCAGGCGGTGGATTCCCTAAAAGCGGAAGGAGTGGTGATCCCAGTCCCTCCTCAGGAACAAGGGCAAGGGTTTTACTCCAATCTCTTTGTGGTTCCAAAAAAGGACGGCTCGTTCCGTCCTGTTCTGGACCTAAAACGGCTCAACAAACATGTGCACGCCAGGAGGTTCCGGATGGAAACCCTCCGCTCTGTCATTGCCTCAATGTCCAGAGGAGACTTCCTTGCCTCAATAGACATCAAAGATGCTTATCTCCACGTGCCAATTGCTACAGAACATCAACGTTTTCTACGTTTTGTGATAGGAGACGACCATTTTCAGTTCGTAGCTCTTCCGTTTGGTCTGGCGACAGCCCCACGGGTCTTCACCAAGGTCATGGCGGCGGTGGTAGCAGTCTTGCACTCTCAGGGACACTCGGTGATCCCTTACCTAGACGACTTATTGGTCAAAGCTCCCTCTCAGGAGGCATGTCAGCACAGCCTGAATGCTACGCTGGAGACTCTACAGTCTTTCGGATGGATCATCAACTTTCCAAAGTCGATCCTGTCACCGACTCAGTCACTAACGTATCTTGGCATGGAGTTTCATACTCTAGCAGCGATAGTGAAGCTGCCGCTGAACAAGCAGCGGTCACTACAGACAGGGGTGCAATCTCTCCTGCAGGGCCAGTTGCATCCCTTGCGGCGTCTCATGCATTTCCTAGGGAAGATGGTGGCAGCCATGGAAGCAGTTCCCTTTGCGCAGTTTCATCTGCGCCCACTTCAATGGGACATTCTCCGCCAATGGGACGGGAAGTCAACGTCCCTGGACAGGAAAGTCTCGCTTTCCCAGACGGCCAAGGACTCTCTACAATGGTGGCTCCTTCCCACCTCATTATCTCAGGGAAGATCCTTCCTGCCCCCATCCTGGGCAGTAGTTACGACAGATGCGAGTCTGTCGGGGTGGGGAGCAGTGTTTCTCCACCACAGGGCTCAGGGGACGTGGACTCCGCAGGAGTCCACCCTTCAGATCAATGTTCTGGAAATCAGAGCAGTGTATCTTGCCCTACTAGCCTTCCAGCAGTGGCTGGAAGGAAAGCAGATCCGAATCCAATCGGACAACTCCACAGCGGTGGCATACATCAACCACCAAGGAGGGACGCGCAGTCGGCAAGCCTTCCAAGAAGTCCGGCGCATTCTAATGTGGGTGGAGGACAGAGCATCCACCATATCCGCGGTTCACATCCCAGGCGTAGAAAACTGGGAAGCAGACTTCCTCAGTCGCCAGGGCATGGACGCAGGGGAATGGTCCCTTCACCCGGACGTGTTTCAGGAAATCTGTCGCCGCTGGGGAGTGCCGGACGTCGACCTAATGGCATCCCGGCACAACAACAAGGTCCCGGCATTCATGGCGAGGTCGCGCGATCAAAGAGCTCTGGCGGCAGACGCCTTGGTTCAAGATTGGTCGCAGTTTCAGCTCCCTTACGTGTTTCCGCCTCTGGCGCTCTTGCCCAGAGTGCTACGCAAGATCAGATCCGAGTGCAGCCGCATCATACTCGTCGCTCCAAACTGGCCGAGGAGGTCGTGGTATTCGGATCTGTGGCATCTCACGATCGGTCGACCGTGGTCACTGCCAGACCGACCAGACTTACTGTCCCAAGGGCCGTTTTTCCATCAGAATTCTGCGGCCCTGAACCTGACTGTGTGGCCATTGAGTCATGGATCCTAGCATCTGCAGGATTATCTCAAGGAGTGGTTGCCACAATGAGACAAGCTAGAAAGTCGAATTCTGCTAAGATCTACCACAGGACGTGAAAGATTTTCTTATCCTGGTGCTCTACTCAGGGAGTGTCTCCCTGGCCATTTGCTTTACCCAAGTTTCTTTCCTTCCTGCAATCGGGGTTAGAAAAGGGCTTGTCGCTCAGCTCCCTTAAAGGGCAAGTTTCGGCACTATCCGTGTTTTTTCAGAAGCGTCTAGCACGTCTTCCTAAGGTGCGCACGTTCCTGCAGGGGGTCTGTCATATTGTGCCCCCGTACAAGCGACCGTTAGATCCATGGGATCTGAACAGGGTACTAGTTGCTCTCCAGAAGCCGCCCTTCGAGCCTCTGAAGGAAGTTTCCTTTTCTCGGCTGTCGCAGAAAGTGGCGTTTCTTGTTGCGATCACATCGCTTCGGCGAGTGTCTGAGCTGGCAGCTCTGTCATCCAAGGCTCCCTTCCTGGTGTTCCACCAGGACAAGGTTGTGCTGCGCCCTATTCCGGAGTTTCTTCCTAAGGTCGTATCCTCTTTTCATCTTAATCAGGATATCTCCTTGCCTTCGTTTTGTCCTCATCCGGTTCACCGGTATGAAAAGGACTTACGTTTGCTAGATCTGGTGAGGGCACTCAGAATCTACATTTCCCGCACGGCGCCCATACGCCGTGCCGATGCACTTTTTGTCCTTGTCGCTGGTCCGCGCAAGGGGTTGCAGGCTTCTAAAGCCACCCTGGCTCGATGGATCAAAGAACCAATTCTAGAGGCCTACCGTTCTGCGGGGCTTCCGGTTCCTTCAGGGCTAAAAGCCCACTCAACCAGAGCCGTGGGTGCGTCCTGGGCATTACGTCACCAGGCTTCGGCTCAACAGGTGTGCCAGGCAGCTACCTGGTCCAGTCTGCACACTTTCACCAAGCATTATCAGGTGCATACCTATGCTTCGGCGGATGCCAGCTTAGGTAGAAGAGTCCTGCAGGCGGCAGTGACACCCCCGTAGGGGAGGGCTGTTTTGCAGCTCTAACATGAGGTATTTATTTACCCACCCAGGGACAGCTTTTGGACGTCCCAATCGTCTGGGTCTCCCAATAGAGCGCTGAAGAAGAAGGGAATTTTGTTACTTACCGTAAATTCCTTTTCTTCTAGCTCTTATTGGGAGACCCAGCACCCGCCCTGTTGTCCTTCGGGATGTTTTTTTGTTGTTTGCGGGTACACATGTTGTTCATGTTGAACGGTTTTTCAGTTCTCCGATGTTATTCGGAGTTAATTTGTTTAAACCAGTTAATGGCTTCCTCCTTCTTGCTTTGGCACTAAAACTGGAGAACCCGTGATACCACGGGGGGGTATAGCCAGAGGGGGAGGGGCCTTGCACTTTTAATGTAGTGCTTTGTGTGGCCTCCAGAGGGCAGTAGCTATACCCCAATCGTCTGGGTCTCCCAATAAGAGCTAGAAGAAAAGGAATTTACGGTAAGTAACAAAATTCCCTTCTTCCTTGCCTTCCTTCTGTCCGGCCCCTGTTCATCGCTTTAAGAAAGCGCTGCATAATCTAGATCTGGTGCGTGCTCTCCGGATTTATGTGGCTCGCACCGCTGCGCTTAGGCGGTTCACCTCTCTTTGTGCTAACCACAGGGCGGCGCAAGGGTCTCTCTGCTTCTAAGCAGACCTTGGCCCGTTGGATTAGATCGACCATTTCGGACGCCTACCAGAGTACTCAGGTGCCTCCCCCGCCGGGGATCAAAGCACACTCGACCAGAGCTGTCGGTGCCTCTTGGGCTTTTAGGCACCAGGCTACGGCTCAACAAGTCTGTCAGGCTGCCACTTGGACTAGCCTGCATACCTTTTCGAAGCACTACCAAGTGCATGCTCATGCTTCGGCAGATGCGAGCTTGGGCAGACGCATCCTTCAGGCGGCTGTCGCCCACTTGTGAAGTTAGGCTCCGCCTACTTCTTAGTTTTTTCTGTTTATTCCCACCCAGGGACCGCTTTGGAACGTCCCATGGTCTGGGTCTCCCAAAGGAACGATAAAGAAAAAGAGAATTTTGTTACTTACCGTAAATTCTTTTTCTTATAGTTCCGTATTGGGAGACCCAGCACCCTCCCTGTTGCCTGTTGGCAATTTTCTTGTTCCGTGTGTTATCACCGGCTGTTGTCGTGGGCAGAGTCTCCGGTTGTTCCGGTTCTTACTCGGTTCTACTTGTGGGTGGCTATTCTCCTTCAGCTTTTGCACTAAACTGGCTAGGACTGGCTACCAGGGGGTGTATAAGCTCAGAGGGAGG
Source organism: Anomaloglossus baeobatrachus (assembly GCF_048569485.1). Taxonomy (NCBI): domain Eukaryota; kingdom Metazoa; phylum Chordata; class Amphibia; order Anura; family Aromobatidae; genus Anomaloglossus; species Anomaloglossus baeobatrachus. The sequence goes on along the minus strand of NC_134361.1, from coordinate 159,525,122 downwards.
AGCTACACTTTTAAGTGTAGTACTTTGTGTGTCCTCCGGAGGCAGAAGCTAAACACCCATGGTCTGGGTCTCCCAATACGGAACTATAAGAAAAAGAATTTACGGTAAGTAACAAAATTCTCTTTTTTGGTACAGAAACTTTTTGTTAGCAATTACAGAGGTCAGACTTTTCCTGTAGTTCTTGGCCAAGTTTCCTCTCACTGCAACAAGGATTTTGGCCCTCTCTTCCATACACATTCTCCAGCTCTTTTGAGGTGTCATGGCCATTGCTGGGAAACATTGAGTTTCAGCTCCCTCCAAGGATTTTCTATTGGGTTCAGGTCTGGAGACTGGCTAGGCCACTCTACAATCTTGAAATGGTTCTTACGGATCCACTCTTCAGTGGCCTTGGCTATCTGTTTCGGATCATTGTCATGCTGGAAGACCTAGACACGACCCAATGTTCTTAGTTATGGAATGAGGTTGTTGGCCAAAATCTTGAGATACATGATCCCATCCATCCTCCCTTCAATACGGTGCAGTCAGCCTGTCCTCTTTGTAGTAATGCACCCCCATGCTTCATAGTTATGATAGTGTGCTTGGGGTTGTACTCATCCTTCTTCCTAAAAACACTGAGTGGAGTGGATACCAAAGTCTTCTATTTTGGGCTCATCTGATCATATGACCTTCTCCCATACTGCCTCTGGATAATCCAGATGGTTATTGGCAAACTTCAAACAGGCCTGGACATGTACTGGCATGAGCAGTGGAACCTTGCGTGCCCTGCAGTATTTTAATCCATGACAGTGTAGTGTGTTACTGTCAATAATCCTTGAGACTGGTCACAGCTCTCTTCAGGTCCTTGACCCAATCCTCCTGTGTGGTTCTCAGCTGATTCCTGACCTTTCTCAGAATCCTCCTCACTGCACAAGGTGAGATCTTCCATGGAACTCCAGACCGAATAAGATTGATAGTCATCTTGTGATTATTCCATTTCTAATAATTGCACCAACAGTTGTTGCCTTCTCCCCAAGCTGTTTGCCTAATTGTCCTGTAGCCCACCCAGCCTTCTGCAAGTCTACGTTTTTCTCCCTGGTGTCCTTAGGCTGTGTGCACACGTTGCGTTTTTTACCGCGGAAACGCTGCGTTTTGAACCGCAGCGTTTCAGTGGCAAATTGCATGCGTTCAGCTTTCCCAGCAAAGTGTATGGGAAAGCTGAAAAATCAGTGCACACGCTGCGTTTCTTTCCGCAGCGTTTTGGATGCCAAAAATCGGTGCGGAAAGAAAACCAGCATGTCACTTCTTTTGTGCGTTGTGGCTGCGTTCTCTCCCCCATTGAAATCAATGATGTGGGGTCAGAAAGCAGCTACACCGCATGGACCTGCTTTTTTGTTGCGGTCCGCGGGCTTTGTCGGCACGCCAGAACGCAGGCATTTACCTGGAAGTGAGGTCAAGAGGTTTCCTGTTGACCTCACTTCCTGGCAAAGCCCCCGGTGTCGCCAAAGTGCCCGCCCCGACCCCCGACCCCCCTCCCGAAAATCCAACATGGCCGCGCGCACAGTAGCGCACCGGCCGCCCTGCTCCTATGATTTCTGTCGCATGTGCAATAACACATGCGACAGAACACTGTTCCCCAGGCCCTGCCCGTTCACCCCAATTCCCCCCGGTGTCATACATACCTGTCCGGTCGCAGCGCTGATCCCCCGCGGCTCCCTCCTTCACAGCAGACGCCGGCCGGTCACATGAGCAGAGCAGCTGACAGCCAGCACTGTGTTCAGTGTGAGCTGTGCTGGCTGCTCGGCAGTCTGCAGCTGTGACCCGGGGAGAGTGGGTGCAGATTTTTGCACCCACTCTCCTCAAATGGAGGGTCTGCCCTCCTAGAAAATGGGGGATACGTTCCCTGAACGTGCCCCCATATTCTAGAAGGTCCAGAGGCGACGGACATCCAAATGGATTTCTGCGGACCCATTATTTTTATTAAATTGGAGAACAAGGGAATGTTTTGGGGAGTGTTTTTTCTAATAAAAAATTTTTTGTCTTTTTTTGCTTTTGTTTACTGTCAATTAGTTATGTCGGGTGTCTGATAGACGCCGTGACATCACTAATTGCTGGGCTTTATGCCAGGTGACATTACACATCTGGTATCAACCCCATTTATTACCCCGTTAGCCAACGCACCAGGGCGCGGGATGAGTTGGGGCGAAGCGCCAGGATTGGCGCATCTAATGGATGCGCCACTTCTGGGGCGGCTGTGGCCTGCTATTTTTAGGCTGGGAAGAGTCCAATAACCATGGCTCTTCCCACCCTGAGAATACCAGACCTCAGCTGTCAGCTTCACCTTGGCTGGTGATCTAATTTGGGGGGACCCATGTTGTTGTTTTTTTATTATTTTTATTTATAAATAAAAAAAAAAAAAACCTGGGGAGCCCTCCAAATTGATCACCAGACAAGATGAAGCTGCCAGCTGTGGTTTGCAGGCTACAGCTGTCTGCTTTACCCTGACTGGCTATCAAAAATAGGGGGGACCCCACGCCATTTTTTTTTTTGTTTTTGTGATAAAAACTAGGCTAGGCACCCTTTAGTGCCACATGAAAGGTACTAAAGGTGCCAGCTTAGAATATGCAGGGGGGGGGTGGGACGTTGTATATATATTTGACCTCCATTGACGCTTTTTAGGCTGGATGCCCACAATCGGGGTTTGCAGCGTTTTGGACGCAGATTGTTTTCCCTGCATCCATGACGCTGCGTTGTGCAGTAGAAGCACAGTGGAAGGATTTTTAGAAATCTCATGCCCACTGTGCTTCTCTTCTCCGCAGCATAAACCGACCGGTGGCGCAGCTTCCCGAGCCTCAGCATGTCAATTTATGCTGCGTAGATGAGTGTTCTCTGCAGGTAGCATAGAGCTCCACAGCAGCCTGAACCCAAATCGTGGGCATGGGCAGCTGCGTTCTCCCGTGGACAACACTCACATCTCTGCAGGAAGGCTGACACTGTGTACTAGACGCCGTGTCACTGGATCATGGCCACATAGCCTTAGGCCTCTTTCACACGTCAGTGATTCTGGTACGTTTGTGCTTTTTTTTTTAAACGTACCAGAATCACTGACATACGCAGACCCATTATAATGAATGGGTCTGCTCACACGTCAGTGATTTTTCACTGCACGTGTCTCCGTGCAGCGTACCCGTGTGTGCGTGATTGCCGCACGGAGACATGTCCATTTTTTTCTGGCATCACTGATGTTCCACGGACCACGCAGTGGTGTGGTCCGTGAAACACGTGCCAGAAAAAAACGTGCTTTTAAAATAAAAATCATTTTAACTCACCCGGCGTCCAGCGATGTCCTCTGCAGCCCGTTCTCCCTGCTGCTTCTGAGCCGGCTCATTATTGTCGCGCATATTCATGATGTGCGACACAGCCGACCTGGAAGCAGCTGCTGCGGGGGTCAAGGCCGGCCGTATGCTGCACCGCGGGAGCGATCAGCACCATGGAGAGCGGGAGCGGGCACAGGTGAGTTAATCTCTAAGTGCAATCACGGGCCACGGAGAACGGAGCCCGTATTGCACTTAGACAACCCATGTGTGCCGTGATTCACGGCACACGGAGGGACATGTGCGTGTTTTACACGCCAGTGAAATACGTGTGAAACGGGCCTAAAAGTGAGAATATTGTTGCTACAGCAACATTTTGGGTGAAGTAGCTGTGGATTCAAAATGCTTAATATACTCCTGAATAAAATTCTTGAGGGGTGCAGATTCCAAAATGGGGTCACTTGTGGGGGTTTTCTGACATATAGGTACCCAAGGGGCTCTGCTAATGTGACATGGTGCGCAAAGTTTATTTCAACTTTTCCAAAATTCAAATGGTGCTCCTTCCATTCCAAGCCCTCCCATTTATCCAAACAGAATGTGGGGAAGGAAATGACATCACAGGTTTTTTTCCCCAAAGGTCTGTGTTCAACCAACTTTATTAACACTGACAAGTCTTAAAAAACGCACCTAAAAAAACGCATGAAAAACGCATGCGTTTTCGATGCGTTGTTTCTCAAAAAGCATTGTTTACTATTCTCCCCTCTGCCAGAGGGTGCGTTTTTTTCCGCGCGGAAAAAAAAGCAACGTGTGCACATACCCTTAGACAGCACTTTGGTCTTGACCAGAGTGGAGAGGTTGGAGTGTGATTGAGTGAACCAGTTACATGTATAAAAGACACCTGTCCAATCCATACAAACAGGTGCAATTAATACATGTAATAAGTGCAGAGTAGGAAGGCTTCTTAGTCTATGTGCACACACTGCAGTTTTGTACCTTCACCAAAAAAAGCACCATTTGACAAAAAAAAATACCTTATGCCAGAAAACACAAACGTTTTGCGTGCTGTATGTTTTTTTTTTTTTTTTTAGTAAATGGTGATGAGCGGCTTCATATACCAGAGGGCGATGGGTTTAAAAAGATAAATGTTCTGGCCCGGAATTGATCCTGAGCTGGACGCCAGCCCCATATAAGTCTCATCTGGTGCTTAAAAATGGTGCTAGGATAGGTGCAAGCGCATTATACTCTCCGGCGAGGCTGTAACTGCTTTCGTGGCCACTTACTTTACTTTTGGGGCTGCTCATTAGCCCGATACATATTCACTGTTTTCCCCACCCACCAGCGTCTATGATTGATTGTAGTCACATAGCTTTCCCACCGCTATCTGCATCTATATCGTGGTGTTAAAATAAAATTAAAAATATTGGCGTTGGGTTCCCCCCTATTATGATACCCAGCACAGATAAAGCATATGGCTGCAGCATACAGCCGTGTGCTTATCTTGACTGTGTATCAAAGTAAGAGGAACCGCATGCGGCTTTTTTTTAATTGTTTAAAAAAATCATTTTAGAAAATGGCGTGCGATCGCAACCAATTTTGACACCCAGCCAAGATAAAGCCTGACAGCTGAACACTGAAAAAAATCCTTTATTTGAAGTGACAAAAAAAGCCCCCTCTTTCACCAATTTATTAAACCCAAAACATCCAGGTCTGATGTAATCTACAAGGTCAAACAACTATTCCAGCTCTGCTACATCTGAAGACACAGCGCACAACCATAAAATAACAACCGCCTGCTGTGAGCTTCAGGCAGAGAATGAGACAGTGATATCACTCTTGTTAGTTGCGGTTACAGCTGGAGGTTCCCACGGCCCTCCAGCTGTGACTGCATGTAACCTGACTTCAGGTCCAGTTACTTGCAGTCACAGGTGGAGAACCGTGGGAACCTCCAGCTCATTGCGTCACCACTCATCGCTGTGGCTCAGTCTTTGCCTAAAGTTACAACATGTGGTCATGTTCTATGGTCGCTTGCTTGTCACTTTATATGAAGCAGAGCTGGGCTTGTCGTGGGACCTCATCTGGATTACCTCACACCTGGGTCTTTTGGCGGTTAATAAAAGTGAGAGTGCGTGGTTTTGTCTTATTTTAAATACAGGATTCTTTCGGTGTTAAAAAGGAAATAAACACAGATTAGTAATGGGGGGTCTCAGATGCCTCCCATTACTAATCTAGGGCTTAGTGGCAACTGTGAGCTCACATTAACCTCTTGGGCAATCGGGAAGAGCCGGGTAAAGTTCTGGGATTGTCTCATCTACTGTATATGACAATCTTGGCATCTGCAGGCTGCTATTTTTAGGCTGGGGGCCCAATAACCATAGGTTTCACCAGCCTGAAAATACCAGCTCCCAGCTGTTGGGCTGTCTTGGTTGGGTATCAAAATTGTGGGGACTTCACAGTTTAAATTTCAATTATAAAAAAAAAAAGCTGCATGTGGTTTCTCTTATTTTGATACACAGCCAAGATAAGCACATGGCTTAGCCTATGGCTATAGGCTGCAGTCCTATCTGTGCTGGGTATTATAATATGGGGAACCCTGCGTCAATTTTTATTTATTTCAATACCGCGATAGACCCACAAACAAGGTCTGTGACTGCAAGCAGTCAGATGCTGTCACACAGGCTGGGGGAAGCAGTAAATATGCATGAGGCTACTGAGTGGCCCTGAAAGTAGAATGAGCCGCCGTGGGAGCAGTTACAGCCAAACCGGAGTCTCAGAAAGTATAATGCACTTGTTCAATCCCCCTGTCTCTTCTACCACCATTTTTAAGCTCTGGATTCTGGCCCCCATAAACTTATATGGGGACCAGCAGCCAGATACCTGGGATCAAATCTCGGCCAGAACCAGTTTTTGTTTTTTGTTGTTTTTTTTTTTTTTGTTTAACCCGGTTATACCCGCCAATCCCGAGTATGTGTGAGTCTGCCCATTACAAAACAGTGATGAAAAACACAAAGAATTGACATGCTGCTTTTTCTTTCTGCATCCAAAACTGCAAGGAAAAAAGAATCACCTTGCACATAGCATTTCTAAATTCTCAGACTTTGCTGGGGAAGGGAAGACGTGCAGTTTTGGGCAACAAAAAATTACTTATTTCATGCAATATAATCTAAATATTATTTAAAAATCATACAATGATGTTTGTCTGTCATAATTGAAGTGTACCTACGATAAAAATTACAGACCTCTATTCGGCAGTGTATCAAATACTTATTTTCCTCACTGTATATTCACTATATTTTGTAACAGCAAAAATGAAATAACTGAATATACTCTAAATTCTGCTTCAGCTGCCTCCCTGAACTGAATGGCTGGGTGACTGTTGTTTTTTTGCAGATCTCCTTCTTTGGAGGTCACAGAGCATTAATCGACCTCCATCTGTGACAAAATGATACAGTATACTGTATTTTTCGGACTATAAGACGCACTTTTTTCCCCCCAAATGTTGAGGGAAAGTGGGATGTGCGTCTTATAGTCTGAATGGCTGCGGGGAATGAGGGTGCTGCGGTGGAGCGGGTCATCGGCAGCATGCGCAAGCTGTAGCAGCGCCTGCCGTGACCACATGGGCCTGCTCATTTCATATGCATGCATCCTCCCTCCCATCATCTCTCAGCGCTGAAGCCGGCGCTGACAGGTGATGTGCACATAATTAACAGCTGGCTCATGTGATCACCCCTGGCAACTACAGCCTGGAGTGATCATGTGTGGCTACATTCACTGCCCCCCGTGCATCATCATCATCAGTGCGGGGCACAGTGAGTAAGTACAGTTAGGTCCAGAAATATTTGGACAGTGACACAAGTTTTGTTATTTTAGCTGTTTACAAAAACATGTTCAGAAATACAATTATATATATATATAATATGGGCTGTAAGTGCACACTCCCAGCTGCAATATGAGAGTTTTCACATCCAAATCGGAGAAAGGGTTTAGGAATCATAGCTCTGTAATGCATAGCCTCCTCTTTTTAAAGGGACCAAAAGTAATTGGACAAGGGACTCTAAGGGCTGCAATTAACTCTGAAGGCGTCTCCCTCGTTAACCTGTAATCAATGAAGTAGTTAAAAGGTCTGGGGTTGATTACAGGTGTGTGGTTTTGCATTTGGAAGCTGTTGCTGTGACCAGACAACATGCGGTCTAAGGAACTCTCAATTGAGGTGAAGCAGAACATCCTGAGGCTGAAAAAAAAGAAAAAATCCATCAGAGAGATAGCAGACATGCTTGGAGTAGCAAAATCAACAGTCGGGTACATTCTGAGAAAAAAGGAATTGACTGGTGAGCTTGGGAACTCAAAAAGGCCTGGGCGTCCACGGATGACAACAGTGGTGGATGATCGCCGTATACTTTCTTTGGTGAAGAAGAACCCGTTCACAACATGAACTGAAGTCCAGAACACTCTCAGTGAAGTAGGTGTATCTGTCTCCAAGTCAACAGTAAAGAGAAGACTCCATGAAAGTAAATACAAAGGGTTCACATCTAGATGCAAACCATTCATCAATTCCAAAAATAGACAGGCCAGAGTTACATTTGCTGAAAAACACCTCATGAAGCCAGCTCAGTTCTGGAAAAGTATTCTATGGACAGACGAGACCAAGATTAACCTGTACCAGAATGATGGGAAGAAAAAAGTTTGGAGAAGAAAGGGAACGGCACATGATCCAAGGCACACCACATCCTCTGTAAAACATGGTGGAGGCAACGTGATGGCATGGGCATGCATGGCTTTCAATGGCACTGGGTCACTTGTGTTTATTGATGACATAACAGCAGACAAGAGTAGCCGGATGAATTCTGAAGTGTACCGGGATATACTTTCAGCCCAGATTCAGCCAAATGCCGCAAAGTTGATCGGACGGCGCTTCATAGTACAGATGGACAATGACCCCAAGCATACAGCCAAAGCTACCCAGGAGTTCATGAGTGCAAAAAAGTGGAACCTTCTGCAATGGCCAAGTCAATCACCAGATCTTAACCCAATTGAGCATGCATTTCACTTGCTCAAATCCAGACTTAAGACGGAAAGACCCACAAACAAGCAAGACCTGAAGGCTGCGGCTGTAAAGGCCTGGCAAAGCATTAAGAAGGAGGAAACCCAGCGTTTGGTGATGTCCATGGGTTCCAGACTTAAGGCAGTGATTGCCTCCAAAGGATTCGCAACAAAATATTGAAAATAAAAATATTTTGTTTGGGTTTGGTTTATTTGTCCAATTACTTTTGAGCTCCTAAAATGTGGAGTGTTTGTAAAGAAATGTGTACAATTCCTACAATTTCTATCAGATATTTTTGTTCAAACCTTCAAATTAAACGTTACAATCTGCACTTGAATTCTGTTGTAGAGGTTTCATTTCAAATCCAATGTGGTGGCATGCAGAGCCCAACTCCTGAAAATTGTGTCACTGTCCAAATATTTCTGGACCTAACTGTATACTCGCCCCTCACCGTTGCATGCAGCATTGCGATGTCCTGTCTGCCGGCCGCTGCTGTGTGTGGAGACTAGCGGTGCATACAGCGATGACGTCATCCCTGTGCGCACGGCTCCACACAGGTCAGTGGACAGGCAACATCGCGATGCTGCAGGGAATGGTGACTGCTCCACACAGGTCAGTGGCGCTGCTGCTGGCATAGACAGGAAGACTAGCGATGCTGCTGGAGTGAGGAAAGGCGAGTATAAATATTTATTTTCTCTGACGCCTCATTAGGGGACACAGGACCATGGGTGTTATGCTGCCTATTCATAGGAGGACACTAAGTAGATGCAAAAAACATTAGCTCTTCCTCTGCAGTATACACCCCCTGGCCGGGCCAGGCAATCTCAGTTTTAGCTTAGTGTCTGTAGGAGGCACCTGCAGAGATAAACTACCGGTGGCGGGGGGAGGGCACCGACAGCAGGGGGGCACACTGACTTCTTCTTGGTGCTCTTTTAGCGCTAAGTCCCGCCCCCCGCGGGCCACGAAGATCTCCACAGAGCGGGCTTACTCCTTCCTGAGGACGCAGGGCTATCGGCTGATTCTGGTGAGGTACACCGAAGCAAATACAATCCTTTCTTCCCACTGCTTCACTTGTAGCTCTGCAGATCATTGCTCCCCCTCCTGGCATACTCCTATTAGGAACATGCAGATTTCTAAGGGTACTAAGAGTGCTAAGGCTCACACAGTCTATTATTCAGCCTGCACTGCCTGCCACGCTGAGCTACCACGTAAACACACCTCTTCTCTCTGAGAGTCCTGTGCCCCTTTAGCCCCCCAAGACCCCCCCGCCACAACCGTCAGCCCAGAGCTTAGGGCTCCCAGCCCACAGGAATGGGCATAGTTTCTGTCCCAATCCATGGAAAAACTGTCACAGAACCTGGTGCTGGCTATGCAATGTCGTCCTCCACACCCTTCTGGGCCCCTGGACGGAACGCAGCCTGAGGATACCCCTATGGATACCCCTATTCTGAGGTAATCCGGGCCCATGCTCCACCGGTTGCAGGGATCAGAAAAAGAGCACACGGCCGGGTGTCTCCAGCACTCATGGCCCCCATGGCTCTCCCTCGGGAGCACACAGGGCAGGCTCTCCCACACGCTCCACGGCTTCTGAAGAGCCGGAGGAGGGAGAATGCTGTTTGTACCAGGATGATTCCTTGGTTTCACCCTCCCCAGATGATCAAACTGCAATAGACTCCCTTATAGCAGCAATCAACCAAACTCTTCATGTGGAGGATCCCCCATCCACTACCACTGACCATGCGGTCTCCTTTAAGAGGGCAAGGAAACCCCAAAAGGTTTTCGCTGATCACCCAGAGTTTCAGGATATCCTCACAAAGCAAAGGGAGAAGCCTGACAGGCGCTTCGGTAGCCGTAAACTCATGGAGTCCCGGTACCCTTTTGCCTCACCTACCCTTAAGGGCTGGGCTGATCCGCCCTCGGTCAACCCCCCGGTCTCCCGCCTTACCACAAAGACGCTCCTGTCTTTACCCGATGGTTCCTCCATCAAGGACCCGACAAACAGACAGGTGGAGTACCTCGCCCGCTCTGTCTTTGAGGCTGAGGGTTCCTCCCTCTCGCCCTCCTTTGCCTGTGTGGGTCGCAAAGGCACTCGGTCTGGGCAGAATCCCATAACACATCGCTTGAGGAATCCCAGTTCCCTCATACCTTCACAGAGGTAACAGCTCAAATTGCCGCTGCGGCGGAGTACCTCATGCAGGCCTCCATTGACGCAGCTACCTGCGCAGCTTTTGCCGCCTCAAATACCATAGCCATCCGTAGAGCTCTCTGGCTCCGACAATGGCGAGCGGACTCTGCCTCCAAGAAGTCTCTCACGGGCCTTCCCTTTTTTCCAGACCGATTGTTTGGCGAACGTCTGGACAAGCTCATTTCTGACGCCATGGGAGGAAAGAGTACCTCCCTCCCCCAGCTGAAGTCCAGGACGTCCTTCACAGACGTCCACAGTCCTCGTTACGCTCCTTTCGAAACTAATTTGGTTGGTCGACATCCCGCGCTGTCCCCGCCACTAGCCGCGGACTACGCAGGGACCGACCTCAGCTCTCCCCGAAACCCACTTCGTCATTGCAGCCTAGACCGAAACAGTCCAGCAGTAGGGAGACTCGTCCATTACGTTTTCCCCCTTCATGACTCCATCGGCGCCCCGGAAGACACACTCATTGTAGGAGGTCGACTGTGGCTCTTTCAACACATCTGGGCTGCCGCCTCAGACGACAAATGGGTGCGAGACCTTGTGTCTTCCGGTTACCACATAGCATTTCGGACCCAACCCCCGAGTCGGTTCTCTCAAACCCCCCAAAGACTCAAACAACGCGAGGCTTTTTTCTCAGTAATCCATTCGCTCCAAACAGCAGGAGTGATAATACCTGTCCCGGACGACGAGAAGTTCAGTGGTTTTTATTCCAACCTCTTTGTGGTCCCCAAAAAGGATGGGTCAGTTCGACCCATCCTGGACCTCAAACACCTGAACAAACATGTGCACGTACGGAGATTCAGAATAGAGTCCCTAAGGTCCATTATTGCATCCATGGTCGAAGGGGAATTCCTTGCCTCCATAGATATCAAGAACGTGTACCTGCACATACCCATTGCCCCAGATCACCAAAAGTTCCTCTGCTTCAGGACTCCCATTTTCAATTCGTAGCCCTACCCTTCGGCCTTGCCACCGCACCAAGGGTCTTGACCAAAATCATGGGGGCCGCCATGAGCGTCCTTCACGCCAGGGGAGTAGTCGTTCTCCCTTACTTGGACGACCTCCTCATCAAGGCCCCCTCCTTCCGCGACTGCTCAACCAGCGTACAGATCACCGAGGACACCCTATCCCGCTTAGGGTGGCTACTGAATCTAGACAAATCATCCCCGGTCCCATCACGATCCATCACCTTCCTGGGCATGTCCCTGGACACCCGTCGGAGCTTGATCTATCTCCCTCAGGACAAGGCGATCGCTCTTCAACAAGCGGTACGCTGCCTTCTACTATCTCCGTCTCGCTCCATTCGATTCAGCATGAAGGTGCTCGGCAGGATGGTGGCGGCTATGGAGGCAGTACCCTTTGCTCAACTGCACCTCCGCCCACTGCAGCTAGCCCTTCTAGCTGCCTGGGACAAGAGTCCCTTCTCCCTGGACAAACATCTTCACCTGACGCCTCATCCCTATCGAAGGGGAGATCTTTTCTCGCAGTGAACTGGCTGGTTCTGACCACGGACGCCAGCCTCTATGGCTGGGGAGCAGTGTACCGGCACCACACTGCTCAAGGACGTTGGATGCCCCAGGAGTCTTCCCTACCCATAAACATCCTGGAAATCCGCGCGATCTTCCTCGCGCTCAAGGTGTTCTGCCCTCTGCTAGCGGGTCGTCAGATTCGAGTCCAATCGGACAATGCGACAGCTGTAGCCTATATCAATCGGCAGGGGGGCACCCGCAGCAAAGCGGCTTATCTCTAGGCCCACAAGATTCTCAGCTGGGCTGAATCGACGGGGTCAGTGAGATCAGCGGTACACATACCGGGAGTAGAGAACTGGGCAGCAGACTTTCTAAGTCGCCAAGGCCTGGCCGCCGGAGAGTGGTCTCTCCACCCAGAAGTGTTCCTACACATCTGCACTCGCTGGGGTACACCAGACGTGGATCTAATGGCCTCAAGGTTGAACGCAAAGGTACCCGCATTCATAGCCAGGTCACCCAACCCGCAGTCCATCGGCGCAGATGCTCTAGTCTGCTCCTTGCACCATTTCCGCCTGCCTTACATATTTCCACCTATACCCCTGCTGCCGCGGGTAATCAGGAAGATCAAGGCAGAGGGAGTCCCGATGATACTGATAGCACCGGACTGGCCCAGGTGCGCCTGGTACGCCGAATTAGTACAAATGTTCGCAGACGTACCGTGGCGCCTTCCAGACATCCCAGACTTGCTGACCCAAGGGCCCATTTCCCATCAGAACTCCAGAGCCCTGAAGCTGACGGCATGGCCATTGAGACCTGGGTATGAACAAGAGCGGGATTCTCCCCCGCGGTTATCTCCACTATGATCAGCGCCCGAAAGCCTGCTTCATCCCGCATTTACCATCGTACGTGGAAATCTTCCTTTCATGGTGCAGGGAAACTAACGTCCAGCCTATGCGTCTGGCCATCCCCAGAATTCTCGACTTTCTACAGTCTGGCTTGCAAGCGGGGTTGGCTCTCAGTTCCCTTAAAGGGCAGGTCTCAGCGCTCTCAATCTTCTACCAATGCCGCCTGGCTCAAAAACCGCAAGTCAAGACCTTCCTCCAGGGCGTTTCCCATCTAGTTCCCCCGTACAAACGGCTGCTGGACCCCATGGGACCTCAATCTCGTTCTGGACCGTCTCCAGAGGTCCCCCTTTGAACCTCTCAAGGAATCCTCCCTTGCTCTTCTGTCCTGGAAGGTAACATTCCTGGTGGCAATTACGACCATCAGACGGGTTTTCGGAGCTGGCAGCACTCTCTTGCCGCAAGCCTTTTCTGATCTTTCACCAGGACAAGGTGGTTCTGCGCCCCCTTCCGGATTTTCTTCCAAAGGTTCCTACCCCGTTTCATTTGAACGAGGACATTGTTCTGCCTTCCTTTTGTCCACACCCAGTTCATAGGGTGGAAAGGTCTCTGCATTCATTAGACCTCATCAGAGCTCTCAGATATTACATATCCAGGACAGTCCCCTTTAGGAAAATGGACTCTTTGTTCGTCATTCCTGAGGGGCCTAAGTAGAGACAGGCAGCTTCAAAGGCAACTCTGCCTCGCTGGATTCGCTCTGCGATCCAGGAAGTCTACCGCTTGCAACTCAAGCCAATTCCTAGTGGGCTGCGGGCTCATTCCACGCGAGCAATTGGCGCTTCGTGGGCCATTCGCCATCAGGCTTCAGTGGAACAAGTGTGTAAGGCTGCGACCTGGTCTAGTCTACATACTTTTTCAAAGCATTACAGAGTCCATACCCAGGTTTCAGCTGAGGCAAATCTGGGTAGGAAAATTCTGCAAACGGCAGTAGAGCACCTCTCTCAGTAGGCGCTCCAGGCTGTCTGGGACTGGTTCCTCGTCCTTGGGTTGTGTTGTCTTTCTTTTATTTTTTCCACCCATGGACTGCTTTAGGACGTCCCATGGTCCTGTGTCCCCCCCAATGAGGCATCAGAGAAAAACGGATTTTTGTGTACTCACCGTAAAATCGTTTTCTCTTAGCCATCATTGGGGGACACAGCACCCACCCTGTTGCCCTTGGTTCTCTCAGTACCTTATTTGGTTATGACTCTTTTCTCATGTTCCTCCGTTGAGATAAGTTCTTACTGTTTTTTTCACCTACTGCTTGTGTACTAAAACTGAGGTTGCCTGGCCCGGCCAGGGGGTGTATACTGCAGAGGAGGAGCTAATGTTTTTTGCATCTACTTATGCTGCCTATCCATAGGAGGACACTAACACCCTTAGTCCTGTGTCCCCCAATGATGGCTAAGAGAAAACGATTTTACGGTGAGTACACAAAAATCCGTCTTTTTTTGTGTGCCAAATATATATATATATATATATATATATATATATATATACAGGATAGGGATCATATACAAGGCAGGAGGATCATTACCAGGATAGGGTACCTTCGTAGAGAATTTGGGGACATTACCCCCATAACAGTGGCAGCAGCAGATCCTCGGCCCATAAGGGTGTCATGACCACATTTTTTGCTTAAAATTTTATTTTCCTATTTTCCTCTAAAACCAGGGTGTGTCTTATAGTCCGAAAAATACGGTATGTGTCCATCAGTGTGGAGTAGACGTCTGGGCAGCAAGCAGCTTCTGCTGTGTGGTCCCTGTGTAGCTCTAGATTACAATGATTTAACTATTTCACCATGTTCAGGTGTGATGGACACAGAATCCTAATTTGACTATCCCATTTGACAATTTGAGTTGTGGGTCTCCAGAAGCAGCACCCTAAAGAGCAAATGGTGATCCTTCTCTTCTGAGCCAGACAGTGTGCCTAAACGATAATGTATGCCCATAAATAGGAGAATGCTGTACTCATGTGACATAGGAAAAAGTATACAGTAATTTTACACTATTAGCCCTGATAAAGATGAAACTTTTTGAAATGAAATTGTAAAAAATTGTAACATGTCCTTTTTCATTTTCACACAGCATAATGGTAAAAGAAATTGATAACCTTTGGAGGATAAAAATTCTTATTAAAGGGAACCTGTCATCAGAAATTTCGCCCAAAAGCTAAAAGATTCCCCCTCTGCAGCTCCTGGGCTGCATTCTAGGAAGGTCCCTGTTATTATTGTGCCCCATGTGAGACCAAAATAAAGCCTTTATAAAGTTCTACCTTTTTGTATGCAGCTTCTGTAAATCCGTCACGGGGGCGGGCTCTCTGCCGTCCGTTATTCTGCCTCCTGGTCCTGTATGCCGCCCCCATCGCTCCTTTCCATATCTGATGCACCGCCCACTGCTCCAGCCATCCCCGCGCATGCCCAGTGCCAGTCTCACAGGACTGAGCAGTGTGACCGCTGGTGACATGTGCGCAGGCAAGTGATTATGGACGGGACTGTGACTGTTATCAGCAAGTACCCGGCCATAATCTCTTGAGCGCGCAAACCTCTCCAGCATTCACACTGAGCTCAGTGTAGATGCTAGACTGTATGGGCTGCTTCCAGGGATGACGTCCCTTTGTCATGTGATAGGGGCGTGTTCGAAATACTATCACATGACAAAGGGACGTCATCCCTGGAAGCAGCCCATACAGTCTAGCATCTACACTGAGCTCAGTGTGAATGCTGGAGAGGTTTGCGCGCTCAAGAGATTATGGCCGGGTACTTGCTGATAACAGTCACAGTCCCGTCCATAATCACTTGCCTGCGCACACGTCACCAGCGGTCACACTGCTCAGTCCTGTGAGACTGGCACTGGGCATGCGCGGGGATGGCTGGAGCAGTGGGCGGTGCATCAGATATGGAAAGGAGCGATGGGGGCGGCATACAGGACCAGGAGGCAGAATAACGGACGGCAGAGAGCCCGCCCCCGTGACGGATTTACAGAAGCTGCATACAAAAAGGTAGAACTTTATAAAGGCTTTATTTTGGTCTCACATGGGGCACAATAATAACAGGGACCTTCCTAGAATGCAGCACAGGAGCTGCAGAGGGGGAATCTTTTAGCTTTTGGGCGAAATTTCTGATGACAGGTTCCCTTTAAACCCCTACAATAATTCCAAGAGGGGTGTGTCGGCTCTATAATGTCACTTTGGGGTTTCTGCTGTTCTGGGGGCTCTGAAAGGGTCACCCAAAAACTTACTGCCAAATTTGTGCTCCAAAATAGCTATTCAACCCTTTTGAGTTTCGCCCTGTGGACAAATTGAGTATTACCAAGTTTGGGGAACACTACTTTATAAATTGTAAGGCCATTTTCTTCCTATTAGCACTGAAAATAAAATAAAATATACATATTTTGCTAATACAACATTAGTGGAATTATTTATTTTGATGTCCATGATCCAGCATTATGAAATTCATTTAAGCACCTGTGCATTTAAAATGGTCACCCACCCTTAGATGACTTTCTTGAGGAGTATAGTTTCTTAAATGGTCACTTTGGGTGATTTATGTGGCTCTAGCACCTTAAGGGCTCTGCAAAACAAATTTGCATTCAAAGCCAAATAGTGTTTCTTCTCTTGTGTCCAGTGTGATATTTCAAAACAACAGTTTGACCACATGTGTGTCACAGGGTATGATAAGATCAGTAGGGACAGGGGAGCCTAAACTGGCCCTCAGGCTAGGGGAACTCTGGCTCACCCTGATGCCAAAAGGTATGTCTGAAGGTGACGATGTTTGGACTGCCGTCCTTGCCCTAGCTCCTGAACAACCCTGGTCTAGTAGGCCCCCTGCCTCCACCCGAGAGGGCCAGGACAGGAGTTATTACTCCCACACCTATAAGGATGGGAAACCAAAACACAAACTCGCAGAGGTATAGACAATACATGATCAGGAGGAAATTAAGGAATGGAGAAAATAATCAGACAAGAGTGGTTCCACAACATACAAAACAGTACAGACTTTACCAGCAACTGGATAACAAAGCACAAGGACTGGCATCGTATAAAGCTATCATCAGCATGGGTCAACAGGCTCCACCGTCTTAAAAAGGGCTGAGGCGACTGATATTGCAGGAGATCTATGTGACTCAAGCAGCAATCCACAGGCTTAGGCCGGTTTCACACTTGCAATTGCCTCACGTGTATCACCCGGCACGGACTCACACTCTCCTCACAGGAGTGTCTCAGCTGCATAGAGATGCATGAAACTGACCCATTCCTGTGAGAAGAGAGTGAGTCCATGCTGGGTGATGCACTGTGAGACTCGCGCACGATACACATGAGGCAATTGCAAGTGTGACACCGGCCTAACAGAAATTAACTCCTGCAAGCCCAATTACTAGCTAGAGCACATCTGGTCAATGCCCAAGCTTGCTTGTGCAATTGAAAAGCAACATCAAGTGGAGCATCTGACTCTGCTGTGTGAACAGCGTCAGAAGTAGTCCTGACACGGCTAGTTTTGAGCCACACAGCGTGTGACAATATGGGGTATGGATATGTTTAGGGGGAATTGCTTTACAAATTGTGCAGTCAATTTTCTTCTGTTACCCCTTGTGAAAAAAAAAAGAAAAAAAAAAAAATCAAAAAAAAAAAAATCAAAGCCAAAATAAAATTAGGACAAAAAAAAAAAATGCCCACAAATATTGTAATCTTTCATGAAGCATCCATTGGTCAAAAAGATCAATACACCTACATGAATTCCTTCCATGATGGGGTCACTTGTGGGGGGTTTCTGGTGTTTTGACACCACAAATGTGACATGGTGCCTATAATCTATTCCAGACAAAATTGCCCTCAGTCAAATTGCTTTCCTTTTCTGTGCCATGCTGTGTGCCCAAACAAATTCCAGTCACATATTGGCACATTCATACAAAATGCACTAAACAATTGTTACACAATTCTACCAATTACGAAATATTTGGGGCTAAAGCAAAATTAGAGTTGAAAGAACTGCCCTTTACTGTTAAGGGCATAACATTTCAAAGTTTGAAAATGGCAAAATTTGCTCAAACTTTACCAAATTTAAAACAGTTTCATAAATTAATGAAAATTTTATCAACCTAAATTTATCAATATCATGTAAAATATGTCAAGAAAAAACAGTTTCGAATTGGAAGAAGCGTTACCACAAAGTGATACAATTCAGGTTTGGAAAGAAGGGAATTTTGTTTACTTACCGTAAATTCCTTTTCTTCTAGCTCCTATTGGG
This sequence comes from Anomaloglossus baeobatrachus, assembly GCF_048569485.1. NCBI lineage: Eukaryota > Metazoa > Chordata > Amphibia > Anura > Aromobatidae > Anomaloglossus > Anomaloglossus baeobatrachus. The sequence continues at coordinate 159,507,011 of NC_134361.1, read as the reverse complement.
AGACCCAGACAATTGGGTGTATAGCTACTGCCTCCGGAGGCCACACAAAGTATTACACTTTAAAAAGTGTAACCCCTCCCCTCTGCCTATACACCCTCCCGTGCATCACGGGCCCATCAGTTTTGGTGCCAAAGCAGGAAGGAGGAAACTTATAAATTGGTCTAAGGTAAATTCAATCCGAAGGATGTTCGGAGAACTGAAACCATGAACCAAAAGAACAATTCAACATGAACAACATGTGTACACAAAAGAACAAACAGCCCGAAGGGAACAGGGGCGGGTGCTGGGTCTCCCAATAGGAGCTAGAAGAAAAGGAATTTACGGTAAGTAAACAAAATTCCCTTCTTCTTTGTCGCTCCATTGGGAGACCCAGACAATTGGGACGTCCAAAAGCAGTCCCTGGGTGGGTAAAAGAATACCTCGATAAAAAGAGCCGAAACAACGGCCCCCTCTTACAGGTGGGCAACCGCCGCCTGAAGGACTCGCCTACCTAGGCTGGCATCTGCCGAAGCATAGGCATGCACCTGATAGTGTTTCGTGAAAGTGTGCAGACTCGACCAGGTAGCCGCCTGACACACCTGCTGAGCCGTAGCCTGGTGCCGCAATGCCCAGGACGCACCCACGGCTCCGGTAGAATGGGCTTTCAGCCCTGAAGGAATCGGAAGCCCAGAAGAACGGCAGGCTTCAAAAATCGGTTCCTTGATCCACCGAGCCAAGGTTGACTTGGAAGCCTGCGACCCCTTACGCTGGCCAGCGACAAGGACAAAGAGCGCATCAGAGCGGCGCAATGGCGCCATGCGAGACACGTAGATCCGGAGTTTTCTCACTAGATCTAACAAATGCAAATCCTTTTCATATTGGTGAATTGGATGAGAGCAAAATGAAGGATAAGGAGATATCCTGATTGAGATGAAAAGTGGACACCACCTTAGGGAGAAAGTCCGGGACCGGACGCAGAACCACCTTATCCTGGTGAAAATACCAGGAAAAGGCCTTTACATGACAGCGCTGCAAGCTCTGACACTCTACGGAGTGAAGTAACCGCCACTAGAAATGCCACCTTCTGCGAAAGACGTGATAGAGAGACATCCCACAGCGGCTCAAAAGGTGGTTTTTGAAGAGCCTGTAGAACCATGTTGAGATCCCAGGGTTCCAGCGGACGCTTGTAAGGTGGGACTATGTGGCAAACTCCCTGCAGGAACGTGCGGACCTGCGGAAGCCTGGCTAGACGCTTTTGAAAAAAACACGGAAAGCGCCGAGACTTGACCTTAGAGAGAGCCGAGAGACAACCCTTGTCCAATCCCGATTGAAGGAAGGAAAGAAAACTGGGTAAGGCAAACGGCCAGGGGGTAAACCCCCTCTCAGAGCACCAGGCTAAGAAGATCCTCCAAGTTCTGTGACAGATCTTGGCTGACGTTGGTTTCCTGGCCTGTCTCATAGTGGCCACACAGTCAGGTTGAGGGCCGCAGAATTCAGATGGAAAAATGGCCCTTGAGATAGCAAGTCTGGTCGGTCTGGGAGCGCCCACGGTTGCCCCACCGTGAGATGCCACAGATCGGGGTACCACGACCGCCTCGGCCAATCTGGAGCGACAAGAATGGTGCGGCGGCAGTCGGACCTGATCTTGCGCAACACTCTGGGCAGCATTGCCCGAGGAGGGAATACATAAGGCAGTTGAAACTGCGACCAATCCTGAGCTAAGGCGTCCGCCGCCAGAGCTCTGTGGTCCTGAGACCGTGCCATGAATGCCGGGACCTTGTTGTTGTGCCGAGACGCCATGAGATCGACGTCCGGCGTTCCCCAGCGGCAACCGATCTCTTGAAACACGTCCGGGTGGAGAGACCATTCCCCCGCGTCCATGCCCTGGCGACTGAGGAAGTCTGCTTCCCAGTTTTCTACGCCCGGAATGTGAACCGCGGAGATGGTGGAGGCTGTGGCCTCCGCCCACAGCAGAATCCGCCGGACTTCTTGCAAGGCTGGACGACTGCGAGCCTTGTGGTGGAGAAAAAAGGTTCCCCATCCTGACAGGCTCGCGTCCGTCGTGACCACAGCCCAGGATGGGGGCAGAAAGGATTTTCCTTTCGACAGAGAAGTGGGGAGAAGCCACCACTGAAGTGAGGTATTGGCTTCCAGAGACAGAGAGACGTTCCTGTCTAAGGACGTCGGCCTCTTGTCCCATTTGCTGAGAATGTCCTATTGGAGAGGACGCAGATGAAACTGCGCAAATGGAACTGCCTCCATTGCTGCCACCATCTTCCCCAGGAAGTGCATGAGGCGCCTCAAGGGGTGCGACTGGGCCCGAAGAAGGGATTGCACCCCTGTCTGCAGCGACCGCTGTTTGTCCAGCGGCAGCTTGGCCATCGCTGAGAGAGTATGAAACTCCATCCTGAGGTACGTCAGTGACTGGGTCGGAGACAATTTTGACTTTGGACAATTGATGATCCACCCGAAACCTCTGGAGAGTCTCCAGGGCAACGGTCAGACTGTGTTAACAAGCCACCCAATAGGGTGCTTTGACTAGGAGAACGTCTGGGTAAGGGATCACCGATTGGCCCTGAGAGTGTAGGATCGCTACGACAGAGCCATGACCTTGGTGAAGACCCGTGGGTCTGTCGCCAGGCCGAAAGACAGTGCCACAAACTGAAGGTGTTCGTCCCCGATGGCGAAACGCAGGAAGCGTTGATGCCCTTGAGCGATCTGCCATAGAGATAGGCATCTGTGATGTCGATTGATGCTAGGAAGTCTCCTTGGGACATAGAAGCGATGACAGATCGGAGGGATTCCATGCGAAACCGCCTGGTTGTCACATGTTTGTTGAGCAATTTGAGGTCCAAAACGGAACGGAATGAGACGTCCTTTTTTGGCACCACAAACAGATTGGAGTAAAAACCGCGACCGCGTTCCTGAGGGGAACGGGGATCACCACTCCTTCTGTTGTCAGAGTGTCCACCGCCTGAAAAGCGCAACGGTCCGTTCGGGGGGCGGAGATGTTCTGAAAAAAACGAGTCGGAGGACGAGAGCTGAACCCTTATCCTGAAACCGTGAGACAGATGTCTCTCACCCCTCGGTCTTGGACATGTGGCCCCAGGCGTCGCAAAAGCGGGAGAGCCTGCCACCGACCGAGGATGCGGTTGGGGCGGCCGAAAGTCATGAGGAGGCCGCCTTGGAGACGGTGCCTCAGGTGGTCTTTAGAGGACGTGACTTAGACCGCCGTGGAGAAGAGTTCCTCTGGCTCTTCTGTGGCCTGTTGGACGAGGAGGGCTGGGACGCTTGAGAAGCCAAGGACACAACCTGCGGGGCAGAGATACGTGCGACCGCATTAATCTCAGCCAGAGAAGCTGAGATAGCTTGGAGAGCCCTCACGGCTGCGAAGGCCGGAGCAAAAGATGCGCCTATGGCTTCAAAGATGGATTTCATCATAAGCTTTATTTGCCTGTCAGTGGCATCCATGAGAGATGAACCATCTGCCACTAATACTACGGATCTAGCCGCCAGTCTGGAGACTGGAGGATCCACCCTGTGACACTGAGCCCAACCCTTAACTACGTCAGGGGGGAAAAGGGTTCATTAAGGCGCTTAGTAAAGCGCTTGTCCGGAAAGTTCTGTGCTTCTGGACAGCCTCTCTGAAGTTAGAGTGATCGAAAAAAACGCACTCCGTGTACATTTGGGAAACCTAAACTGGTTTTTCTCCCGCTGTGAAGCCGACTCCTCCATAGGAGAAGATGGGGAAGAGAGGTCTAGCACCTGGTTGACGGACGCTATAAGGTCGTTTACTATGGCGTCCCCTTCAGGTGTATCCAGATTGAGCGCAACGTTAGGTTCAGAGCCCTGAGCTGCGACCTCCGCTTCATCCTTAACTACGACAGTGAAGTCGTGGAAGGTTCCCAGCGAGCCCGGTTAGCCTGTGTGAGGCCGCGGTCCGTGTCGGAGTTCTCACCGTGGGATCTGGGTGTTACCCCAGGAGCCCCTTGTTATACCGACCCAGAGGGGCCTGGGGGCGATGAACTCACAGTTCCCTGGCCCTGTGTTACCGTTTTGGACTGCAAAGCTTCCAGCTTAGCAGCCCCTCTGTTCATAGACTGGGCCATGGAATGACTCAGAGAGTTGCTCAGTCAAACGTGCAAACTCTGTCCCTGCCATCTGTGCAGTGGAAACCGGTGGTACCACCTGAGCCGAGGGTCCCACCCGTGCCAGAGGCTCCGGCTGAGTGAGTGCCCCAGGGGCCAAGCATTTGCAATGATAGGTGGAACCTGCCGGCAATATAGACGCACAAGAGGTACAGGTTGCAAAGAAAGCCTGTGCCTTGGCACCCTTAGTGTTTGCGGACGACCTGCTGATGTCACCTCTTAGTAATCAGCGAGGGTATATAGCCAAAGCAAATAGTGCTGCCGAACAGTGAAATCATTTACCATATATATATATATATATATATATATATATATATATATATATATATATATATATATATATACACTTCGGCACCTAAGGGGGGCCAGCACCCGATTGGGAAACTGGTGCCCCACAGTGCACAGTGAGGGGGGAGGAGGATACCAAGTATGCTCCAGCCCTCACTGCCGACGTACCGTCGGCCGTCCCGTCGTTACCCCTGACTGGCAGGCCCAGGAACGGGAGTATATGGTACTAGGCCGCAAGAGCCGGGGACTAAAGTTAAAGACGCGGCCGGCAAACAGGCGCGGTCGGCGCGGTAGTCCCGGACTCACAAACCACACAGCAACCGCTGCAGCGTTTGTAACCCAGGTGCTGTATGCAGCGTCCCCCAAAGGGGACACAGAGTACCTTATGGATGCAGGGCTCTGTCCCTGATGATGTCCTGTCTCCTGTCCGTCAGAATCCCCCAGGGGCTGCGGATGGAGCCCGGTCCCAGCGCATGGCGACCGGTTATGAACCCCCTCTCCTAGAGCTGCAGTGCTGCCGAACAGTGAGCACATTCTGAGATCTCCACCGGCAGAATCATGCCATCTAACAATGGCTGCCGGCGTTCCGAGGGGAGGAGGGAGCCGAGGGCGGAACCACGAAAAGTGCGGGAATCTGCGCCCCATAGTGAACAGTGAGGGGGGAGGAGGACAGCGAAGTGTGCTCCAGCCCTCACCGTCGGCGTCATACCGACCGTCCCGCCCTTCCCCCTGACTGGCAGGCCCAGGGGCGGGAGTTCAATACACTAGGCCGCAAAAGCCGGGGACTAAAGTAAAAACCGCGGCCGGCAAACAGGCACGGTCGGCGCGGTAGTCCCGGTCAAAAAAAATCACACCGCAGTCGCTGCAGCGTCTGAGGCCAAGGTGCTTCATGCACCGTCCCAAAGGGGACACAGAGTACCTGTAGATGCAGGGCCATGTCCCTGACGATACTCCATCTCCTGTCCGGCAGGTACCACCAGGGGCTGCGGAGGGAGCCCGGTCCCAGTGCCTGGATGACCGGTAAGGATCCCACTTCACCCAGAGCCCCTAAGGGATGGGGAAGGAAAACGGCATGTGGCTCCAGCCTGTGTACCCGCAATGGGTACCTCAACCTTAACAGCACCGCCGACTCAGTGGGGTGAGAAGGGAGCATGCCGGGGGCCCTGTTAGGGGCCCTCTTTTCTTCCATCCGATATAATCAGCAGCTGCTGCTGACTAAAATGTGGAGCATTGTGTGAGTGTCAGCCTCCTTCAACACAAAGCATAAAACTGATGGGCCCGTGATGCACGGGAGGGTGTATAGGCAGAGGGGAGGGGTTACACTTTTTAAAGTGTAATACTTTGTGTGGCCTCCGGAGGCAGTAGCTATACACCCAATTGTCTGGGTCTCCCAATGGAGCGACAAAGAAAATGGGGTTCTGTCAAGAAGGTGAAAACTTTGGGAGTCAATGGTTAAAGTACTAATTTGATTTTTAAGTGAAGTTTTTCTTGATTTATACTTTAATTTTCAAATATATACATTTTAAACTTTAGTTATAAAGGCAAATACATTTTAGAATATTAAACTACACAATTTCCGGAAATAAAAATGACAAGGCGTAGACCGACAACCCTTGTGGATATTTCAGGATTTGTAAGAACAGTTCTAATGTCATCCAGTTTGTCAGATAGTTCCTGGTGGTGTCCAACCAACTAACGATTTTTCCAGGTATTGTGCAAGTGCCAATGTTAGATGGTCATTGTGCTGAGAAGAAATGATTTGTATACCTAAGGGCAGTCCGGCTTCATTAAGCCCAAGCGGACACTGGGTAACTGGAAGACCTAACACATTAAAGATCCCTGAGGGGAAGAAGAGAAAATGTTCAATTATTACAATTGTGTTTTCATTGATTACACAACACTGCAAAATGACATGGAACAGAAGATCATCCATAGGAAATGTATGGTCACTTATTAGTGATACCTTGTTTACAGAAGATCTAGCATTTCATAAAAACAAAGTTACCATGTATACTCGACTATAAGCAGAGGTTTTCAGCCAATTTTTTATACTGAAAATATACTTCCCCCCCCCCAGTGAGGGTCCCACGAAAAAATATTCTCACCTGTCCTCTGTTCCTGCGGTATCCTCTTACCTGCTTCTGACGGAGCACAGGTACACAGACCCCCTCGGTGATCACAGCCAGTGCAGGGGCCGCCGCTGTTGTCGTCATCTCTTTATTGATTTATCTGATTTGCGACGCCACAAAGCATTCAACTGAAGTAAAGCGCAGACAACAGCAGCAGCCTCTACACCGGCCGTGATCACAGAGTGGGTCTGTGCGCCTGCAATCCGTAAGAAGCAGGTAAGAGGGCACCGCAGCAACAGAGGACAGGTGAGAATAGGTGTGTGCGTATGTATGTATGTATGTATGTATGTATGTATGTATGTATGTATGTATGTATGTATGTATACACACACACATACATACATACATACAGTTAGGTCCAGAAATATTTGGACAGTGACAAGTTTTGTTATTTTAGCGGTTTACAAAAACATGTTCAGAAATACAATTATATATATATAATATGGGCTGAAAGTGCACACTCCCAGCTGCAATATGAGAGTTTTCACATCCAAATCGGAAAAAGGGTTTAGGAATCATAGCTTTGTAATGCATAGCCTCCTGTTTTTCAAGGGACCAAAAGTAATTGGACAAGGGACTCTAAGGGCTGCAATTAACTCTGAAGGTGTCTCCCTCGTTAACCTGTAATCAATGAAGTAGTTAAAAGGTCTGGGGTTGATTACAGGTGTGTGGTTTTGCATTTGGAAGCTGTTGCTGTGACCAGACAACATGCGGTCTAAGGAACTCTCAATTGAGGTGAAGCAGAACATCCTGAGGCTGAAAAAAAAAGAAAAAATCCATCAGAGAGATAGCAGACATGCTTGGAGTAGCAAAATCAACAGTCGGGTACATTCTGAGAAAAAAGGAATTGACTGGTGAACTTGGGAACTCAAAAAGGCCTGGGCGTCCACGGATGACAACAGTGGTGGATGATCGCCGCATACTTTCTTTGGTGAAGAAGAACCCGTTCTCAACATCAACTGAAGTCCAGAACACTCTCAGTGAAGTAGGTGTATCTGTCTCTAAGTCAACAGTAAAGAGAAGACTCCATGAAAGTAAATACAAAGGGTTCACATCTAGATGCAAACCATTCATCAATTCCAAAAATAGACAGGCCAGAGTTAAATTTACTGAAAAACACCTCATGAAGCCAGCTCAGTTCTGGAAAAGTATTCCATGGACAGATGAGACAAAGATCAACCTGTACCAGAATGATGGGAAGAAAAAAAGTTTGGAGAAGAAAGGGAACAGCACATGATCCAAGGCACACCACATCTTCTGTAAAACATGGTGGAGGCAACGTGATGGCATGGGCATTTATGGCTTTGAATGGCACTGGGTCACTAGTGTTTATTGATGACATAACAGCAGACAAGAGTAGCCAGATGAATTCTGAAGTGTACCGGGATATACTTTCAGCCCAGATTCAGCCAAATGCCGCAAAGTTGATCGGACGGCGCTTCATAGTACAGATGGACAATGACCCCAAGCATACAGCCAAAGCTACCCAGGAGTTCATGAGTGCAAAAAAGTGGAACATTCTGCAATGGCCAAGTCAATCACCAGATCTTAACCCAATTGAGCATGCATTTCACTTGCTCAAATCCAGACTTAAGACGGAAAGACCCACAAACAAGCAAGACCTGAAGGCTGAGGCTGTAAAGGCCTGGCAAATCATTAAGAAGGAGGAAACCCAGCGTTTGGTGATGTCCATGGGTTCCAGACTTAAGGCAGTGATTGCCTCCAAAGGATTCGCAACAAAATATTGAAAATAAAAATATTTTGTTTGGGTTTGGTTTATTTGTCCAATTACTTTTGACCTCCTAAAATGTGGAGTGTTTGTAAAGAAATGTGACCAATTCTTACAATTTCTATCAGATATTTTTGTTCAAACCTTCAAATTAAACGTTACAATCTGCACTTGAATTCTGTTGTAGAGGTTTCATTTCAAATCCAATGTGGTGGCATGCAGAGCCCAACTCGCGAAAATTGTGTCACTGTCCAAATATTTCTGGACCTAACTGTACATACATTCATACACATATATATATATACATACACATATATATACACACACATATATACATACACATATATATACACACACATATATATATATATATATATATACACATATATATACACACACATATACAATGGAATAATGGGGTACAGGAAGGGGACAAGAATCAAGAATGAGGACAACACTAAAGGATGGGGCACATTACTACAAGAAGGGGACAATCTGGGCACATTGCTACAAAAAGGACAATATGGGCATATTGCTACAGAAGACAAAATGGGTACATTACTACAGGGGACAATATGGGCACATTACTACCAGTAGCAGCTGCATCTCCCACTTTAAACTTATACTCGAGTCAATAAGTCTTCCCAGTTTTTGTGGTAAAATTAGGTGCCTCGGGTTAAACTTGAGTATACACGGTAAATACTTTGTAAAAATTCCATAACCTCCTGATTCTGACGCTTTTTCCATTTTGTGTTCCATGACTGCATTGCAGAGATCCACATTAGTTGCACAATATGTGAAACCTCTGCATACAGTCCAACTGTGTATTTCCTCAGTCTTCTTTGGGGTTGTGCGCTTTTAACCCTCTATCCCAGATACTGCCAGCAACAGCTCAGCAGCATCTCTGACTCCTAGATCAGCTGCCGATCTGTTATTGGTAGCATCTGGGAGAGAGGGGTGAAAGTGCACGCCCCCAGAGAGGATTGAAGAAACCCAGCTGGACTGTAAGCAGAGCTTGAACTGTCAGCTCTCTCTTCCAAAGTTATAATTAATCCTATATGTTCAATGTGGGGGTGGGTATGTCTCCTATCCAGAGATGTCTTAGAGATTTTAGAATTTTTCCTGACACCTTGGGTGAGCAAAAAGTCAGCGTTTAACCCCAGCATTATTCTGCATTATGAGCCTATATTAATAAAATTAATTTTATTTTATTCAGTGCTGGCCTTTATTTGAAGTTCGTTGTGATCTGAAAATGTCTATGCTTTGGTTTATATCATTTTATGATTTTACATTCGCCATAATGATCTTTCCTTTTTTATTAACCCTTCCACGTTATTTTATACCGTTGTAACTTACATGTAAAAAAACAATTTTAAAAATGTAGATGCTGTACAAATACTAACCAGTATATGCAAAATTAAAAGGCATGGCAAGAGGCTCATTGTGTTTTGGAGCTATCTTAGGGTGTGAAGGATAAAGCAGAATCCCGTCGTCTCCCAGCAGAGAGCTTATTTCCTCTTTCAGGCTTTTGGCTTTCTGGATCATTTTTGCACTGCCTTTAGGATTTAAGTTAGCAAATTTTTCGGTGAGAGCTAGACCTGCATTACAAAAAAAGACAAAAACATTAGGAATATTTTACATCCCGTATATATTACTGAAGTAGTACTGTAGTTAATTTTAAGATACATTTCCAGTGATGTGTCACTTACTGGGCTACTTGGTGTAGTTTTGATAACATATCATGCTGATTAATCTGGGATTTTATCACTACAGGATTAGTAAACCTGCTGAAATGTAGTCCTCCATATTCATGTGCTCTGTATAACCCCACCACTGATTGGCAGCTTTCTGCCAATGCACAGTGTACACAGATCTGTCAATCAGTGGTGTGGGGGAGGGTTATACAATGCTCAGAATTCAGAGAACTGGTAGATCTGGAGCAAAGAAAACAATGATTTTATCAAAACTGCAGCAAGCAGCCCAGTAACTGATACAACGCAGAAATCAGGGGCTCTGTCTATACATTATTGATTTGTTTGGGAAAAATACACATCATCAGGAACATCATTCCTACTGTATGTATGGAGACTACTTATCTGGTGTTTTCTGTACATTTTTCAACCCCATAGAGGTATGTGTGCTCACCAATTGCTGGTAGGGTGTGCTTCGACAAACCAAACATCCATTTTAGAAGTTCAAAACTTGGCCACATAGTGCCCCCATTGGCCATCAAGTCTGTAAAGCTCTGATGTAAAAGAAAATACTGATTTTAATAGATTGTTATAGAAAAGGCAAGAAGAAAAACATGTTATCTGGTAATACACCATGTTCATTAAACTGATTTACAGATCAAAACCAAAGAACTAACTGTGAATAAAACACAAAGTAATAACAGCAGAACTTAACCATTTTGGAATTTTGCTGTGTGAAGGAAAGGCCATTTTACAGGTGAACAGCCATTTCAGCAGCAACGCCACACAGTTACAATCGTCCATACTTTTTTGCATGTGAAACAGCAGTTCCACATTAGTCTCTTCATTTGGCCTTATCCTCCCTGTGCTACTGTGAAAAGAGGGAGGATTAGAGCAAAAGATCAACTCAGCCCTCAGCTGACAACATAAAGCATCAGTGTCTTTAGTGTGATCTGCAGTAGTGTATTTACTCTGATCTACATCAGAAGCAACAGCACAGCCAGCTGTGCAAAGGAGTTACACAGACTCTACAGCTCCAAATTAAAAGGGAACCTGTCACCAGGTTTTTCCCTTATGAGCTGCAGCCACCACCAGTGAGCCCTTATATACAGTATTCTAAAATGCTGTGTATAAGAGCCCAGGCTGCTCTGGGTAACGTAAAAAACACCTTTACAATACTCACCTTGGGGGTAGGGCGGTCCGGTCCGGTCCGATTAGTGTAGCTGCTCTCGGTCCAGCACCTCCTCTCTGCATGCAGCGTTCGCCGTCCTCCTTCTGAGCCTCGCAAGGATGAGTTGTTAAACGTCATCAACATAGGCCGGTATTGCGGTCTTGCGCAGGCGCACTTTGATCTGCCCTTTAGTGTGCATGCACAAAGTGCACCTGAGCAGGACTTCAATGTCGACCTGTGTGGATGACGATGACGTAGGACAACTCATCCATGCGAGACTCAGAAGAAGGATGGCGAACGCTGCAGAGAGGAGGCGCCAGCCGAAAAGCAGCAACAGTCATCTGATCGGACCGCTCCCTAGGTGAGTATTATGAAGGTGTTTTTTTTACATTAAAACAGAGCAGCCTGGGCTCTTACATATAGTATTCTAGACTGCTGTATATAAGGGCTCACTGGTGGTGGTCGAAGCTCATAAGGGAAAAACCTGATGACAGATTCCCTTCAAAGGAAATTTTGATTGACGTCTTCTTAGATAGTTACTTAATTGGGCATGCATAGGTACTCCGTGCTTTACCCCACTTAAAAAGGAAAGGCCTTACGTAATACATGATGATTTTAAGCCCTTGCCATGACTAGACTATAAAGGCTAGATTGTGAAATTAAAACTTCAATATTCAAGGTTCTCTATTCAAGAAGCAGCATAAAACGTTTGCAAGTGGCATTTGGAGATTGTAGCCTGCTATAGTTATCTCCCTCCATTTACAGCTATCCGTGACCTGGGGAAGGCGGTGATGCATGAACGTTTATTACTTCCCTTTGCCAGTCAGGAGATATAAATGCCCTCTGAATATGTGCATACACAGGGGCGTAACGATCGCGGTCACAGGGGGTCGCAACCGAGCTGGTTGTGCACCCTTTGGTGCACATACAGAGTAAATACATTGCAGCGTAGAAACCAGTCGGGTGCTTGCACTGCAATACAAGCGGCCGACCAAACAGTAGCCAGCAGCTGACGTCGGTGGCACTGTTACTGGGGGTGTATGACAACGATGTCATGCATTGCTATAGTGTTGATGCCGATACTGCCTGCCGGACACTGCGCGCTGACAACAGAGGATGTGGCGTGGCGTGACGTGGGAGTCGGGGAAGGCGAGTAGAATGATTTGGGATTTTTTCTTTTGTTAGAGACAGAACGGAAACATATTTACCAGGATTGGGTCATATACACCAGGAAGGGGACATATATAGCAGAAGGGGCCTAAGACGGGGATATGTATAGCAGGATAGGGGACATATTTACTAGAAAGGGAGGCATATATAACAGGATGAGGGGCGGCATATTTAGCAGGATGGAGTCCATGATGGGGGACATTACTATATATTAGGGGGGAGACCAACAAGTACAGCGGGGAAAAATAATATTTAGTCAGCCACAAATTGTGCAAGTTCTCCCACTTAGAAAGAGATTTGCCTTTAAATTACATCATAGGTAGACCACAACTATGAGAGACTAAATGAGAAAACAAATCAAGAAAATCACCGCGTCTGATTTGGCAAGATTGTTTTTTTTTTTTTTAAATTATGGTGGAAAATAAGTATTTGGTCAAAAACAAAAGTTCATCTCAATATTTTGTTAATCTATCGCTTGTTAGCAATGACAGAGGTGAAACGTTTTCTGTAAGTCTTCACAAGGTTGGCACACACTGTTGGTGGTATGTTGGCCGATTCCTCCATGCAGATCTCCTCTAGAGCAGTGATGATTTGGGCCTGTCGCTGGGCAACACAGACTTTCAACTCCCTCCAAAGGTTTTCTATGGGGTTGAGATCTAGAGACTGGCTTGGCCACTCCAGGACCTTCATATGCTTCTTACGAAGCCACTCTTTTGTTGCCCTGCAGTGTGCTTGGGTTCATTATCATGCTGAAAGAGCCAGCCACATTTCATCTTCAATGCCCTTGTTAATGGAAAGAGGTTTGCACTCAAAATCTCACGATACATGGCCCCATTCATTCTTTCATGTACCTGGATCAGACATCCTGGTCCCTTTACAGAGAAACAGCCCCAAAGCATGATGTTGCCACCCCCATGCTTCACAGTAGGTATGGTGTTCTTTGGATGCAACTCAACATTCTGTCTCCTCCAAACACAACGAGTTGTGTTTCTACTAAACAGTTCTAGTTTGGTTTCATCAGACCATATGACATTCTCCCAATACTCTTCTGGATAATCCAAATGCTCTCTAGCAAACTTCAGACGGGCCTGGACATGTACTGGCTTAAGCAGGGGAACATGTCTGGCACTACAGGATCTGAGTCCTTGGCGGCGTAGTGTGTTAAGGGGGCTTTACACGCAGCGATATTGCTAGCGATATCGCTGGTGAAAGCACCCGCCGCTGTCGGTTGTGCGTCACGGGCAAATCGCTACCCATGGCGCACAACATCGTTAGGAGTCGTCACATGGACTTACCTGCCTAGCGACGTCACTGTGGCCGGCAAACCGCCTCCTTTCTAAGGGGGAGGTTAGTGTGGCGTCACAGCGACGTCACTAAGCGGCCGCCCAATAGAAGCGGAGGGGCGGAGATGAGGGGCGGAGATGAGCGGCCGTAACATCCCGCCCACCTCCTTTCTTCCTCATTGCCGGCGACCGCAGGTAAGCTGTAGTTAGTCATTCCCGAGGTGTCACACACCGCGATGTGTGCTGCCTCGGGAACGACGAACAACCTGCGTCCTCAACAATCAACGATTTTTTGAAAATGAACAACGTGTCAACGATCAACGATAAGGTGAGTATTTTTGATCATTAACGGCCGTTCGTTGGTGTCACACACAACGACATCGCTAACGATGCCGGATATGCGTCACGGAATCTGTGACCCCGGCGATATCGTTAGATACGTCGTTGCGTGTAACGGTGCCTTTACTGATGGTAGCCTTTGTTACGGTGGTCCCAGCTTTATGCAGGTCATTCACTAGGACCCCCATGTGGATCTGGGATTTTTGCTCACCGTTCTTGTGATCATTTTGACCCCACGATGTGAGATCTTGCATGGAGCCCCATATCGAAGGAGAATATCAGTGGTCTTGTATGTGTTCCATTTTCTTATTATTGCTCCAACAGTTGATTTTATCACACCAAGCTGCTTGCTTATTGCAGAATCAGTCTTCCCAGCCCGATGCAGGGCTACAATTTTTTTTTCTGGTGTCCTTCGACAGTATTTTGGTTTTCACCTTAGTGGAGTTTGAAGTGTGACTGAGGTTGTGGAGAGGTGTCTTTTATACCGATAAGTTCAAACAGGTGCCATTACTACAGGTTGAGTGGAGGATAGAGGAGCCTCTTAAAAGAAGAAGTTACAGGTCTGTGAGAGCCAGAAATCTTGCATGTTTTTAGATAAGTATTTAGTTATTTTCCACCATAATTTGCAAAAACAAATCTTGCCAAATCAGACAAGGTGATTTTCTTTCTCATTTTGTCTTCCATAGTTGTGGTCTACCTATGGTGTCAATTACAGGCCTCTCATCTTTATAAGCGGGAGAACTTGCACAATTGTTGGCTGATTAAATACTTTTTTCCCCCACTGTATGTCTTTATAGGATTTAGAATGCTACAAGGGCCCATGCATCTGATCAGCATGCTGGGAGAGGTGGGGGTCCAGGTCCAAATTGAATTCTAGCTATACCACTGATAAACGCGCCGATGTAGCCGAACTGTGACGCTCATATGTAGCAAAGAGATAATCTCCATTGAATCTATCGGTGCGCTGCACTGAAGCTGGGTATTCCCCTGCTGGGAGCACAGGAACTCTTCTGTCAGCTGGACACTTTCTGAAAGTCTATTCAGCGTGCTCATTACTAGGCTGTGCGTGCGGTGAAACACCACCCAGAGCCAAGTGAATCAGGGTGAGGGATCGCACCAGATGGTGATGTAATGTCAACTCCCAGAGCCCGGAACTTAACGTGACATCACCCAATATCAGCGGCAATCGGGGGTCACATGATCTGCACGGAGCGAGCAGAGATAGCGCTGAGTAGTTTGCCTACTCTTTATCTAAAGGGAGTCATTTATGACACAGGGTATCCTAAGCTTTTCTTGTCAGGCCATTGCTCTGTTGGTGCTAGTCGTTGGAAAGTGTATAATTCCTACAAATGCGTTTAGAAGTCAGTGGAGAAATGTAGGTAACTGTTACTGTCAACAGATTTAACGTAGGTAGTAATGATTTTTTTGCAGATGGGTAAGGAATTGGCTAATAGGTAGGAAACAAAAAGGTTAGGGCAGCAAGAATCACCTGACAGGTTCCCTTTAAATTAAATATCATTTCTCTGGTTACATGACTCAATATATTTTTAAGTCAATATCATTGCTAACCTTTAAAATAGAAATGCCAATAAATACAGTGCACATATTTATACTTTTCACTCCTGAAGAACCTGTGAGAACTCAGAACAAATAGTATTTACCTCCACTTCATCCCCATCAGAAGACATGGCCGCCGACCAGATCTGGAAAGAGTAACGTAGGTTGTATATGTTGATCGGCTGCACATTAACTCCAAGGTCGGCTTCTAGATGTTTGATCACCTGTAGAATCAGACGAGTTTTACATTTTTTTTAAAAAAAAAATTTAACCAGTCATCCCTAGAGCCTTTTTGGAGACAAAAAATTAAAAACATGGGGACCGATTCATCACATTCTGGTAAAAAAGCTTAAAAAAGTCACAAACATTCGCAACAACTTGCTGTTGCACCAAAATGTTACAACTTTTGACATTTTCATGCTAGATTCTCCCAGCTCTGAAAAAATGGCCAGGCAAGATGGGGGCACAACAGGATGTGACGCCAAAGCCGGTCTAATTCACCACCATCTGTGGCGTGGCTCATGCCGGAAAGATCACTCCTGTCCATGACTAGAGTAAGGATTCTGGCATAGGGCACTAGGGAGCACTTCAGTTGTTAGATGCCCCAGTTTCATGTTGATGCATGCACCTCTTAATCAACCATGAGCTTGTCCTCAAAAGACAGTCATGAAAAAATCGCTAGTTCTGATGAATTGGGGCCATGATATTATTGTTTCAGATCTGTCACCAGTCTGAGAAGAGCATAATTTAGAGACAGAGTCCTCGATTCAAGCAATGTAACCATCCCTGGGCTGCTTGCTGCAGTTTTGAAAAAATACCAGTTTTCCTTTTTTGCAGAACTAGCAGTTCTCTGAATGTGAGCTCTGTATAACCCCACCCACACCACTAATTAGCAGCTTTCTGTTTACACTGTGCATAGGCAGAAAGCTGCCAATCATTGTTGGGATGGAGTTATACAGAGCTGATGAATATGGAGGACTCATTAGCAGCAGGTTTACTAGTCCTCTAGTGATAATCCCATGCTGATAAAACACGGATTTCATCATAACTATAGCAAGGAGCCCAGTAAGCGACACATCAGTTGAAACAGGGTCTCTATCTACATTGTACTGCTCTCAGATTAGGTGGCAAAAACCTGGTGATAGATTCCCTTTAACTGAGAACAGGATTACAATCGTGAAGACATAGGAAACGTAGAACTACTTTTTAATGGATGGTTTAGAGTAGGCAATTTGCGTTTGCACAGACCATACATCATGCACTACTTCTCCTTGTCCTTCAAGAACTAAACTTCCATTCCATAAACTAAATAGTCGAAAGACAAGAATGTGCTCCATATAAGTGCTGACAAGAAGCTGCTCACCTTCCTTTGTGCTTCGACTAAATCTTTATCCATCGGAGACACAAACAAGCAACCGCCGTCATTCTCCATGGAAAAATACTTCAGACTACGCAGGGACACTTCTTTATTAAGGGAAAGCCTATGAAATATCAACGGTGCGTTAAGAAAAGAGTGAGAGCACATGCACTGTACATAAAGAGAAGAAAACATCAAATATTTCATGTCCGATTTAGACAATTGCGTAGTGGTCAACATTTCTGAGGGTGTTTATGCCTTGTGCCTCCGGCTAATGCCCCGATGCAGCCAAAAGTGTGTTACATAAACCCCACCATCTTTCAGCCCAAGTGTTGTGAGTAAAATCGGGACAATCGGTGACTAACGTATTGCTGGTTCCCCATCACTTACTTGTATTAATTATTTTCCTATCTCAGCATTTGATGGCCTACTTCTAGGATATCATTGAGGGAAAGCTATCCACCGGGACACCCTTAATTTTGAGAATGGGGCAGCAGGAAAGTGTCCGAGTATGGGGCAGGAGAGAGTCACTCTCAGAGTATGGATGTACCTTGACCTGCAGTCTAAAGAAAAGCACTATACGTTGTTGGTATCTTTGGTAGACCGGACATTGAAATCAGCTATTAAAGGGAACCTGTCACCTTCCCTCAAACACTATTAAGTAATTATTGCTACCATAATACCCTTCCTAAAAAGTCCCCGTTGACTTCCATTATTCCCTTCCTAAAAAGTCACCCATTGACTTCCATTATACCTTTCTTAAATAGTCCCCATTGACTTCCATTATACCCTTCCAAAAAAGTTCCCGATTGACTTCCATTATACTCTGTGCTCGAATCGTGTCCATCAGAGCATCCAACTGCTCGTTATGAGAATGAAGCACCCGAGCATGGTAGTGCTCGCTCATCACTAGTTACTAATCTTGGGGGGTACTTTTGTTCCCAAACTAATCATTCCCCTAATCATGTTATCACACCAGTATGAGGCAGTGGTCCCTCAGGACTCAGACCAGTCTTTACCACTGGCTCTGCAAATCTAGCTGCTAGCCGTGTCCTACACCATCGGTGTTGCCTTCCAGGACATGTGCAGTACGCCATGAAATCAGGGTGCATACACAGAGCTTGTAAACGCTGCTCTTGCAAATCATCTTACTCAAGCCTATATGGGCATAATAATATGATTAGTGGAATTACTAATTTGGGGAAAGCAACACCCCCCACGACTAGTCATCAAAAAATGAGCATATCGCCACTGTAGTTACAAAATAGTTTTCTGGCTTGTTATTAAGCGCTTAATAGTAGCAAGAAATCCATGGTGGTTTGGGTGCCTGGGAAAGCTGTCATGTTTTCTTTAACACAGAATCAACTAGGCAGACAAGACACTACTTTCAGCATAGTGTTAAGAATAGAAATGAGCGAAGGAATGTTATGAATTAAATTACAAAACTTTATGACTTTACAAATCCAGATCCATTATTGAATTAAAGGGAATCTGTCAGGTGATTTTGTAGTACAATACTAATATCTTTAAATAGGGCTTAGGGTACCTTCACACTTTAGCGATGCAGCAGCGATCCGACCAGCGATCTGACCTGGTCAGGATCGCTGCTGCATCGCTACATGGTCGCTGGTGAGCTGTCAAACAGGCAGATCTCACCAGCGACCAGCCCCCAGCCAGCAGCGACATGCAAGCGACGCTGCGCTTACACGGAGCCGGCGTCTGGAAGCTGCGGACACTGGTAACTAAGGTAAACATCGGGTATGGTTACCCGATGTTTACATTAGTTACCAGCGCACACCGCTTAGCTGTGTGTGCAGGGAGCAGGGAGCCGCACACATTGAGCGCTGGCTCCTTGCTCTCCTAGCTACAGTACACATCGGGTTAATTAACCCGATGTGTACAGCAGCTACATGTGCAGAGAGCCGGAGCCGGCAGCACAGGCAGCGTGAGAGCTGCGGAGGCTGGTAACTAAGGTAAATATTGGTTACCACCTTGGTTACCCGATGTTTATCTTAGTTACCAGCCTCCGCAGCTGCCAGACGCCGGCTCCTACTCCCTGCTCGCTTCATTTGTCGCTCTCTCGCTGTCACACACAGCGATCTGTGTGTCACAGCGGGAGAGCGCCTTTGAAGAAAACGAACCAGGGCTGTGTATAACGAGCAGCGATCTCGCAGCAGGGGCCAGATCGCTGCTCATTGTCACACACAGCGAGATCGCTAATGAGGTCACTGCTGCGTCACAAAAAGCGTGACTCAGCAGCGATCTCGGCAGCGATCTCGCTGTGTGTGAAGCACCCCTAAAGGAGACCTTTCAGTATCAGTAAGTTTTATTGTTCTACCTTATCCTGTTATCTTGTTGTAATCTCTGTTGAAATCAGTGTCTCCAGCACACTAGTCAAGTGTATGCAAATACAGTTTACATATTCACTGCTCCCCCCATGCACCTCTCAGTGCATTCACTAATACTGCTGAGAGGTGGGAGGAAGTAAGGGTGGGGGCAGCAGTGCAAATTCAATTCAGATTTACTATCACTGATGCCAGCACTGAGAGGTGGGAGCAAGGCAAGGCATTTCAGTTTGTATTTAAATATGCTTGACTCGTTACTATGCCACAGTGAATTCTACGGAGATTACAACAAGATAACAGGAAGAGGTAGAGCTACAAAAGTTACTGATCCTGAAAGGTCTACTTAAGCCCTATTTAAAGAAAAGTTCAAAAGGGCTTTCCTGGCCTTTACTGTTAAAAAAAATAATTGATTTCTACTAGGAGAGAAAGAGAAGAAACCGCCTGCCTATCATTTCAGGAAGCTTCACTGGACACGAGAAACTCTTCATCCGCCATCTAAGTCATTTTGTTCTACTCCCCTAGTACTTTGATAAAATCAAACAACCACAGATCACAATGAAAAACCATCTATTACCTAAAGAAGGTTTTCGGCTATTTTATTGCACTCTCAAAATGGATTTAAATGGGTGGTTCACCCATTTTTTTTATTTTCTGTAGAAGTTCTACTTACAATTCTAGGTATTTTCTCCATTGGCTTGTATTTCCATTTCTGGCACTGAGCGGCGCTATGCTGCACGCTCAGTGCCGGTCACATGACCCCCTGGAACTGTGGCCGCCAGCATCCTCTGACGTCCCGGCATTTCCGGGCTCTCAAACTGGTCGGGTACGTCACAGGAGGCTGGCACCACTCAGATTGAGTGACAGGGCTGTGGGCGGTGACTACGGCACGTCACAGCTCAGCATCGAGGGGAGGATCCGGAGGACGTCAGTGTGGAGCCGGCAAAGCGTCCTGCAAATGGTGAGGCACGGGGCGCCAGAGTGCAGTACAGGGGGTGGTTCTTCAGCTGAATTCCCCCCTGCACGTAAGTATCTGATAATAATAATAATAATAATTTTATTCATTTATATAGCGCTATTAATTCCACAGCACTTTACATACATTTGCAACACTGTCCCCATTGGGGCTCACAATCTAGAGTCCCTATCTGTATGTCTTTGGAGTGTGGGAGGAAACCGGAGTACCCGGAGGAAACCCACGCAAACACGGGGAGAACATACAAACTCCTTGCAGATGGTGTCCTTTGTGGGATTTGAACCCAGGACCCCAGCGCTGCAAGGCTGCAGTGCTAACCACTGAGCCACCGTGCCGCCCACTCCCCACCCGCCCGCTCTGCTGCGATGTCAGGAGAGCGGCCGGTGTCGGGCAGTGTGATCATCTGCTCCTCCCAGCAGCAAGACACTGACAGGCATGTCACCGCTGTGCTCTGCCATCTGTCCTGCTGCATGGGACCAACTGTCTGCACTATGTCACCTGCACCACAAGTCACAGAGTGGAGACAGTTGGTGACAGAGCACCTCTGCCCCCCCTCTTTCCCCACTCTTCTCTCCCTCCACTCTTCTCTCCCCCCCCTCTACTCCCCCCCTCGCTCTCTTCTCCCCCCCTCTACTCCCCCCCCCTCTACTCCCCCCCTCGCTCTCTTCTCCCCCCCTCTACTCCCCCCCCTCTACTCCCCCCCTCGCTCTCTTCTCCCCCCCTCTACTCCCCCCCCCTCGCTCTCTTCTCCCCCCCTCGCTCTCTTCTCCCCCCTCGCTCTCTTCTCCCCCCCTCGCTCTCCCCCCCCTCGCTCTCTTTTCTTCCCCCCTCGCTCTCTTTCCCGCCCCTCGCTCTCTTTCCTGCCCCTCGCTCTCTCTCCCCCCGCTCGCTCTCTTTCCCCCCGCTCGCTCTCTTTCCCCCCGCTCGCTCTCTTTCCCCCCGCTCGCTCTCTTCCCCCCCCGCTCGCTCTCTTCCCCCCCCGCTCGCTCTCTTTTCCTCCGCCCCCGCTCGCTCTCTTTTCCTCCCCCCCCGCTCGCTCTCTTTTCCTCCCCCCCCGCTCGCTCTCTTTTCCTCCCCCCCGCTCGCTCTTTTTCCTCGCTCTCTCCTGGCATGGTCAGTACAGAAATCTCTCCATCGTGGAGGGGTGAGAGGGAGTAATAAACATGGAGTCCCTACTGTGTCTGTGTATTTATTTCTAATAAAGTATTTTTCTCTGTGTAATGTCTTTTTTTTTTTTTTTTTTTAAACCCTTTGTTGGAGATTCTTAATGGCCAGGTTAAACTTGGCCTGACATTAAGAATCTCGGGCTTTATACCAGCTTGTAAAACATAGCTGGTATTAACCCCTTATTACCCAGCGTGCCACCTGCCACCAGGGCCACTGGAAGAGTTGGATACAGCGCCTGAAGATGGCGCTTCTATGAAAGCGCCATTTTCTGGGGCAGCTGTGGACTGCAATTCGCAGTGGGGGGCCCAGAAAGTTTGGGCAACCTTGCACTGTGGATTCCAATCCCCAGCTGCCTAGTTGTACCTGGCTGGACTCAAAAATTTGGTAAAGCCCACATCATTTTTTTTTTTTTTTAATTATTTCATGAAATTCGTGAAAAAAAAGGGCTTCTCTATATTTTTGGTTCCCAGCCGGGTACAACAAGGCAGCTGGGGGTTGGGGGCAGCCCGTAGCTGCCTGCTGTACCTGGCTAGCATACAAAAATATGGCGAAGCCCACGTCATTTTCTTAAAAACGTTTTCAGGGAAAAACCTTTATAAAAAAAAAAAATGCTTCCCTGCATTTCTATTGCCAGTGAAAGTAACACCAAGCAGGGGGGGCTAGCAGCCAGTAGCTGCTTTGGTTACCCTTAGCAATAGAAAATGCAGCGGGAGCCCACAAACAATGTGATTTTTTTGTTTTTTTATTTTTAATGAATTTTTTTTAAAAAAAAAAATCGGCATGGGCTTCGCCCATCAAGCACCAGAGCATTTTACTGCTCATTCATCCCAAGTAATCAGATGACTCCAGTGTCGGCCGATTACTTGTTCTGTGTCCCCCTGCATCCATCGCAGCGTGTACGGGCTGTGAGGTCAGCGGAGTGGAGACAGTGACATGCTCTGCTCTGACACATAGTGTGCTGCATGTCACTATCTTTCTCCACTCTGGTACTTGTTGTGCAGGTGACCGGATGCTACATGTCACTAACTGTCTCCACTATGGGACTTGTTGTTCAGGTGAGAGTGTATACAGTTGTTACTATGCAGCAGAAATCACAGAGTGGGGCAGTTAGTGACATGTATCATCCGGTCACCTGCACAACAAGTCCCAGAGTGGATACAGTGACATGCAGCACACTATGTGTCAGAGCAGAGCATGTCACCAACTTGCTCTGCTCTGTCACCTGCGGTGCTGCATGTCACGTTTTTGCCGCGATTTGGTGCGTTTTTTGCTGCGTTTTTGCTCACTGCGTTTTTAATCCGTGCACAATGCCATTAAAGATTGTTGATGAAAAAAAAAAAAAAGGTCTGATGTCATTTCCTTATTCAAAATGTTCATTGTATGCAGGAGAGCAGACAGCAGCTGCAGAACTACAAGGCTCAGCATCCTCCATTCACTAGTGTATGCAGGAGAGCAGACAGCAGCTGCAGAACTACAAGGCTCAGCATCCTCCATTCACTAGTGTATGCAGGAGAGCAGACAACAGCTGCAAAACTACAAGGCTCAGCATCCTCCATTCACTAGTGTATGCAGGAGAGCAGACAGCAGCTGCAGAACTACAAGGCTCAGCATCCTCCATTCACTAGTGTATGCAGGAGAGCAGACAGCAGCTGCAGAACTACAAGGCTCAGCATCTTTCATCCAGGACTGTATGCAGGAGAGCAGACAGCAGCTGCAGAACTACAAGGCTCAGCATCCTCCATTCACTAGTGTATGCAGGAGAGCAGACAGCAGCTGCAGAACTACAAGGCTCAGCATCCTTCATCCAGGACTGTATGCAAGAGAGCAGACAGCAGCTGCAGAACTACAAGACTCAGCATCCTCCATTCACTAGTGTATGCAGGAGAGCAGACAGCAGCTGCAGAACTACAAGGCTCAGCATCCTCCATTCACTAGTGTATGCAGGAGAGCAGACAGCAGCTGCAGAACTACAAGGCTCAGCATCCTCCATTCACTAGTGTATGCAGGAGAGCAGACAGCAGCTGCAGAACTACAAGGCTCAGCATCCTCCATTCACTAGTGTATGCAGGAGAGCAGACAGCAGCTGCAGAATTACAAGGCTCAGCATCCTCCATCCAGGACTGTATGCAGTTTTTTACCCAAAAAGAAAAAAAAAATGACATGGGCTTCGCCATATTTTTGTATGCTAGCCGGGTACAGCTGGCAGGTACGGGCTGTCCCCAACCCCCAGCTGCCTATTTGTACCCGGCTGGGAACCAAAAATATAGAGAAGCCCTTTTTTTTTTTTTTTAATTATTTCATGAATTTCATGAAATAATTTAAAAAAAAAAAAAAAAAATGACGTAAGCTTCGCCTAATTTTGGTGTCCAGCCGGGTACAACTAGGCAGCTGGGGATTGGAATCCACAGTGAAGGGTGCCCAAGCTTTCTGGGCACCCCCACTGCGAATTGCAGTCCGCAGCCACCCCAGAAAATGGCGCTTTCATAGAAGCGCCATCTTCTGGCGCTGTATCCAACTCTTCCAGCTGCCCTGATGCCGGGTGGCTAGCTGGGTAATAATGGAGTTAGGGCTAGCTGTATATTATCAGCTGGCCCTAAGCTTGAAATTCATGGTGTCACGCCAATATTAGACATGGCCACCATGAATTTCTAGTAATGATAAAAAAAAAAAACACAACACCCAGAAAAATATTTTTATTAGAAATAAAACACAACACAATTAGTGACTCCATCTTTATTGAAATAAACCCCCCTCCGCAGTAATCCTGGGTCAAGGGTCCCGCGCCGCCCAATCCGGATCCAATATCATCTGATCGGTTTGCTGGAAGGCAAAGCGATCAGATGATGTGTCAGGTTAAAGGATGTGAATCACACGACACAGCAGCTGATTGTATAAAAGCCGATTATACAATCAGCTGATGCATCAGTAGAAAAAGAAATAAATAAATAAATACTCACGTCTGTGCTGATTACCGGCAGCTCCTGCAGCGGAGTCTGATCCTGGCCCATCACTTCAGGATCTGCCGGTAATCAGCTGATGAAGTCCCCTGACGGCAGGATCAGCTGATAGCCGGCCGGGCGACACCGCGAGAATTACGATCAGCTGATGCGTCAGGTGACTGCATCAGGTGATCCACCGCCAGGTCCTGCAAGCTTCGTACGTGCCCCGGGGAGACTGCACACAGCCAGAGCGGCGGTACCGAGACAGGAGCTGGGAGCGGGCATGGCACCGGGACCCTGCAGACAGGTGAGTATGACATACACACACACATACACACTCACACACACACTGTATATACGCACACACACTGTATATACACACACACACTGTATATACGCACACACACTGTATATACGCACACACACTGTATATACGCACACACACTGTATATACGCACACACATACACATACACTGTATATACGCGCACACACACTTTCTTCCCCTGGCTGTGTAGAGCTGCTGCTGTCTGTGTGATTGCTCTCAGTACATCCACTGGGAAGAGGCAGGGAGGAGGGTTTGGTCTGACAGCAGAGTGGGTGTATTAGACACAATGGGTGTGTTAGATAAGCTAGACACCGCCCTAGAGCCACAAAGAATTCTGGGACTTGTAGGAACAGAACACAGGAAGTCAGAGGAGAGATTAACCCCATCAGAGCTGGAGCCAGCAATGAGCATGTGCTGCTAGTGCACAATAAAAGCTAATTTTGCTGAAAAAACATAATAGATGTGTTGAGGGGCACATATTAGCAAGATTTATCAGGAAAAAAAAAAAATCAGTTTTGGTAACTGGACAACTTCTTTAACCCTATGGAAACCCAGCCATTTTTCTTGGATTTAGTTTTTCCTTCTTATCTACCAAGAGCAATAACTTAGTTTTCCATCCACATAATATACGAAAGCTTGTTTTTTGCGGACCAAGTTGAGGTTGAGTTTAATGGTATTTGAGGACATTACAGGTTCACTTTAACACTGAGTGGTGCAACTATATATAATGCCAATAACATGGCTAATAAGCATGCGTTGGGGGACTCAATACAACATCCAGGCCAGGCACTGTGGACTCTTGACTACCTCATATAGACAATCTTATTTTAAAGCAGTTTGTAAGTGCAAAAAAGTAGCCTAAAACTTTTTCTGGGGAAAACAAAAACCTTTTTTACTATATGTGGTTTTTTTCCCCCCCTTTTCTGAAAGTACTTCTTTGGAAATAAAACTAGAGGATCTTAGTAGATGGGGAACGACAGTTTTCTGTGTCCAGTGAACCTTCTCAGTTCTTCTTGGGAAACAATGAGATCTTCCTTCTTTGCCAAGACGAGCGCAACTGTTTTTTACATGCACCATTTACTTGAAGGAAAAGCCAGACGTTCGGGTATAGTAATGGCATCGCTGTTTGATGGTACACTACATTAACTTTTATGTGAGTTACTGTGCAGCAAAATCATTAGCAATATACTACTCCACATTCCAGCAACTTTTTATCACAACCATCCGAATACATTTTGAAAGTTCAAGGAGTGAAAAGGTACCTGCCACTCACTTTTCAACACCCTTTCCAGCCATGACTTTTAGGACAAGCGGAAGATCTTCTGCATATCTACACATTGGGCCAGTGCCCAAAAGTTCAGTACGCGAGCCATGAGCGTCAGGAAACTGCCCATCATTGGGCACAATACCTGTTAAAAAAAACAATTATTGACAACCAAGTGCTTCTTTTCTTTTTTCATTGCTTCCTTTGCTCTCCACTGTCTCACTATTTTGACAGATATGTGAGACTTTATGCATTTTAACTAGAAGATACCACTATAAGGGAGGTTAGAAGACTATTGGTGTGCAACAGATAAACACAGGGGAGATCCGTGCTGTCATTAGTTCATGCTGGATAGTTCTATAAGAAATAATGCAAGATTCTTGTGTAGTATGGAGCAGTACACAGAGGACAGAAGCAGCAGCAGAGGTAAACCCTCCCAATAAACGCTATGACTACAAGCAGCAGACATGATGAGTCCACCCTAAATCTGACAACATTTATCTCAGAACAGAAAGGTTCTTACAAAAAAAAAAATATATATTTGGATAGGAATCAAATCAACGAATCTATGCTTACACATTTCAAATATCAGATCACATAACTGATCCCAGAGTCATTTCTACATTGGAACTTAGGCACATTTTTGAGAGAGTTTCTTTAGACAATGTTTTAGCCATGAAAAACAGTTCGTAAATCATTACACAGTTAAAATTAATATTTTTATTATAAGTGTCGGCCTCAGTTACAAACCACAGGAATAATAACTTCACTTGCATTTAGTTCTTTACTCCGTGACAAATTTTAGTTAAAGGGAATTGGTCATTAAATTTATGCTGCCCCAACCTATGGTCCCCATTTGGCTTTTCAAACTACATATTCTCTGAAAAACACCTCAGTATTTCCGAGGAAGACCTAGTTGGTTTCAAATGCGCAGCCAGGCTCTTATTCATGCTGCCTGAACCACAGGCAGCGACAGGTTCCCTTTAATTCTATTGCACTCTGATGGTGTCCATCAATCTTCATCAGACCAAAAGTGATGATACCCCGTCCACCAGTCACCTGGTGTCAATCAGTGGGCTTGGCAGACAAGTGGTCACTATGTCTATCAGTTTCTGGTGAAGAAGGATCATTGGAGCAGGGGAGAATTCCTTTACCAGAATGGCTTTTTCCTTAACAAAGATATCTTCCCACTTGTAACATTAGGTACAGTGTAAAGCTCTTTTAAATAGGTATCCACAATATTTTTTTTTAATTTCTTAAAAGGGAACCGGACACCAGTTTTTTGGCATATAAGCTGCGGCCACCACCACTGGGTTCTTATATACAAAGTTCTAATATGCTGTATATAAGAGCCAAGGTGGCTATGTAGAACATAAACACTTTATAATACTTACCTAAATGGTCGCGCTGCGGTGGATTTAAGTCAGATGGGTGTCTCCGTTGTCTGGTGCCGGCGGCGCCTCTTTCGGCCATTTTCGTCCTCCTCCTCTAGCTGAGGTGCATGATGCGTCTACGTCATCCACACTCGCCGGCATTCAGGTCCTGCGCAGGCGCACTTTGATCTGCCCTGAGCAGGGCAGATCAAAGTATTGTAGTGCGCCTGCGCAGGACCGGCGAGTGTGTATGACGTAGGATGCGCCATTCACACAGGCTTCAGAGAGAGGACGAAGATGGCCGAAACAGGAGGCACCAGCACCGGACAATGGAGACGCCCATATGGCCCAACTCCACTGCAGCGCGACCGTTAGGAGAGTATTATAAAGTGTTTTTTTATGTTCTACACAGCAGCCTGGGCTGTTATACAGTGCTGGCCAAAAGTATTGGCACCCCTGCAATTCTGTCAGATAATACTCAGTTTCTTCTTAAAAATTATTGCAATCACAAATTCTTTGGTATTATTATCTACATTTATTTTGCTTGAATGAAAAAACACAAAAGAGAATGAAACAAAAATCAAATCATTGATCATTTCACACAAAACTCCAAAAATGGGCCAGACAAAAGTATTGACACCCTTAGCCTAATACTTGATTGCACAACCTTTAGCCAAAATAACTGCGAACAACCGCTTCCGGTAACCATCAATGAGTTTCTTACAATGCTCTGCTGGAATTTTAGACCGTTCTTCTTTGGCAAACTGCTCCAGGTCCCTGAGATTTGAAGGATGCCTTCTCCAAACTGCCATTTTGAGATCTATCCACAGGTGTTCTATTGGATTCAGGTCTGGACTCATTGCTGGCCACTCTAGTAGTCTCCAGTGCTTTCTATCAAACCATTTTCTAGTGCTTTTTGAAGTGTGTTTTGGGTCATTGTCCTGCTGGAAGACCCATGACCTCTGAGGAAGACCCAGCTTTCTCACAATGGGCCCTACATTATGCTGCAAAATTTGTTGGTAGTCTTTAGACTTCATAATGCCATGCACATGGTCAAGCAGTCCAGTGCCAGAGGCAGCAAAGCAACCCCAAAACATCAGGGAACCTCCGCCATGTTTGACTGTAGGGACAGTGTTCTTTTCTTTGAATACCTCTTTTTTTTTTTCCTGTAAACTCTATATTGATGGCTTTTCCCAAAAAGCTCAACTTTTGTCTCATCTGACCAGAGAACATTCTTCCAAAACGTTTTAGCAAACTCCAGCCTGGCTTTTTTATGTCTCGGGGTAAGAAGTGGGGTCTTCCTGGGTATCCTACCATATAGTCCCTTTTCATTCAGACGCCGACGGATAGTACGGGTTGATACTTTTGTACTCTCGGACTGCAGGGCAGCTTGAACTTGTTTGGATGTTAGTCGAGGTTCTTTATCCACCATCCGCACAATCTTGCGTTGAAATCTCTCGTCAATTTTTCTTTTCCTTCCACATCTAGGGAGGTTAGCCACAGTGCCATGGGCTTTAAACTTCTTGATGACACTGCGCACCGTAGACACAGGAACTTTCAGGTCTTTGGAGGTGGACTTGTAACCTTGAGATTGCTCATACTTCCTCACAATTTGGATTCTCAAGTCCTCAGACAGTTCTTTGGTCTTCTTTCTTTTCTCCATGCTCAATGTGGTACACACAAGGACACAGGACAGATTGAGTCAACTTTAATCCATGTCAACTGGCTGCAAGTATGATTTAGTCATTGCCAACGCCTGTTAGGTGCCACAGGTAAGTTACAGGTGCTGTTAATTACACAAATTAGAGAAGCATCACATGATTTTTCAAACAGTGCCAATACTTTTGTCCACCCCCTTTTTTATGTTTGGTGTGGAATTATATCCAATTTGGCTTTATGACAAATTTTTTTTTTCTTTTTCATTGAAGACAAATTAAATGAAAATAATAATACCAAATAATTTGTGATCTCAATCATTTTCAAGAAGAAACTGAGTATTATCTGACAGAATTGCAGGGGTGCCAATACTTTTGGCCAGCACTGTATATAGCATGTTAGAATGCTGTATATAAGGGCTCATTGGTGGTGGCGGCCGCCGCTTATATGCCGAAAAACCGGTGAGAGGTTCCCTTTAAACCTGTGTAAAGTAGTGTAAGTGCAGTAATATACGCACGGATCGCAGTCTTCTCCAGTTTCCTGCGCTGCTCCACTCCTCTTTTCACTCACTTTATGTGACCCTGAAGTCCATTTTACAATGTACAGCAAGTCTTTGGTATGTCAGAGAGAGACGCCATAGTCTTACATTGTAAAATCTACTTCTGGCTCACACATAGACCACTGAGTAATCCAGCAAGTTGGAATAGAAGTCACGAAAGTGAGAAGAGGAGTGGAGCAGCGCAGCAATCTGGAGAAGTCGGTGATCAGGGAATGGTATTACCGCACTTACACTATAGTACATATACATTAACACAGGTTTAGGCAAAAAAATATTAGGAGTGCCTCTAAGTATTCTACATACAGGATTATATATGTAAGCAATACCTAACTGCTCATCATCTTCTTCACTATTTTTTAAAATCGGATACATTTTTTATATAAAAATCTTAAAAGTGACATGTCCATCTCGTTCTAATTGTCCACAGTGTGAAATAGTACATAGAAAGCGGATTTTTGTTCCACAATGTGCCATTTACAAGCTTATACCACTCTAATCGCAGTGATCAAAATGACAGCTGATCTTCACCTTTAACCCATTGTGAAACTCGTTCAAAGTGAAATGCATAATAGAAAAACAAAGACGCTGCCTGTGATATCGCTCACAGATAAGGTACAGCCAATGGTTATAAAAGACAGTAGCTGGACCTTAAAGAGGACCTTTCACAAGTATGATCATGTTAAACTGGTCACATCATGGAATATTGGCTGCAGAGTTGAGTTCTTTTAATTTCTCCTCTTCATTGCGGAATATTAGTGTGACGCCCTGGACTAGCCAGGTAGTCACAGGTAGGCCCTTACACAAACACCTTCCCCTAAAAAGGTAACAGCAGCCAACCTTAAAACCCTGAGTGACCCCTCTCAGGACTTGACGTTCACACCCGGAGGGCGGAGCCAGGCGGTTGGCCACGCCCACTGAGGAGTTCGGAGAGCCGGAGGCGGGAAAAACAGAGCGATCAGTGACAGGAGTGGAGGAGAGTGGTAACAAAGTGTAGACGTCTGTCAGGGAACTGGGTCGGAGCCCAGATACCCTGTGGCCAGGAGGCAGACGGTGGTGGCCGCCTGCAGGAGCTGGGATTACAGCCGGTGGAACAGTAAGGGACCGGGTAGTGGCCCGCCGGTACCGAACTGGTGAACCGATTGGAAACCGGAGCACCAGGAGGGGTACTCCGACCCAGTACGAGGCCCAGAAGGCACTGGACCGAGTCGAATTCACTGATTGGGGTCTGGACTTTAGGTCCTTAAACACCCAAGACCCGACTGAAGACAACAGCAGAACCAGAGGGATAGAAAGCCACCGCCCAGGCATCGAGATCCCACGGGCCAGCGTCTGCGGGCAAACGGGCTCTGCCGGCACACACAAAGCCGTGGAGCGGACTACCGTTGCTCAGGCATAGGAGTCACCATTCTTCTAAAAGTGAGGTGCAAGAGAAAGGCGGAAACCACCAACCTGAAAAAGGGGAGAAGCGCAGCCGGCTGTGGGCACCGTCCACCATCTTGTTTGGTATACCAGAGACTCCAGTGTGTCTGTAATAGTGAGTACAACAGTGCCCTTGGGCCGCGCACCGCACCGCAACAACAAGCCAGCACGCATCCCCCCTCCTCAGCTCCATCGGGCCCCCGGGACCATCATCGCCTACCCACGGAGGGGTCAACACCAAGCTGCGCAACACCGTCCCCGGGAGCCTAATCAGCGGCAGCTGTGGTGTCCATCCATTCACCACAACCCGTGGGTGGCGTCACGAACTTAACCCCCAAAAACAACCGCGGCCTTGGCCATGGACCTCCCCACCCAACACCACCCCTCACGTAGCGCCAGCACCCCTTCAGAGCGACGTGACCCCCGGGTCCGGGAGGAGCTCAAGCCACCCACCGACGAGCCCGGATCCGAGCGGCTCGGCAGCCGGCCGAGCCTTGGGGCAGTACATTAACTTGTAAAGTTTACATTCTAATTTATAAGATCTTGATCTCAAGCCTGATTTCTGCAGCTACTCTGTAGTACAATGCAGAGCTGAATGCTATTACACACACTTCTAGATCTCCTCTCACAGCAGTCAGTATGGCGATGAGCGGAGTAGAGCTGAGCAGAGAGTCATTACAATCACTTCCAGATCTCCTCTCACTAGTCAGTGTGGCGGTGAGGGGAGTAGAGCTAAGCTGAGAGTAATTAAAAATCATTCCTGATCTTCTCTCACAGCAGTCAGTGTGATGGGGAGTAAAACTGAGCCAAGAGTTATTACAAAGATTATCAGATCTCCTCTGAGGACACTATCAGTCTGTGGGGAGGGACAGAGCTGTCAGAGTAAAGCTGCAGAAGTGTTTGTAATGACACTCAGCTCTGCTGTATCCGCTCTCCTCCCACAATGACTGGCATGAGACAAGATCTGGAAGTGTTTTTAAATCACACTTAGCTCTGATCTATACTACACAGTAGCTGCATCAGTCAGGGCTTTCTATCATTACATCTCACAGGAGAAAGCAAGTTCTTCTGACCTTTTCATTCCCTTGCATGATCGCTCCCACTTATTATTGGTCAATTTTATGCCGGGGACAAATCACAATGCATAAATATATGAGGGGACAGTACAGAGACCTTTCCAAAGATCTTTTTACACCTAGGCCTGCGACTGGAACACGGGGGCATCCGCTACGTCTTGAGGAAAGAAGGTTTAATCATAATCACAGACGAGGATTCTTTACTGTACGAGCAGTGAGACTATGGAACTCTCTGCCGCATGATGTTGTAATGAGTGATTCACTACTAACATTTAAGCAGAGCCTGGACGCCTTTCTTGAAAAATTTAATATTACCAGTTATGTATATTAGATTTTATGACAGGGTATTGATCCAGGGAACTAGTCTGATTGCCGGATGTGGAGTCAGGAAGGAAATTTTTTCCCCATTGGAACTTGTTTGCCACATTGGGGTTTTTTTGCCTTCCTCTGGATCAACATGTTAGGCTACGGGTTGAACTAGATGGACTTAGAGTCTCTCTTCAACCTTAAAAACTATGATACTATGATACTATGAAACTTATATGCTCTTAGAGAAGAATCAGATGTAACACTGCTTCAGACTTGTCAGAAACTATAACCTAAACTTAACAACAGAAAGGAGAGATTAAAAATTAAAAGCTATGGTTTGGTCATCCCTGCGGTAACTATTCCAGGATGTAGCCAGTTTAACATGCTCAAACTGGTGATCAGTCCTCTTTAAAGAGAACCTAATAAAAACAACTTACCTTTAAAAGTTGATATGGGACTATATATCTTGGACGATTAGTCAAAGTATGGTCTCGGGTGGCTTCTACCTACCCAGATTCCCTTGACTGACAGATCTCTATGTGTTTGGAGAAAATACAGGTTTATTTTAAGGGCAGAGACAGACTTCTGTCTCCCCGCTTTCGATCCAAATTAGTTAAAACAGGAAGTGAGCACTGTGGCTGCCGCTCACTTCATGTTGATTGCTCATTTGGTCCGAAGGCTGGGAGATAGAAGCGGACACTGATTGGACATGGGGCTCGCATGACGTCACAATGTCACGTGAGCCCCGGGAGCGTGAACCGCAGCACCACTGGAATGGTGCCGGTACAGGAGGAGAGCATAAGCTTTATTATTTTACCTGGGGAAAATGTGGAATCAGAAGGGGTTGTCCCAGTAGTGGATAACCTCTTTAAGCCATTTGGTAACCTGGGGCATCTTTAGACCGTCTAGTCTAAAGTTTACATAACCTACAAATTGGCTTACTTCATGCCAAAAATGTACCTAAATGTACCCTAAATTTTGGAGCACATCTGTGGCACACAACGCTGCTTGCTGGACTACATCCTCTTTCTGAAATATCACGATCATTTTTACATGAAGCCCCTGTCCTTTATGAGACAATGTGCAGAAAATGCCAAACACACAGATATAGTGCAAGCAATTAATGACGTTTTGGGTGCAAATTGAACTAGAATTCTTGGATAAATCTACCCTATGATTTAGCAACTCAGTGTATTCATGAGGAGAGCTACACCGCCCCCCCCCGCCCCGATCTGCAGTCACGGACAGGCTGCCATGTTGATATGCAAACACAGCTGCTTGTCAATCAGCGCCCTGAGGGTAGCACATCATGACTACACAATCTGTGCACTCAGCGACTCTAGGAGCCAAACAGTACATTTTTGTGCTGTTGTAGCTGGGAATATACATCTATACTAATAATATGTTTTGGTAACAAAAGGTTCCATATTAAGTTGTCTGCTGCTTTGCACATATTGCAAAAATACTTGATTTAACTTTAGAATATGCAAACTTACACTTAAAGAAAAAAAAAAAAAGTAGATTTTGGGTACTCACCGTAAAATCTCTTTCTTGGAGCCTTCATTGGGAGACACAGAGACCATGGGTTGTATGCTGCTGCCACTAGGAGGCGACACTAAGCAAAAAAAGGTAAACTCCTCCTATGCAGTATACACCCACCAACTGGCAATCATTCCTCAGTTAGTGAGAAAGCAATAGGAGACAACAAGAAAGAACGAACAATCTTACAGAAGTTAACATTAAAATCAACATTCAACAGTAACATGTATCCAACACAAGGGCGGGTGCTATGTCCCCCAATGAAGGCTCCAAGAAAGATTTTACGGTGAGTACCCAAAATCTACTTTTCTTTATCGTTTCATTGGGGGACACAGAGACCATGGGACATCCTAAAGCAGTCCCACGGGTGGGTCTATTGTTACTCTCAGGGCTGACCTCGGTCCACTGCAGCCTGCAGAACGCGTCTACCGAGGCTCGCATCAGAGGATGCGAAAGTGTGAACCCTGTAGAACTTCGTGAAAGTGTGGAGCGAAGACCAGGTCGCAGCTTTGCAAAGCTGCAACGCTGGAGCGTGGTGACGGACCGCCCAAGAGGCTCCCACCGCCCTGGTGGAATGGGCCGTAATCCTGAGTGGGCGCGTTGTGCCCCTTACCCGGTAGGCTTCTAGTACGGCAGAACGGATCCCATCGCGCAATAGAGGACTTGGAAGCGGGGAGGCCTCTGCGCGGACCGGATGGAAGCACAAATAGAGAATCCGACCGTCTGAAATGAGACGTCCTGGAAATGTACAGGCGGAGGGCTCTGACCAAGTCCAGCTTGTGGAGAAGAATCTCACGAGGGTGAGACGGGTTCGGGCAAAAGGAGGGAAGAACAATGTCCTCGTTAAGATGGAAAGAGGAGACCACCTTGGGAAGAAAGGACAGTACCAGCCGAAGGACTACCTTATCCTGGTGGAAGACGAGATAGGGAGAGCGGCAGGAAAGCGCCGCTAGTTCAGATACCCGCCTGATTGACGTGATGGCAACTAAGAAGGCGACCTTCCAAGAAAGGAACCGTAGAGACACCTCCTGAATAGGTTCGAAGGGGGGATGCTGAAGAACGGACAGAACTAAGTTGAGGTCCCAGGGCTCCACTGGAGGCTGAACGGGGGGGGGAACAGAATGAGCGGCCCCTTGGATGAATGTGCGAACCTGTGAGTGAGAGGCAATCCTCTTCTGGAAGAGAATGGAAAGAGCAGACACTTGCCCTTTAAGAGAGCTGAGTGCCAACCCCGCATCCAGACCAAACTGCAGGAAAGACAACAGAACTGGTAAGGAGAAGGTCATGGCTGCGACCTGGTTAGCTTCACACCAGCGGAAGTAGGCCTTCCACGTACGGTGGTAGATGCGGGAGGAGGAAGGTTTCCGTGCTCTAATCATTGTCTGGACGACCCTTTCTGAGAATCCCGAGGAAGTTAGTACTGCGGCTTCAACAGCCATGCCGTTAAATTGAGCGACTGTGAATTCTGGTGGAGGAATGGTCCCTGAGTGAGAAGGTCCGGGACGTCTGGTAGTCTCCACGGGACGTCGGCGAGAAGGTGCACGAGCTCTGCATACCATGGACGACGGGGTCAATCCGGGGCCACGAAAATCACCGGGACTCCTTCTGATTTGATCTTCTTGACTAATTTGGGGATGAGCGGAAGCGGAGGAAAGAGGTACGGCAGAGAGAACTGCGACCAGGGGATCGCTAGGGCGTCCGTTGCGAGTGCCAGTGGATCTCTTGCTCTGGACACGAACTGGGGCACCTTGTGGTTCCACCTGGAGGCCACGAGATCCACGTCGGGGGTCCCCCACCTGGAACAGATCTGCTGGAAGATGTTGGGATTGAGGGACCACTCTCCCGCGTCAAGGCCTTCTCGGCTGAGGAAGTCAGCGGCCCAATTGTCCACTCCCGGAATGTGGACCGCTGAGATCGCTGGAATGTTCTGTTCGGCCCAGTCGAGGATCTGAGACACCTCCTTCATTGCCGCTCGGCTGCGTGTTCCGCCTTGGTGGTTTATGTAGGCCACAGTTGTCGCATTGTCAGACTGTACTCGAATTGGGTGTCCTAGGAGCAGGGTCTCCCAGTGTAGGAGAGCCAAGCGAACTGACCCGAGTTCCAAAATGTTTATGGGAAGGTTCGTTTCTGGCTCGGTCCAGCGACCCTGAACTGTAAGGTCTTAGAATGTGGCTCCCCAGCCTGGTAGACTGGCGTCTGTCGTGATGACCTTCCATCGAAGGGGAAGAAATGATCTCCCTTGGAGGATGAGGGGAGAGCGTTTCCACCATTCCATTGACTCTCTGACTCGTGGAGGGAGTGCGACTGGGCGTGAAGGGAGTGAAGAGACTTGTCCCATCTTGATAGGAGACCCTGAAGAGGACGTGTATGGAATTGACTGTAGGGCACCGCTTCCATTGACGCCACCATTTTCCCGAGAATGCTCATGCAGTACCGAAGAGAGCAACGGAGAGCGCGTTGGAGCTTCCAAATCCCCCTGAGGATAGCCGAGAGCTTGTCCTCGGGCAGGAGAACCTTCGCCTGTGCGGTGTCGAAGATCATGCCAAGGAATGAGATGCGTTGAGCCGGGATCAGAGATGACTTTGGTCTGTTGATCAACCAGCCGAGACGGGCTAGAGTATCCAGAGTGATGCTGAGGCTTTCGCGGCACTCAGACGCCGAGGGAGCCTTGATTAAAATGTCGTCCGGGTACGGGATGGCTAGAACTCCCCGGGTCCGAAGAATAGCCATGACGGTTGCCATCACCTTGGTGAAGACTCTGGGAGCCGTTGAGAGCCCGAATGGGAGAGCTGTGAACTGAAAGTGTTGATCCTGAACCACAAAACGTAAGAATCTCTGATGAGCTGGGAAGATCGGGATGTGAAGATAGGCGTCCTGGATGTCCACCGAACAAAGGAACTCCCCGGGTTCCATGGATGCAATCACTGAGCGCAGAGACTCCATGCGGAAGCGACGGAGACGGACCCGCTTGTTGAGCCGCTTCAGGTACAGAATGGGACGGACGGTGCCATTCTTCTTCGGAACAACGAAAAGGTTTGAATAAAAACCCCGAAATCGGTCTTGAGGGGGGACGGGGGTGATGACCCCAGAATCTCGCATGGACTGGATGGCCGCGAAGAAACCCTT
The DNA here is from genome assembly GCF_048569485.1 of Anomaloglossus baeobatrachus. Lineage (NCBI taxonomy): Eukaryota > Metazoa > Chordata > Amphibia > Anura > Aromobatidae > Anomaloglossus > Anomaloglossus baeobatrachus. The sequence continues at coordinate 159,470,099 of NC_134361.1, read as the reverse complement.
GGTGAGGGAGGGATCCTTGGGGGGTTTGGACTTGACGAAGCGTGAATGTGGGAGAGAAGAAAACTATCTTGTAGCCGTGAGAGACGGCGTCTCGGACCCAGGCGTCGTCTATCACGGAAAGCCACACGCTTCTGAACAGCCGTAGGCGACCGCCGACCCTGGATGAGGATCCGGGAATGGGAGCCCAGTCATGCGGAGGAGAATCTGTTGGATCTGGAGGTCTTGGACTGCTGGCCACGGGAACGCCAGTTGGGTGTTGCCTTAAAGGAGGGCTTCCGTTTCTCTTGACGTGCTGGCGACCGCTCCCGACTGTTGTTGCTGTTGGCAGTAAATTGACGAAAAGGACGAAAGGGAAAAACCCGTCGTTTGGGAGGGGCACGGGGAACCCTTCGTTGGGGAAGGAAGGTACATTTGCCCCCTGTTGCCTCAGAGATGATCTTGTCCAGCTTTTCTCTGAAGAGTCTGGCACCAAAAAAGGGAAGACTGGTGAGAGACTTTTTGGATGCTGAGTCCGCGTTCCACGCCTTAAGCCACAAGGCTCTGCGGATTGCAGCAATGTTGCCGGCTGCCAGGGCTGCAGAAGCAGCGGAGTCGAGGGACGCAGCAACTAGATACTTTCCAGCATGGGCGATCTGATCTGCCAGATCTGCCAGCTCGGGGCCGGGAGCTTCAGCAAGGATACCGCGCCGAAGAAGCTTTGCCCAGGCGGAAACAGCCTTGGAGACCCAGGTGGATGCAAAGGCTGGAGTGATGGCGGAACCGGAGTCTTCGAAGGCCGACTTGGCAAGGGATTCTATGGTCCTGTCCGAGGGGTCTTTAAGGGAGGCGCCATCAGAGAGCGGCAAGGTGGTACTAGATGAAAGTCGGGAGATCGGAGGATCCACTGAAGGAGACGCTGACCTCTTCTGAAGAAGTTCCGGTGCAAAGGGGTAAACGACCTGTGCCCGCTTGCGCTTCTGGAAACGCTTGTCGGGATGTTCCCACTGTCTAGAGAAAATGTCCTCAAATTCCCTATGGTTGCCAAAGCTTCTTGGCAGTTTCTTGGCCCTTTTGAAAGGGACCGACTGACTGGTAGGAGTCGGATCTACATCCTTCACCTCTAGGGTCTGGTTGACGGCAATAACCAGACTGTCCATCATACTGGTCAGCTTGGAGATATGTTCAGAGTCCAGATCGGTGTCCGAATCAGGGTCCTGATCCGAATCCGGGGCTGCCGCAGATGAGGTAGGAGATAGAGAGCGTATTGCTCTGGAGGCCGTAGAGGGGTTAGGAGAGCTGGAGGACGATCCCGAGAAGGACCGCTTCCTAGACCTCTTGTGCGTCCGGCCCTGCCGGGCTAGTAGCGCTGCGGGCTCAGACTTGCTCTGGGTCACCGGGGGGGCTCCAGAGGTGGAGGCGGGCAGACGCTCTATGGTTGAAACCAAGGTTTGAGATACCTTAGTTAGGTTGTCCACGGACTGTGAGAGAGCTGCAGCCCACTCAGGTGTGGGGGCCGAGTCCTCGTTACGGGCGGTGGGGGGCTCCGTAGTAGTCATGCTAGGGGTGCTGCAGGCTTGGCAGATGGGGGAGGACTGCCCTGAGGGAAACTTCTTTAAACAAGAGGTGCAGGCGTAAGTGTAGGCTCAGTGTGGCTGAGAGCGGGACGCTCTTGTGCTGGACATGGGACAGAAGGGAGAGAGAGGAGAGAGAGAAAAGGAAACAGACCGGAGGATGCCATGTGGAGGGGTACTGGGGAAGGAGCTGCCTCCCAGTGGCAGGGCTTACTCAGATTCTGGCGTCCTGTGTCTGCTGGCGCTGTGTCCTGTTTCAGACTGCAGGCTGAGGGAGCAGAAGTGGGGGCTCCGAGGAGCTGCAGGGGTATGAGGCCGGTGGCTGCACGTGGAACGCTGCTGCCGCCGCACAGAGAAAACACAGGGCTGTGATGGCGCTGCTGAGAGGGTCCGGGCTGGGGGAGGGGCAGGAAAAGAGCGCACAAAACCGGCGCGCAGCAGAAGAAAACCTGCAGGGATTGGCTGGGAGAGAGAGGGCCCGTGAATGGCTGAAAAAGGGCGCGCAGAAGCCTACTGTGACTGGCTGCTGGAGCGGGCGGGCCTGCTGGGGAGCAAGGACTCGCGCGATAGGCTGGCTGGGAGGGGGCGTGGCCGGACGGGAGCTAGGCCGGAGAGAAGCCGGGGGCTAAATTAGAGGTGAGGCCGCAGGGGGAGCCGGTGGACAGCGCCGAGGACGGGAGGGAGGGCGAGCGCACTGCCTGCCTGGAGGGGAGCTGACCCAGGGTAAGGGAGCTAATCCCATGGATCTTTTTTTTTTTTTTTTTTTTTTTAAACGGAGCTCCCATGACCCGGGGAACAGGAGGGTACCTGTCCCAACGGCTGACAGTCCTCCTTGATCCTGGCATCCTGGGAAAGATATAGGGAGACGGGTATCTCGTCCTGTATGATTTTTCGTCTCCCCTCCCTGATCAGGCCGGCTGTGGAAGGCGAGCGTGCAGGGGGAGGGGGGCAAGGACCATCTGCCTGTCCCTCTGTGCGGATGCCCCCCAAACAGTCTTGAGAGTGTTAGGGGGGTAGGGTCCTGCCAGACAGACACGGAGGACAACGGAAGTGGCGGACGGACCCCACTTCTGTGCGACCGGTCTCTAGGGGGGGGAGAGCAGGGTGAGCGATTACACCCTGTCGCCCGACGAGCTGTGTCTGAAAAGAAAAAGCAAAATATTAAAAATACAAACCTGGGGGGCTGAGAGCAGCCCCAAGTGTGTCCACCTCCTATGGACACTAAGCCTAAACTGAGGAATGATTGCCAGTTGGTGGGTGTATACTGCATAGGAGGAGTTTACCTTTTTTTGCTTAGTGTCGCCTCCTAGTGGCAGCAGCATACAACCCATGGTCTCTGTGTCCCCCAATGAAGCGATAAAGAAATATATATATATATTATACTAGCTGTACTACCCGGCTTCGCCCGGGATAATAACTGCTGTTAATAAAATAGAAACCACAAAACAAATTGATATAAATGCAATTATAATGTCCGTCTCCCCCTCTGATATATCTCTCTGTCTCTCTCTTTGTCTGTCTTTCTCTTTCCCTCTGTCTCTTTCCCTGTGTTAGTCTCTTTGTCTGTCTCTTACCCTGTCTCTTTCCCTCTCTTTCCCTGTGTCTGTCTCTGTCTCTTTGTGTCTGTCGCTTTACCTGTCTGTGTCTGTCTCTTAACCTGTCTCTCTCTTTCCCTCTCTTTCCCTGTCAGTCTGTCTCTTTGTCTCTTTATCTGTCTTTGTCTCTCTTACCCTGTCTGTCTCTTTCACTTTCTTTCCCTGTCTGTCTGTTTCCCTGTGTCTGTCTCTGTCTCTTTGTCTGTGTCTGTCTCTTTGTGTCTGTCTCTTTGTGTCTGCCTCTTTCCCGGTCTGTCTGCCTCTTTCCCTTGCTGCATTGTAACACGCCAACATTCCATATAAGGGCGTGGCTGCGCATTCTTCTGAAGTTCTGGCTGCACTGTGGCTCCCAGCTCCACCCGCTTTAATGGAGGCATGTTTTTTGGCGAATAACTGTAAAGCGCGGGGTTAAAATTTCCCCTCAAAACATAGCCTATGACGCTCTCATGGTCCAGAAGTGTGAGTGTGCAAAATTTTGTGGCTGTAGCTGCGACGGTGCGGATGCCAATCCCGGACATACACACACACATTCAGCTTTATATATTAGATTAACATATATAATATATTATATATATATATATATATATATATATATATATATATTTTATTTTTTTTTTCATAAAGGACAGCATTATCATTAATAATTATTATTATTGCCATAAATGGAGTTATAGTTACACAGATCAAAGACTGGGGGCAATGGATCACTGCCTGCACTGTGAACAGATAATTGAGGCAGGTTATCTGTTGGAGAGCAGACATGGAGTGTATTCACTTAGTAATTAACAAGTAGCTGACAGTTGTTGGCATGGCGAACCTTGACTGTGTACATTCTAATTAATAAAAAGATATGAATCAATGCAAGGTGAAGAACACTGCCAGAAGGCAGATCGAACAGCTCCATATCAGAGGTCTAACATGACAATGGAAGTACAATATTGTCCATTCCATGCCTATAATATGCTAATTCAGAGAATTCATGGATATATCAATGATTGGGGCGCCTATTCACATCTGTGGGTGGAACTGCAAACGTTTTGGTAGCTGGCAACCTACAGGAGTGTGATATCTCCCTCAATTATGGATATATCATATTACCGTGTGTCATGTATACAATACTTGAAGAATGTTCAGTAAGATGATGGCCAAATTGTTTCTCTAGGAGATTCCTGGGGAAAAAAAAATGTTTGACAGCATAAATATGGCCTAACAAAATGGATTATAATGTACCGTAGTTTTTGGATTATAAAACACACTTTATCTTTCAAAAACGTGGGAGGAAAATGAGGTGTGCGTCTTATAAGCCGAATGTAGCTTACCGCTTACCGTGGGGTGGTGGAGAATGGTCACAGGAGGCAGGGGCAATGCTGTGGACTGTGCGCTGCACTGCTGAAGGTGAGGCAGGCACCATCCTGTCTGTGGTGTGGGCTTCAAATAATGGCGAGCAGAGTCAGCACATGCGAAGATGGAGCTCTCAGCTTAAGATCTCATCTGCGCGCACACAGCCTATGGCCCAATGATCTCCCAGCAACCGGACTTAAGGAAAATTAAGGAAGTGGCGCGTGCACAGATGAGATCTTTGAGCTATTGGTCTAATGGCGAGCAATCTGCGCACATGTCAACTACAGGCGCCATTTTTGGATATTCATGCCTCACAGCAAGCATCTGGGACATCTGCCGCATCACCTGCATCACCCTACTGCACAACTGCCCCTGCCTCCTGTGACTCCACTCCACCACCGCTGCCGCACCCGGTAAGATACCAGTGGATTGTAAGATGGCCCCCATATTTATTTTTTTTACCTTTTCTTTTTTTTCACTAAATTTGGGGTGCGTCTTATAAAACAAAAAATATGGTATTCTAATCAGCCGCCATCCTCTGACCTCAGCAGAGATAGGAGTGAGGGTCTGATAAGACCATGTAATATCGGTGTCTGATCCCAGGAGAAGCAACGAGTATTGCAGATTTGTCCATATTTCCCGCTGCGTTCTCCTCTGCCAGAAGCGCTCACGGATCCAAGTTGTAAGAAGTATTTGTATTGTATCCCTTTTATTTTATACTGTTTTGACTCTATACAGGTCTTTATTATGTAATTTCTTGTAACCTTTTTTAAAAACTGTAGTCTTTGTATATTTAATGTGATAAGTTTGTTCTTTACTGCTCTAAACCTCCCCATAAACCTTGCGGAGGGCGAGTATAGCTTGGTTATGTTACCCTGCGTATGCCAGAGTGCAGGAAGAATACCAGGTGCTCAAGAAAGCTGGGTAACGTGTGCTAGTGTGTAACCCGGTGCCGGCGTGTGGTGCCCCAGCGTGGGATGCGCTTAGCTCATAGTTTAACGTGATGGGTGAATGGATGAGCATGGTGGGGAGCGGAGTCTCCCTTTACAGTAGCTTCCAAGGCACATGTGTCACAAGGGAGAGGTATTTGTGACGAGTCAGTGGCAGCGATGGCGTTGATCCTGATAAGTCAGTGGAGCCATGGGACGTTTCATGACAATTATTAAAATTCATGAGGTAAAATGTGCTGGAAAAAAAAGAAATCTCACCAGACGTTGGCTTGTGTCCATATATCCCATTAAAATACGCCGGCATCCTTATGCTGCCTCCAATATCTGAGCCTACCCCGATGACTGATCCTGCTGCAGCAATGATACAGCCTTCTCCTCCTAAAGAAAGGACATGAAGAAATATATAAGAAGAGACTAAAGAAGAAATCTCTAAAAACTAAGAATATGTATAATGAAAATCTTAAAATCAGATATAAAACTGAGCAGAAATCCACCTATAAGAAAAAGAAAAAACAAAAACTAAAGCGCCTGTTCACACTATTGATAGTCACTGCATTTTCAACAAGTACATTTAATTAAAAAAGATTATTAGATTGTCAAAATAGTCAGTATCAAAAGTATAATAAGCTTCGATGAGAAAAAAGATTGAACATTTTTTTTATTCTAGTGAAAGAGCGCTGTAAAGTTATGGCCACAAGGTGTCTCCCTTCTGATAATGTTACCGTCCACTGCCTGTTGTCCAGACCAATCCATCTATAGTTACAGACGAGCAGAATGGAAGTAAGAGGTCTCCTCACAAGTCTGATGCTGCTCCTCACTCATCCACAGTACAGGACCTCCAGCACAGTGTGAAAGACTCCACAACTTTATAATAATTATTATAATAATTTTATTCATTTATATAGCGCTATTAATTCCATAGCGCTTTCACATCTGGATCTGTCTATGACTGTTCATCATGTACAATTCTTACCCACCTCTCCTCCCTTAAGGCTTGTTTTAAACAATGTCTTATTTCCCTCCTCGCATATATTAAATGTCTGTGTAGTGCGAAAGCTGGGTTATAGTTCTGTTGTAATACAGCCGCCACAACCCAGCTTTCCCACTCATCAGTTCCTGGGGGGAACCTTGGTCATGGTGTTTTTTTTCCCACTAAGCACAGCTGTAACCCAGAGTCTTTAAGACTCTGAATTCTGGTTACCATGTGCAACTTGCCTCTTCAGAGGGGAAGAGAACTTGATCTCTAGCGCCACCTATTAGCTGTAGCAATCCTAAAAGTCAATATCAACTCTTTAACGGGCCTTGCCATATGACTTAGGATAAAAGCCAAACCAGAATCCCTATTTGCAGACACATGTTTTGGGGTGTTGCCTCTCGTCAGTGCAAAGCAAGAGATCTAATTTGGCTGAATGAGAAGATTAGGACTGAGGACTTTTATTTTTCAGTCAATATGGCCATGTGAGGGCTTGTTTTTTCCAGAACGAGCTGTACTTTTAAATGAAGCCATAAGTTTTACCATATAGTGTACTGAAAAACAGCAAAAAAAATTCCAAGTGAGGAAAAATTGCAAAAGAAGTGCGATTGCACTATTGTTTTTGAGATTTTATTCACTGTGTTCACTATATGGTAAAACTGATGTGTCGAGGCGATGCCTCAGTTCGGTACAAGTTTGTAGAAACCAAACATGTATAGGTTTACTTTTATCTAAGGGGGTAAAAAAAAAAAAAAAATCTGAAGTTTGTCCAAAAAAAAAGTGGCGTACATTTTGCCCGATATTCCACGACCCGTAGCATTCTCATTTTTTTGGGATCTATGGCTCAGTGATGGCTTATTTTTTGCGTATCGAGCTGATGTTTTTCACTGTACCATTCTTGCACAGATACTACGTTTTGATCGCCTGTTATTGCATTTTGCTCAAAATTTGTGGTGACCAAAAAACAAATTTTGGCGTTTGGATTTTTTTGCCCGCTACGCCGCTTACCGATCTGATTAACTGATTTTATATTTTGATAGATCGGGCATTTTTGAACGTGGCGTTACCAAATGTGTGTCTATTTTTTTAACCCTCTAATTTTCAACGGAGTGAAAGGGTGGTGATTTGAACTTTTAGGGTTTTTTTAATTTTTCAAAACTTTTTTTTTTAACTTTTTTTTAATAGTTCTAAGTTTAACAGGTTTTTTTTGTGAGATATATATATATATATATTCATTTCTCCCGATCTGAGAGCAGCACCTCTCGGATCGGGAGAAATGATCATCTTTTGTAATATGCAGTATTCAGCTGTTTCTAACAGGACCTTAGTCATGTGAGCTACAGGAGTCATCACATGACCCTGTGCTACCATGACAACTATCGGATCCTCGTGATCCTGTCACGTGACTTATGGTGTCGGGCTGAAAGTAAGTTTTAGCGCGATCACGATTAGAATTGCGCTGTCACATATTGACAGCACCATTTAAGAGGTTAAAAAGAATGGGCGGTACGCCATTCCACTTGTGTCTGACAGGCACATATGTCAGCTGTACAAATCAGCGGCCGAGTACTGCACATCCACCTCCTATTGATCTGAATGTGAGGCGGATGTGCAGCACCCGGCCGCGGACACCATCAGAATATGGAGCAGCTCCGGAACTGAGCATTTCCGGCTGTCTGCTGCCACCACCGTGACCGAGAGGGTTGCGGGGTGTTAGACCCCAGCCATCAGACATTGATGACTTATCTTAAGGATAGGCCATCAATGTAAAAGTAGTGGACAATCCCTTTAAGGGGTAATGTATCTGCAGGAATTTATCAGTGGAAAAGTTGGGTTGTAGCGGATGTATTACAACATAACTATAACCCAGCTTTCCCACTACACAAATGTGGAATATATGTGAAAAGGGAAACAAGCCTGAAGGGAGGAGAGGTGCGTTAGAATTGCACAGTACAGCTCTGACTGAAACAGTAATACACAGCTCCAGATACAATAAAATTGTGGAGGCTTTCACACCGAGCTGTGCTAAGGCTGTGGGTGGCAGGAGGTCCTGTGTATGTGTGGGAGTGGGGAGCAGCATCAGACATGTGAGGAGACCATTTACTTCCATTCTGCTTTTCTGGAACTATAGACGGATCGGTCTGGACACCAGGCAGTGGACGGCAAAATGCTGGTTAGTATCATCGAGCAGTTCACTCATCCATCATCATTACAGATCCATCATTGATCCGGGCAAAATGGAAATGATGGCGTATAGAGTAACATTTCGGTTTACATACAATCTTGCTCTTCTTTCCTTTAGAGTCTATACCCTCACAAGTTATTTTGATACTCTCTTCCACGACCTCAGTAATCCAGAATATTTAATAATCCTGCACCAATCAGAGACACACGTCCCAGCTAAAATAGGATTGAACAATAATCATTCACAGAGATGTTGGCGTTTTTTTTGGTAGTGGAGACATGTCAGGAATGGTGAACAGAAGAACATTTGTACGGGTTAACCGCGAGTTGACCACATTGAGTTTTCTTGTTGGTTAACATTTATGTAAAACTCTACGTCTGCAACTTACCAGAACTACCCCCCACTATGTGCTTGGGGTTATAGGGGTTTTTGGTCCGGCCATATATGTTGTTACTGGACTCGTACCACATGCAGAGCTCGCTGCAGTTGGTGACCCCCAGCGGTATTGCCCCCGCTCTCTTCAGCCTGGACACTACAGCGGCATCGTGTTGTGAGCGGATTGCACGTCGTGATATAAGTCCAGAGCTCTGCGGCATGCCTGGGTACAGTATGGACAAAATATGGGAAGACAAAAGTCAAAAAAGTGCTGGAAACACAATAAACATATAAAGCAAAAAAAAACTAATCTCACCTTGCAGTGCAAATGCTTCTTTCACCGTTAATGGGACGCCCAGGAGAGGATAATTTTCCTTAAGAGTGGCCTGATCCTGCGTCCCCGAGGACACCAAGTCATCAACTGCCCTGGCTTCACGTAACGCTTCATCAAAGCGATCGTGCACTAAAGCATTTATTGTGGGGTTCACCTCTCGGATTCTGGATATATAAGACTGCACAACAACACTGCTCTTCACCTGAAAACCAAGAGAACCGACATGACACCAAACCAATACAGTAAAAGCTTCAGAAGGCTGTAATCAAGAAATTATCAAGAAAGCTGCTTAATAATTCCCTGTGGAGACAGATCGGGGTGGGGCGACCCTATATTTTGTATAAAAGGGTAATAAGATGCTCATCGCAATAAAATCATTCATCACCTAAATGCCAGTTATCATTATGTACCGCCCCCAGGTCAGCAGCCGGGCTGCTTGGATCCGGATCTGCAGTGTGGCTTGAGGGGTCTCCGAACCCGGGGGTCTTGCGGACACTTCAAAATAAAAGGGGGGGGTGGATAATGGTATGTGGGGATATTGTATACAGTCCCGTTACGCCACCCACTTTGTGTGGTAAAATGGGGTACCACCACTGCTATTCGGGATGGCAGCTAGCTGTTAACCCTCCGTGGGTAGGGATGGATGCCCCGGGACCCAGTGTCTCTGTGCTAAGGATGGTGATTGCAGGGGCCAGCGCGCCCGGACGGACCAAGGGATGTTGGTGTACTCACTATTAAGGAAATCACAGAAGTCCGTGGTAAACCAAGGTGCCAGTGGCCAGAGCTCCGCGGCCGGGTGCATTCTGGTCCCTCACCCGGGGTGATGGTCTGTGTCACTTTCCTCTGCACTATTTTAGTTCTCTTTTGGACTTCTCGATATGGAACTCGGGAGTCCGCTCCCAGACCTTCAGGTGGGGTGGGAGCCTTGCCCGCAGACTCTGACCCGTGGGATCTAAAGGGGCCCTGGCGGTTGACCTATCCCTCTCAGTGGGCTGCTGGTCTGTGTTTGGGACTTTGGGTGGGACAGGACCTGTAATCCTGTCCTCAACTGGTTAATTAACAAAGTTGGTGGTTCCGAACTCTGCTTCAGGGTCCAGGTACCCCCTCTGTTCACGGTTTCCGGGTCGGTTCTCCGGTGTCTGTACCGGCAGGCTCCTAACCTGTCCCGGTCCACCTCGGATCTCCGGCAGCCATCTTCCCGTCTCCTGTCAGACACTGACCACCGTCTGCCACCTAGCCAGAACGCCGGGGCTCCAACCCCGACACCTTTCCTTTCTGACTTCTCTTGCACTTTCTCCTCTCCTCTCTCACTCCTACTCCTCACTCCTCTCCACTTCACACTCAACTGCCACTGAAAAAGGACATTTTTGTGTACTCACTGTAAAATGTCTTTCTTGGAGCCTTTCATTGGGGGACACAGACCGTGGGTTATATGTTGTCTCCAGGGGAGGCTTGACACTAAATTTAAAAAAGTGTTAGCTCCTCCTCCCACAGCATATAACCCCAGCTAGGCGGGAATTAGCTCAGTTTGGTGTAAAGCAGTAGGAAAAGGATAACCAAAACCACAAGGGTGGGAGCTGTGTCCCCCAATGAAAGGCTCCAAGAAAGACATTTTACGGTGAGTACACAAAAATGTCCTTTCCTTTCTCGCCTTTTCATTGGGGGACACAGACCGTGGGACGTCCCAAAGCAGTCCCTGGGTGGGAACTGAACTATTAACAGTGTATAACATCAGACTAAGAGCTGACTAACAACTGCAACTGCAGTGAACTCATATGAAAACACTGTCAGAACCGAGCAGTGGCCACTTATAAATGGGCCACTGCCGCCGGAAGGACTTGTCTTCCAAGAGCAGCATCCGCGGAGGCATGCGTATGCACTCTGTAGAATTTTGTGAACGTGTGCACACTGGACCAGGTAGCGGCCTTGCAAAGTTGGGCCGCCGAGGCCTGATGGCGGATAGCCCAGGAGGCACCCACTGCTCGTGTAGAGTGGGCCCGCACAGATTGAGGGGGAACGGCACCTCGTGCTTTGTATGCCTCACAGATGGTGGTCCTGATCCATCGAGAGATCGTGGATTTAGACGCCGGGTCGCCCTTCTTGTGTCCTACTGGGAGGACGAAAAGGGCATCGGACTTGCGCAACGGCGCTGTTCTGGAGATGTAGATCCGCAGAGCCCTGACAAGATCGAGATTGTGAAGGGCTTTCTCAAAGGAGTGGACCGGGGCTGGGCAGAATGACGGCAACACAATGTCCTCGTTCAGGTGGAAAGAGGATACGACCTTCGGAAGGAAGAAGGGGGAAGGCCGAAGGACCACCTTATCATGATGGAATATCAGGTAAGGTGAGCGACAGGAAAGAGCTGCCAGTTCGGACACTCGCCTGATAGAGGTAATAGCGACCAAAAAGGCAACTTTCCAAGACAGTCGCTGGAGAGATTTCTCTCAGAGGTTCGAAAGGAGGAAGTTGAAGGACTCCGAGAACCAGATTCAGATCCCAGGGATCTAAGGGGTGGCGATAAGGAGGGACTAAATGCGCTACCCCTTGAAGAAAGGTACGGACCTGAGGGCGAGAAGCCAGCTGCTTCTGGAAAAAAAAAAAAAAAAAAAAAAAAAAAAAAAAAAAAAATCGACAAGGCAGAAACTTGTCCTTTAAGGGTACTGAGAGCAAGACCAGAGTCCAGACCGTCTTGCAGAAAGGCAAGAACATTAGGGATTGAAAAGGTCAGGAGTGACTGATTATGACGGTCACACCAGGAAAGATAGGTCTTCCAGGTCCTGTGGTAAATGCTGGCGGAGGAAGGTGTTACATCTCGTGGCTCTCCTCTTGCAAGGAATGAGGTGGTCCCCCATTCCTTGTCTGCCGCGAGTCCTCCTGCTCAGCAGCGCCAAAGGTCTGGGAGACTGCAGGAGTTTCCTCCTCCTAGATGCAGCAGTAGGGTGACACCTACTGGTTTACTCCTTGTAAGGAATGGAGTGGTCTCCCATCCCTTGCCTGCCACGTGCCCTCCTGCTCGGCATCGCAGAGGGTCGGAGTGGTTGCACAGTTTGCAAAGGATAGATGCTCAGGGAAGCAGCAAGACTTCCCTTAGCTCTGCACATTGTGAAACTGAAGATCCCGCCTTTATGACCCAGAGGCGGGAGGTTGAGCATGTGCCCCACGTGACGTCTTCTGATTCGCTCGCTGGTATCACACGGCCAGATAACGAGGCTGGTGATGTGCTGAATCCTGACTGGCCGGGCCAGGACGTCACAGATCATGATTGGGTCACATCCGTCTCACGCCCGCCCTTGGCTGGAGCTACATCTCCTTAAAAACCCCTCCTGCCATCATGGCGGCGCGCGACCGTCCTTCTATGTTTGGATGTCTGGCAGCGTGCTGCCACGCCACTGTACAGACGTCATTGTATTTTGCAGGTCTCGCCCCTGCCTTGCTGCTCCGGCAGTATTCCGTTGAACAGGCTGTGTTCCTGTCCCAGGTGAGCTCCTTGAATCTCTGTCGGACTCACCTGATTTCTGAAGCACACGTGCGTGGGCACCTCTGTGCTACCCTCGTGCCATATTCCTGTGACTTCCGCTGGCACACGTGCGTAGGCACCTCTGTGCGTCCCCGTGCAACAGGTACACCGAGTTGTGAGCCCCGTGCCATACAACCCTCACGGGTTAGGGCGGACAGGTGTACGCAGATCGTCTGTGACATTCCAGACGATCGCTAGCAGCAACCCGCTCACTCTTCTCCCACCATAGCAGCGGTCCCTTACACCGCACAGTGGACCTTGACCGGCGGAAGCTGTCCATATACCATCTTGGCACGCTTCCCCGGGTCCCCCTCGTAACAAAGGCTTCCGAGCATTAAGCATGGTATGAACTACCCTGGAAGAAAAACCCGATCTGGCTAGAATCAGGGATTCAAGTGCAACGCCGTCAAATGCAGCTGTGCTGTATTCTGGTGGAATATTGGCCCTTGCGACAGAAGATCTGGGCGCTCGGGAAGACGGCAGGGAGTGTCGCTGAGAAGTTGGAGAAGCTCTGGGTACCAGGTTCTCCTGGGCCAGTCAGGGGCCACGAGGATCACCGGAATTCCCTCCGCTTTGATTTTCTTGATTACTCTCGGAATGAGAGGAAACGGAGGGAAGATGTAGGGTAGGCGGAACTGCGACCATGGAAAGACTAGAGCGTCGGAGCCGAGCGCTAGCGGGTCTCTCGACCGAGATATGAAGGGACGTATCTTGGCATTCATTCGAGACGCCATGAGGTCCACATCCGGGAGTCCCCAACGTAGAGTGATCTGATGGAACACTTCGTCGTGGAGAGACCATTCTCCTGCCGCTAGACCCTGCCTGCTGAGAAAGTCTGCGGCCCAGTTGTCTACCCCTGGGATATGGACAGCTGAAATGATGGGGATGTGCTTCTCTGCCCAAAGAAGAACTCTGGATACCTCCTTCATCGCTGCCTTGCTGCGAGTTCCTCCCTGACGGTTGATGTAAGCCATGGCCGTGGCATTGTCTGACTGGATCCTAACAGGGAGGCCCAGTAATAAGGGTTGAAGATTCTGAAGGGCCAGAAATATGGCTCTGATCTCCAGAACATTGATGTGCAGAGAGCGCTCGGAAGGAGACCAGTGTCCCTGAACAGTGTGGTGGAGAAACACCGCCCCCAAGCCTATCAGGCTGGCATCCGTCGTGACTACCTGCCAGTGGACCGGGCGGAAGGACGTCCCTTGAGATAGGGATGAGGCTTGAGTCCACCAGACAAGGGAGCTGAGCGCAGACCGAGACAGGCGGACTGACCGGTCCAGGGAAGCTGGATTCTTGTCCCAGGAGGATAGAAGATCCAGTTGTAGAGGGCGCAGATGGAATTGGGCAAAGGACACGGCTTCTATGACCGCCACCATCTTGCCTAACACTCTCATTCCATTCCGAAGGGATGTGTGACGGCGAGAGCGGATGGATTGGGCAGCCCGGATTAGGGAAGACCTCTTGTCCTCTGGAAGGAAAACCCGGGACTGAGCCGTGTCTATCAGCATACCTAAAGAGGTGATGCGCTGATGAGGAATGAGGGATGACTTGTTGAAATTGACAAGCCACCCTAGCCTTGACAGCGTGTCTAGGCAAATCTGCACGCTTTCTGATAAACGTGAGGAGAGCTCCCTCTGACAAGAAGTTCGTCCAAATAGGGAACGACCAGGATTCCTCTGGGGTGTAAAATGGACATGACGGCCGCCATGACCTTTGTGAAGACCCGAGGCGCAGTGGCCAGCCCAAAGGGGAGGGCCCTGAATTGGAAACGACTGTGTCCTACGGCAAAGCGAAGGAACAGTTGATGAGAGACACATATGGGAATGTGTAAGTAAGCATCTTGAACGTCTATGGAAGCTAGGAATTCTCCAGGTTCCATGGCGGCTAGTACAACTCTCAATGATTCCATTCGGAAAGTTCGAATCCATACGAATTTGTTCAGCCGTTTGAGGTCCAAGATAGGGCGGACAGAGCATTCTTTTTTGGGAACGACAAAAAGGTTTGAGTAGAAACCTTTGCCGCGCTGTTCCAGGGGCACTGGAATGATAACGTTTGCTTTTTGTAAAGAAGCTATGGCCTGAAATAAGGCCCGGTTTTGCGTTTCGGACCTTGGGAGACGAGAACGCAGAAACCTGTTGGCCGGCAGGGAATGGAAATCGATCTTGTAACCTGAGGTGACGATTTCTCGAACCCAGGCATTGTGAGTGTGGTCCAGCCAGATATCCCGAAAAAGCAGAAGCCGCCGTCCCACAGGAATCGGATCTGCGGGATACCTGGCGTCATGCTGAGGGGGCCTGTACAGAGCGAGGTCCTTTGGATTTAGGCTGCTTGGAGTGGGAACGCCAAGACGAGCCTCTTGAGGGACCGGATCCTCGATCTGAGCGTTGGGACGGTCCTTGGGTCGATGGCTTTTGGGGGGCAGGCCGAAAGGACTGCCTGCGCCAGGAAGATTTTTTGAAATTTCTGGCTACAGGCCGCTTTTGTGGTAGAATGGTACTTTTACCACCCGTCGCCTCAGATATGAGCTTGTCCAGGAATTCACCAAATAGACGAAGACCCTGGAAGGGAAGTGTGGACAGGGACTTCTTGGAGGCACTGTCCGCATTCCAGATCTTTAGCCACAGAACCCTGCGGTCGAAGACAGCATTGGCTGCCGTTAGGGCTGACCAGCTGGCTGCATCTAGAGAGCCGTGAAGAAGATAATTAGAGGCGAGAGAACAAATCAAGAATCTCAAGAGCCTCCGGAGGAATATTGCAAGGGCGAAGCAACTTGCGCAAATTCCTACTCCACACGCTCATAGCTCTTGCCACCCATGTCATGGCAAACAGGGGGCGCAGAGAGGGGCCCGAAGCCTGAAAAATAGATTTGAAGCAGCATCAACTGCGTGGTCGGACGAGTCCTTAAGAGACGCGTTGTCTGAAACAGACATAACCGTGTGTTTAGCCAGTCTGGATACTGGCGGATCCACAACGGGGGGTACCGACCAGGGCTTAACCATTTCCGGGGGAAAGGGATAAGCGAATGAAGAGGAGGATTTTTTATTAAACCTCCTATCAGAGTGATCCCACCGTTTAGATACGATTTGATGAAAAATCGGATCCTGGGCAAAGGACTTAAGAGGCTTCTTGGCTCGCTTGATTGCCGACTAAGAAGTCGGGTCCGAGGGCTGATCAGAAATTGACAGAGTGATTGACAGCCACTATCAGAGTGTCTTCCATATGCCTAGACTCAGAAGGGACATCTGAATCAGAGTCAGAGCCTCGGGAATCGTGACTACTAAAGGTCACGGAGCCTGAGTCAGACTGACCATCGTGTGAGTCAGAAGAGGCGGAGCGGTCGCAATGGTGCCTTTTGGAGACAGCCTTTTTACGTACTGGGGATGATACACCAGACGAAGGCGGGCTCCTCTGAGGGAGCTGAGCCGGGGGGAGGCTGTGGGAGCGTGTGGAAGGCTGAGATATCTGAGCGGCCAGGTCATCTAACCTTTTAGACATCAGAAGAGCCCATGCAGGGATAGCCTCATCAGACGGGGGTGCTGCCTGAATGGCGGCCGGGGCCGAACCCACAGATTGCACGACCCCCTGGTCCGGCAACGCCTGTTGTGACATTGTAGTAGGGGCATCGCAACCTCGGCAAAGTGGATGGCTTCGACCATTGGGAAACAAGCTTCCACAGGTGGTACAAGCATAATACAGGTCCATAGAGGATGCCTTGCGGTTTTTACGCATGTCAGCAACAAACGTACAATACTGTGAGCCTTTAGCAGTATTACACTACTGTGGGTGAGGAGCTAGTAGCAGTATTAGAAAGGGACCTCTATACAGAGCTGGTATATACCAATAGTAAAGTGGCACACACTGCCAAACAGTCAGTATATACCTGCAGGCACGGCTAGTATATACCGCTGAAAGCTGATATACACCGCCAGCCAGCAGGCACACACCGCTAGGAAGACAGCGATATACCACTGAACAGAGCGGTATATAGTGCTGCAGAGTTGCAGAGCCAAGGAGGCGATCTCACCCAAGTCTGCTCCCCACGTGTAATGGCGTCCAGGATTCTCTGGCAGCATGGAGGGGAGAGACGGCCCACTAGAGGGAGCGGCTTCTGGAGCAGTGGAGGGGGCGTTGCTAAACATGCAGGCCGACGCCCGGAGCTAAATTAATGCTGCTTCCCCGGGATCACGGCCTGCATCGCCCCACCGGCGCCTCCTCAGGCGGCGGTTTGGATGCAGGGGATGGGTACACGTCGTCTCCCTACCTGCTCTTGCTCTGTCTGAAGACGCGTCGGTCCTGGGATGCGGAGATCTCGGGGATGCATCTTCGGCTCAAGGCTAGCAGGCTCTCTGCTCTGCTTAGCCCTCTGGAGATACCTCTGTGAGGTGCTTCCAGGGAGCTTGGAGGGGTACGCAGACCCGACCACTTGGGCGCGAGGGAAGACTGACGGCTTTTGCACGCCAGGTTTCCTCTGCCTGTACACAGGGGGAACAGGGGTGGCAAGGCACCCTGGTATTGCCCCATAGTCAAAAACAGAATAAAATCACAAAGAAAAAGAAATAAACAAAAAACATGAGCTGGCCTGGGGCTCAGGCCAGACGTGTCAGCCTCCCTGCTGACACTAAAAAGAACTGAGCTAGTTCCCGCCTAGCTGGGGTTATATGCTGTGGGAGGAGGAGCTAACTCTTTTTTAAATTTAGTGTCAAGCCTCCCCTGGAGACAACATATAACCCACGATCTGTGTCCCCCAATGAAAAGGCGAGAAAGGAACTGACTCTCTAGACCCCTAGGTGGGCGTTGTCCTTCCGCCTGGTCCCGCCCACTGGTGTGCCTGTCCTACCCTAGGGGGGGTGACTAAGGTTTTGTTGGCTTTGGTCTAACCCTGTGAGGGAAGGTGTTATGCGGGGGCCTATTCCGTGTGTGACCACCTGGGGGTGCCAGGGCGTCACAATTAAACTAATGTCAGGTGAACCTGACGATATCAACGGGCACAATGTAACATGTATGGGAGTCCTAGACAATTTCTTGTCAGAGGAAAGATCAATCCGGCATGTCTAATTCTGTACAGCTGACTGTCCTCTCAGAGATAAACCTACCCAGACGTCTTACTTGAAGAACACAGGAGTTCTCCAGTGTACGGGAGTACCGGCTGAACGACGGTTGGGCCAAACGACAGCCATCTAATGTGTATGGCGACCTTCAGACGCTTTGGCCATCAGCGATTCCTCCTGACCCCCTATGTATCCTGAGCTGATTGGTGATCCAGATTGTTGCAGGACCCACCCGTTGTCTAGACCCCAACCATCCAAAGATTTAGGTCCATCAATATGCCAGAATGTTTGTAACTGGAAACCCATCATCACGTCATCAAAAGCAATCACTCTATTAGGACTCTCCAAGCAGAAAAAAAAAAAAAACTACAGCAGACTTTGCTACCAATTTCCCTCTATGCATCACTACAGATAAAATCCCCATAGTAAACCCACAAAAGAAAAGCTGATGCATTAGAAGGACGTTTTGAAATCCACATGCAGGGTTCTGAGTTGTATTTTTTTTGTGACAAATTCAGCGGTAAAGATCTGCTATCTATTTCTAGTTCAGAATGTGCCTCTACCTGCAGCCTTCACCCTGTACTTTGACTTTGTCAGAGAAACAGCCTTCACATACCTCAATCTTATGATGTGCGGCCTAGTAGATAGTGCGGCCTTTATCAGAGAATCCGATAAGAGGTATCTCATGACGTTATCATGGAAGGTTGGGATCATGCATGCAGCTCTTGATAAGTTTTATGGGCTAAAGGCAGGAAAAGATCTTCAACCGATCACATCTCTACCATAGACAGGAGCACTTAGGCTATGTGCGCACGTTGCGTAAATACATGCAGTTACGCTGCGCTTTGTAGCGCAGCGTAACTGCATGCGTCCTGCGTCCCCTGCACAGTCTATGGAGATTGTGCAGGGGCCGTGCGCACGTGGCGTTTAAGAGCGCAGCGCTTCGGCTACTGCCGAAGCGCTGCGTAAAAAGAAGTGACATGTCACTTCTTTCCTGCGCTTTGCCGGCAGCTCTTGCCCTGTCTATGGGAGGAGCTGCAGGCAGAGCGCATGGAATCGGCGCTCACTACGGACATTTCTGCAGCGATCTAAAACGCACATGTGCTCTTCAGATCGCTGCAGAAATTTCTGCAGGGCTAGTACGCAACGTGCGCACATAGCCTCACTCTGCTCCTGGTGGTAGCAGTTCAATGGCTGGTGACAGGGTATCTTCGGGAAAACAAAAGATTGACAGTCCAAAATTTGACATCATCCTTACCTCCCCTAACAATCAATTGTCAGGGGGGCCGCCCCAAACACAATAGGCCATCAGTCTAACTCGCCACAATTGACAAGGTTCCGCCAACACTAGTGTAATATTTGTGGAGCTTATAAGAGTTGTCCAGGCTTGAGGTCAAGGTCTCAATCACAGTATGGGCTATGGTCGGACAAGAAGTCAACTCCAGACCTGACAGCGATAATCAAATAGTGATAAAACCTTTATTAGGCTATGTTCACACGCGGCATCTTTTTTGTCAGTGCATCTTGACTGCATCTTAAAATGCACCAAAAACGCAATGAGTTTTTACCGCGTTTTGCCCAATGCGTTTTTTAAGTCAAATCTATTGACTGGAGGGCCCAAAAACATGGTAAAAACGCAAAAAGAATTAACATGCTGCATCTTGAAAAATGCAGCCAAGATGCAGCCAACAAAAGATGCCCAGTGTGGACAGCAAAATCGAAATCTCATAGACTTTGCTGGGAGAAGGAAATGCATGCATTTTGGTGCATTGTTGTGTCCTCAAAAACGCAGCAAAAAATGCAGTGTGTGAACTTAGCCTTATAAGTTAACAACAGCACACATTGTGATAAGAGACACATTGCTGAATTCTGTGTTTTAACCCCTACAGCATGCTGTTCTCAGATTACATAGCAAAAACCTGCTAACAGATACGCTTTAAACCCTTAATGAGTATTGACAGACATAGCACGTCATGAGCAGGTGTCAGTTCACATCATGACCTGCTACATCCATCATGGATTAAAACAGTCACTGTGTAAAACCACAGTGACAGCTTTGTGCCGGTAGTGGTTACCGAGAGCTGACCAGCATGGGAAGAGATGCATGGACCCATTTCATCGGTCCTCTCTCTCTTATTGGTCAATCTGACTGACTGATCACAGCATGATCAGCAGCAAGTGCTGAAATATCAGCACTTCTGTGCACGATCAGGGGATAACAGCCAGTGACGGTACCCACGCCGCCTTTGGCTGATTAACACTCTAGATGCAGCGATCGATAGTGAGCGCAGCATTTAAAAGGTTGCAAGAGAGGGCTCTCTGTCACCTTCATCGGCACCCCGCAACTAAATAACGGGAGCTGATGTCTGTCAAAAAAATGACCTCCTGGTTTGCCAGGTATGGTTGCCTATTAAACCCAGCCATAGGCAGGGTCTAACAGGCATGTTGTCAGTGTAATCTGACAGGTCTTATGTACTACAATACATACCTATTGCAATAGTTGAGACGCAGGGGCGGACATACAGTATCATTGGTATAATCTGTGCAGTCACACAGAGGCCAAGAGGTCAGGGGGCCCATTACTAGCTCCAAAACCAGGTGAAATTATGCATTTTGAGGAACTCTTGGACTGCAAAGGGCCCATATTCTGTTCTTGCACAGTGGCCCTTTCTTGTCTGTGTCCTCCAGTGATGAGACCAGTAATCAAAATAAAAGTTAAAGTCCCATACAGTAGTACCAGGATTGGGTGCTCTGTACTTGTAACGAGTATTTTGACACTTGGATGGACGCGACACGTGTACAATGGATGTCTATGGGAAACCCGAGCATTTTTCCAGAGATGTTCCGGAGAAATGCTCGATTTCCCTATAGACTTCTATTATACTCAGGTACACGAGTCTTACCCATCTGAGCAACAAAATAGACGTTATGAGTACGGAGCACCCAAGTAAAGCTTGCTCCGCTCATACCCACATCATTATTGCCTCTTGTCGTTTGAATGGGTGAAAAACGCTGTATAAACACTAAAAGCTGCAGATCTGAAAAAAACATCTTAATGGTTCATTTCTGCGAGGAAAGAAATACCGTATTTTCTGTTTTATAAGAAACACCGTATTATAAGACGTACCCCAAATTTACAGTTAAAAGTGGGGTCCGTTTTATAATCTGCTGTTTTTTTACCGGAGGGGGCAGCAGCGGTGGTGGAGCAGGGTCACAGGAGGCAGTGGTGGTGGTGGAGCAGATCAATGCTGCAGGCGTTTCAGAGGGGGAGCCAGATGCTAACTGCGGTGCTGTGCTGGGGAGGCCGGCGCTGCTGTGTGCTGGTGCTTCTACTGGCCATTCTGAAGATGTCGGCAGTGCGAGCTTCAAAGAAATAGTGCTCAGAGTCGGCGCTTGCGCAGATGACAGCTTGAGCCACTAGCTCCATCTGCGTGTGCATGCGCCGACTCTGGGCACCATTACTTGAAGAACTTACTGCTGTTATCTTTAGAATGGTCAGTACCTCTCTGCCCGCAGCGAGCACCAGCACACAGCTGTGCCGGCCGCCCAACAGAGCCTCACTTCTCGCCCGCCGTACAGGTCCTCGCTGCTCCCCAGGCCCCCCTGCCCGCCGCACAGGGCCTCGCTGCCCCCCTCCCGCCGCACAGGGCCTCGCTGCCCCCCCCCGCCCGCCACACAGGGCCTCGCTGCCCCCCCGCCGTACAGGTCCTCGCTGCTCCCCAGGCCCCCCCGCCCGCCGCACAGGGCCTCGCTGCCCCCCTCCCGCCGCACAGGGCCTCGCTGCCCCCCCGCCGTACAGGTCCTCGCTGCTCCCCCGCCGTACAGGTCCTCGCTGCTCCCCAGGCCCCCCCGCCCACCACACAGGGCCTCGCTGCCCCCCCCGCCCGCCACACAGGGCCTCGCTGCCCCCCCCCGCCCGCCACACAGGGCCTCGCTGCCCCCCCCGCCCGCCACACAGGGCCTCGCTGCCACCACCGCCCGCTGCACAGGGCCTCACTGCCACCACCGCCCGCTGGACAGGGCCTCACTGCCACCACCGCCCGCTGGACAGGGCCTCACTGCCCCCCCGCCCGCCACACAGGGCCTCGCTGCCACCACCGCCCGCTGCACAGGGCCTCACTGCCACCACCGCCCGCTGCACAGAGCAGCACAGCAGCACAGCATTCCCCCAGCCTCCTGTGACCTCTCTCTACCACCCCCTGGTAAGCTACATTCGAATTTTAAGATGCACCCCTCATTTTACTCCCAAATTTTTGGGAGGAAAAGTGAAATTTATAATCCGAAAAATACGGTAAGCATCGTGTGCAGAAGATTTAAAAAATCCCATTCACTTTTCTGCTGTTGTAAAACGCTGCAGTTTTTTTCTGTGGCAATAGTGTATGAACAAGCCCTTACAGCGCATCTAGAAGAGGCAACCTCCAGCTTAGGCCCCACTCACACTTGCGCTATTTTCACGCAAACGGAATCCGTCACTACTGTATTACAGTTCATTTATTTACAGTGTAAGCGCGACACCATGTGGACACATGCGGGTAGTGCATGAGGCATGCTGTCGTTCTTCCACTGTAAATAAATGAACTGTAAACATTAGTGACGGCGTCCGTTTGCGTTGAAACAACGCAGATGTGAAACCAGCCTTAAAGGGGGTTTCTGTGACGCCCTGCACTAGTCAGGTCGTCCCAGGTAGACACACACACACACACACACACACACCCACCCCTTAGTAAGGTGACAGCAGCTAAAACTACAAAACCTTTGTCACCACCCTCCGGGTTTGATGTTCACACCAGGGGGGCAGAGCCAGGTGGTTGGCTCTGCCCTCCGAGGAGTCCACAGTCCCGGAGGCGGGAAAAACAGGAGTTGAGTTGGAGTAGCGTTCTGTACCAGGTACAGGATGGGAAGGAGTAAGTGATCGCCTACGCTAGCAGAAAACTCCGGCCAACGGAAAGGAACCCCGAAAATTACAGCTCCTTCAAGCTTGAGTTCTTAGCCCTCGTGTGGGCCATAACCGAAAGATTCAAGCACTACCTCGCGGCGGCGAAGTTTACTGCCTACATGGACAACAATCCGTTGACACATCTGGATACAGCTAAGCTGGGCGCCCTAGAGCAGCGGTGGATGGATCGACTGTCCAACTACGATTTCACCATCAAGTACAGGGCTGGTCGCAAAAACACCAACGCAGATGCGCTGTCGCGGATGCCACACCTACCCGATGAAGAGGTGGACGGCGACGACCTTGAGGAAATTGGGTTACCCGCGTTCCATCGCCCACGGAATGAGAAGCCCTGCATTAACCAACAGCAGGTGAACCTTGACCCGCTGCCCAGCCAAGGGTGGCAAGAAGCTCAGGACCAAGAACCTGCAGTCCAGCTGGTCAAAACCATGATTGCGCAGGGCTCGTCCAGGATGGACCCCGCAGCCCCCTCAGAAGCTCAGCGGTTGTGGAAGGAGAGAGACCAGCTGAACTTGCATCAAGGGAAGCTGTATAGGGAGCTGATCAACCCGAAAACCCATGAGAAGGTTCACCAGCTGGTGGTCCCCCAAGCCAGCGTGCCCAAGGTCCTACAGGCCTACCATGATGGCGCAGGGCACTTCGGTTGGAAAAAGCTGGAAATGTTGCTGAGGGAGCGGTTTTACTAGAGTGGGACGCGGGAGTCTGTGGAGGCTTGGTGTCGAGAGTGCGGCCCCTGTACGCTGAGAAGGCGGGACGAGGCCAGCCAGAAGGCCCCTCTGCAGCCGATCATCACTCACCAGCCGCTGGAGTTGGTCACCATGGACCACGTCAAGCTCACGCCCAGCCGACGCGGGTATACCTATGCCCTGACCATCGTGAACCACTACTCAAGGTTCATGGTGGTTGTCCCCGTTAAAGATTTGACGGGTCATACCGCAGTTAGAGCTTTCCAGGCCTACTTTTGCCGACCGCATGGCTACCCGGAAAGGGTGCTCACGGACCAGGGCTCGGCCTTTGAAGCAGAGGTGTTCCAGGAGTTTTGCCACTTGTACGGGTGCAAGAAGATCCGGACCACGCCATACCATGCCCAAACTAATGGGATGTGTGAGAAGATGAACCACCTGGTCCTGAACCTCCTCAAGACACTACCATTGGAGGAAAGGAACCTGTGGCCGGAGAAGCTGCCTGACCTGGTAGATATGTACAATAACATCCACTGCAGTTCCACTAAGTGCATGCCTGCATACCTGATGAGAGCCCGACCGGGACGGCTGCCAGTGGACCTAGAAATGGACATAGAAGCACCCGAAGCCCTTCCCTCCACTAACAACTGGGATGCCAAGCGACAGACGCACTACCGACGGATCCAGGAGTATGTGGAGAGGAATCTGCGCCAGAGCCGAGAAAAGCAAGAGCAGCGCTTCAACAATCGGGCTCAAGCTACCCCCTTTGAACCCGGGGATGTGGTACTGAAACGTAAGAGAAGGACACATAAGCTCGACGACCAGTGGGAAAGGACCCCATACGTCATACAGCCTACTGAATGGGGAAACGAGAAGACCTATGTGATCAGTCGCGACCAGGGGAAGACCACGGCTACTGTTTCCAGGGACCACCTGAAGAGATGCCCGGATCCCTTGAGACAGGTAGATGAGGCTCCGGTTCCCGTGCCGGGCGGGGAACAGAAGAAAGAGGTGATCCATACCGTGATGGGTGACTTCCCAGCAGACTGGCCTACGCAGAATGGCGTGGTAATTGTTCCCGTGATAATGTTCCCACAACCCATGGAAGAAATAGAGACGGAGCCGCCCGCCAGCGAGCCACCTGAACAAGCGTCCAGGGATGCACCTATGCCACGCCCCCATAGGTCTCTACCAGCTATACCTGACATACGGGAAGAGGCATCAGTTGTCCCCTCTATCCCATCGCCCGCCAGCGAGCAACCTGAACAAGCGCCCAGGGATGCACTTATGCCACGCCCCCGTAGGTCTCTACCAGCTATACCTGACATACATAGTTTCATAGTTTTTAAGGTTGAAGGGAGACTCTAAGTCCATCTAGTTCAACCCGTAGCCTAAGGCCTTGTGCGCACTAGGCGTTTTTGCCGCGTTTTTAGCGGCGTTTTTTTACCGCGTTTTTGTGCTGAAAACGCAGTGACATTGCTTCCCCAGCAATGTCAATGGGTTTTCATAAGTGCTGTCCGCACACAGCGTTTTTTTTTAGCTGCGTTTTTGTGGTGACCACAAAAACGCAGCATGTCAATTATTTCTGCGTTTTCCACTGCGTTTTTCACTCATTGAATTCAATGAGATGTTAAAAACGCAATGAAAAACGCATATAGCCGCGTTTCTATGACTAAAAACGCAGCTATAAACACAAGGGGTGGGCACTACAGTGACGTGTACAGGAAGAGGATTCCTTCTGTTGGTAAACACAGAAGCAGGAATCCTCCCGGTACCGTCACCGCTGCGTCCACCTCCCGTCCTGTGCACGTCAGCTCCGTGCGGCGCCATGTCTGGGCGGGAGGTGGAGGCAGCGGCGAAAACCAAAGTGAACAGTAGAAAAATAAAAAATGTCATATATACTCACCTGTCCGCAGGGTCCCGGTGCCATGCCCGCTCCCAGCTCCTGTCCCGGTACCGCCGCTCTGGCTGTGTGCAGTCTCCCCGGGGCAGGACCTTGCTTGCAGGACCTGGCAGTGGATCACCTGATGCAGTCACCTGACGCATCAGCTGATCGCGGTGTCGCCGGCTTTTTCGCGCCCGGCCGGCTATCAGCTGATCCTGCCGTCAGGGGACTTCATCAGCTGATTACCGGCAGCTCCTGCTGCGATCGGACGGGATCAGACTCCTGTCCAATCGATCGCTCCAGGAGCTGCCGGTAATCAGCACAGCACATAAGTGAGTATTATTTTTTTTTTTTCTACTGATGCATCTGCTGATTGTATAAACGGCTTTTATACAATCAGCTGATGTGTGATGGGATTCAGGCACTTGATCCTGACACATCATCTGATCGCTTTGCCTTCCAGCAAACCGATCAGATGATATTGGATCCGGATTGGACGGCGCGGGACCCTGACCCAGGATTACTGCGGAGGGGGGTTTATTTCAATAAAGATGGAGTCACTAATTGTGTTGTGTTTTATTTCTAATAAAAATATTTTTCTGTGTGTTGTGTTTTTTTTTTATCATTACTAGAAATTCATGGTGGCCATGTCTAATATTGGCGTGACACCATGAATTTCGGGCTTAGGGCTAGCTGATAATATACAGCTAGCCCTAACTCCATTATTACCCGGCTAGCCACCCGGCTTCAGGGCAGCTGGAAGAGTTGGATACAGCGCCAGAAGATGGCGCTTCTATGAAAGCGCCATTTTCTGGGGTGGCTGCGGACTGCAATTCCAATCCCCAGCTGCCTAGTTGTACCCGGCTGGACTCAAAAATTAGGCGAAGCCCACGTCATTTTTTTTTTTTAATTATTTCATGAAATAATTAAAAAAAAGGGCTTCTCTATATTTTTGGTTCCCAGCCGGGTACAAATAGGCAGCTGGGGGTTGGGGGCAGCCCGTACCTGCCTGCTGTACCCGGCTAGCATACAAAAATATGGCGAAGCCCATGTCATTTTTTTTTTCTTTTTGGGCAAAAAACTGCATACAGTCCTGGATGGAGGATGCTGAGCCTTGTGGTTCTGCAGCTGCTGTCTGCTCTCCTGCATACACTAGTGAATGGAGGATGCTGAGACTTGTAGTTCTGCAGCTGCTGTCTGCTCTCCTGCATACACTAGTGAATGGAGGATGCTGAGACTTGTAGTTCTGCAGCTGCTGTCTGCTCTCCTGCATACACTAGTGAATGGAGGATGCTGAGACTTGTAGTTCTGCAGCTGCTGTCTGCTCTCCTGCATACACTAGTGAATGGAGGATGCTGAGACTTGTAGTTCTGCAGCTGCTGTCTGCTCTCCTGCATACACTAGTTCTGCAGCTGTCTGCTCTCCTGCATACAATGAACATTTTGAAGAAGGAAATGACATCAGACCTTTTTTTTTTCATCAACAATCTTTAATGGCATTGTGCACTGATTAAAAACGCAGTGAGTACAAACGCAGCACAAAACGCACCAAATCGCGGCAAAAACGCATGCGTTTTTGCCGCGTTTTTTTAGCCGCGGGTGCGTTTTTTTAGACAAAAACGCACATAAAAACGCAGCGTGAAAAAAACGCCTAGTGCGCACATACCCTAACATGTTGATCCAGAGGAAGGCAAAAAAAAACCCAATGTGTCAAATAAGCTCCAATGGGGAAAAAAATTCCTTCCTGACTCCACATACGGCAATCAGACTAGTTCCCTGGATCAATACCCTGTCATAAAATCTAATATATATAACCGGTAATATTATATTTTTCAAGAAAGGCATCCAGGCTCTGCTTAAATGTTAGTAGTGAATCCCTCATTACAACATCATGCGGCAGAGAGCTCCATAGTCTCACTGCTCGTACAGTAAAGAATCCTCGTCTGTGTTTATGATTAAACCTTCTTTCCTCAAGACGTAGCGGATGCCCCCGTGTTCCAGTCGCAGGCCTAGGTGTAAAGAGATCTTTGGAAAGGTCTCTGTACTGTCCCCTCATATGTTTATACATTGTGATTAGATCCCCCCTAAGCCTTTGTTTTTCCAAACGAAATAACCCCAAGTTTAATAACCTGTCTTGGTGTTGCAGCCCACCCATTCCTCTAATAATCTTGATTGCTCTTCTATCTACCTGTAAGATTATGCTATTTATAACCTTCTATACTTTTGCTATCAAGAAAAGCCTCCATTCCTCTCTTAAATTCATTCAGTGAGTTGGCCATCACCACTTCCTCAGGAAGAGAGTTCCAGAGCCTCACTGCTCTTACCGTGAAAAACCCTCTTTTATGCTGATGTAGGAATTTTCTTTCCTCCAATCAAAGAGAATGCCCCCTTGTACGGGAAGAGGGATCAGTTGTCCCCTCTATCCCATCGCCTCCCCCTGACAGCACTGGCCCCAGGAGGTCCACACGCCCCAACCTAGGTAGGCCCCCGCTTATGTACAGGGAGACTGCCATCTAGACCTGTGCTCAGGCCTGCCAACAACTCTTCACCAGTTGTCTGGGTTGGAGCCCAGTCACCTCTGGCAAGGAGGCAGACTGTGGTGGCTGCCTGCAGGAGCTGGGATTACAGCCGGTGGAACGGTAGGGACTGGGGACGGGCGGTGGCCCGCCGGTACCGAACAGGGGAACCGATTGGAAGCCGGAGCACCAGGAGGGGTACTCAGACCCAGTACGAGGTCCAGAAACAACTAGGCTAAGTCAAATTAACTGATTGAGGACTGGACTTTAGGACCTTTCCCACACAAGACCCGAACGAAGACAACAGCCCAACCATTAGGGTAAAGCCACCGCCAAGGCATAGAGACCCAAGGGGCCAGCATCTGCGGGCACACAGGGCTCTCCCGACACACAGCAAGCCGGGGAGCGGACTACCGTTGCTTAGACATAAGAGTCATAACTTTCATACAAGAGGGGTGCAGGAGAAAGGCGGAAACCACCAACCTGTTAAGGGTAAACTGCAGCCGGCTGCGGGCACCGTTCACCATCTTGTTTGGTTTACCAGAGACTCCAGCGTGTTTTCTCATAGTGAGTACTACAGTGCCTTCGGGCCGCGCATCGCCGACACCCCAGAACGCATCGGACCCCCGGGACCATCATCCCCCCCCTACCCACAGAGGGGGTCAACGCCAAGCTGCGCAACAGCGTCCCCGGGAGCCTAGTCAACGGCAGCGGTGGTGTCCATCCATTCACCACAAACCGTGGGTGGCGTCACGAACTTAAACCCCCTACAAACCACCGCGGCTCCATCCGTGGACCTCCTACCGAAGTCCCTACGTGTAGCGCCAACCCCCTTTCAGAGCGACGTGACCCCCGGGTCCGTGGAGAGCTCGAGGCACCCACCGACAAGCACGGATCCGAGCGGCTCAGCAGACGGCCGAGCGCCAGGGCGGTACATTTCCCACTAACAAAGTTGATTTTAATCAACAGATCTTGGAATAATAATAATTTCCACAATTGGATATGATTAAAAAAAATGTTCCTGTGCTGAGATAATCTATATATATAATTGTCTTATTCTGTCTGTCTGACTGTCTGTCTTGCTCCAAAATTGTGCCACCGTGACAGTGTCATAAAAGTGACAACTGTCGAATTGGCCGCTGGGCTCGGCCTGGCCCCGCCCCCCCACGGATTGGCCGCTCGCCTCGGCCTGGTCCCGCTTCCCGCATGGATTAGCCGGTCTGGGCTCGGCCTGGCTCCGCCCCCCCCACGGATTGGCCGCTCGCCTCGGCCTGGCCCCGCCCCCCGCATGGATTAGCCGCTCGCCCCGGACTTCCGCACGTATCGCCCGCTCCCGGTACACATGTGCAGGGAGCCGGCATACGCTGACGCCTCGCCCGCTCAGCCCCGCTCCAGCGTACACCGGCTCCCGGTACACATGTGCAGGGAACCAGCATACGCTGAAGCCTCGCCCGCTCGCCCCCGCCACACGTTGGCACACTTGGCCCCGGCGGACACTCTGGTACGCATGATACACATAGCGTAACTATAGGAAGCGGTTCCCTTAGTTACCCGATGTGTATCATGGTTACCAGCGTACACCGGCTTCCGGTACACATGTGCAGGGAGGGAGCCGGCATACGCTGACGCCTCCCCTGCTCAGCTCCGCCCCCGGCACACGCTGCCACGGTCGGACCCGCCCCCGGCAGCCCCAGCATGGGGGATGGAGCACGATGGGGGGTGCGCAGCATGGGAGATGAAGCACGATGGGGGGTGCGCAGCATGGGGGATGGAGCACGATGGGGGGTGCGCAGCATGGGGGATGGAGCACGATGGGGGGTGCGCAGCATGGGGGATGGAGCACGATGGGGGGTGCGCAGCATGGGGGATGGAGCACGATGGGGGGGTGCGCAGCATGGGGGGTGGAGCACGATGGGGGGGTGCGCAGCATGGGGGGTGGAGCACGATGGGGGGGTGCGCAGCATGGGGGATGGAGCACGATGGGGGGTGCGCAGCATGGGGGATGGAGCACGATGAGGGGTGCGCAGCATGGGGGATGGAGCACGATGGGGGGTGCGCAGCATGGGGGATGGGGCACGATGGGGGGTGCGCAGCATGGGGGATGGAGCACGATGGGGGGTGCGCAGCATGTCGGATGGAGCACGATGGGGGGTGCGCAGCATGTCGGATGGAGCACGATGGGGGGCGCAGCATGTCGGATGGAGCACGATGGGGGGGGCGCAGCATGTCGGATGGAGCACGATGGGGGGGCGCAGCATGTCGGATGGAGCACGATGGGGGGGCGCAGCATGTCGGATGGAGCACGATGGGGGGGGGGCAGCATGTCGGATGGAGCACGATGGGGGGGGGGCGCGGCATGTCGGATGGGGGGGGCGCGGCATGTCGGATGGAGCACGATGGGGGGTGCACACCTCCCCCCAAAACACACACACACACACCGCCACACCCGCACAACATACCACACACACACACTGGGAACCACAAACACCGCCCTACACAGACACCCACACACAGACAACGCCGCACACACACACACAACACCCAACACACAAACACCGCGGCATACATAAATATACGCACATACCGCGCAACACACACACACTGCACAAAACATACCTCCCCCAAAAACACACACACACCCCACACCCACACAAACCGCACAACACAGACAGCACCACACACACAGAACGCTGCAGACACACAACGCTCCACAAACAACGCAACACACACAACGCAACACACATACATCACCGCTCTCACACACCCCACACCCAGACAACACCCCGAACATTTACAGTGCCCTACACAAACACTTGGTAACTACACACAACATATAATATATATATATATATATATATAAACAAAAATCATACATGAACTACACAATACGTAAATTCTAGAATACCCGATGCGTTAGAATCGGGCCACCTTCTAGTCCTATATATGTGTCCCTGCTGTGTACTGTGTAATGGCCGTGTCTGACCGTACAGGGACATGGTCTGATCATACCACATCTCCTAGGCAGAGGAGGACGCAAAAAAGTATAAAGAAACTACAGCAAGGGATCATAGATGATTCTATGAGGTAAAACATTTAAAAAAATAGAAAACAGGCAGGGAAATGTTTTGCCTCACAGGAAGAATCGGCTATGATGCTGTAATGAGCAGCGTCTGTCCTGGTGAAGAGCAGCTGGTCTGTGGGGTGCCGGATCCCCTCAAGTCAGAGGGTGTGCAGTCAATCTGTAGGATAGGCACTAGTCTTAGCACCCAGGACCACTAGACCACGGTCAAAAATTTAAAGGGATTGTCCACTACTTGGACTGTACCTTCTTAACCGAAACAGCACCTTCTTAGAATAAAATCTGCATTTCCTCACCTCCCATGGGCACCTCCGGGGGAGGTGCGAGCGTTGCAGACTACCGGCGACTACCGATAGGCTACAGCGATCACATGACACAATATCAAGTGACTGTTGGCAGACGCTGTAACAAATGTTAAAAGCAGTTGGTTTTTTTTCTGTAATTACTTGTTAACAACTCATCAAATAAAAATTGTTTAAAAAAAAAAAAAGTTTTTAATTTTATAGGCGCTGTTTAATTTAAGAAGGAGGGTCCCAGACAAAAAGTAAAAACATATACTGTAAAATAAAAAAAACAGTAGTAGCATAACAGTAACCGATCCGGTTCCAGGGTGTGCTGTGTGGTCTGGACCGACAAGTGACCGCTGCAGCCAATCACTGGCCGTGGTGGTGACAGGAGGGTCACATGTCCGTCCAGGCAGCACAGGAGTAGGGCAGTTACTGCCGTCACCGGTAGCGGTGCAAGGCTCACCTCTCCCCGACGTATCCTCTCCGCCAGCACAGAGGCGGGGATGAGCAGGAGCGGATTCTGCGGAGCGGACACACCGGGCGGCTGCCGAGAGAAGAACGATACAAAGCGGATAACGGCCAGGACCAGCCGGGAGGACGCCCGGAGCAGGAAGCCGACACAGCGGCGGAGCACAGACATGGTGTCCGGGGATGAGCGCGGAGACTGCGGCGTCAGGCGGGGAAGGCAACACTACGACCTCTGCCCATCACAGGGCAGGAGGATGAGCGGAGCCGTCACAGTGCGGAAGTGCCGGGGATTGGAGGGAGGGGCGACAGTTAGCGAGCAGGGGGAGGCTGTACTGGAAGGTAGCAATGAGCGAGCAGGGGGAGGCTGCACTGGAAGGTAGCAATGAGCGAGCAGGGGGAGGCTGTACTGAGAGGTAGCAATGAGCGAGCAGGGGGAGGCTGCACTGGGAGGTAGCAATGAGCGAGCAGGGAGAGGCTGTACTGGAAGGTAGCAATGAGCGAGCAGGGGGAGGCTGCACTGGAAGGTAGCAATGAGCGAGTAGGGGGAGGCTGTACTGAGAGGTAGCAATGAGCGAGCAGGGGGAGGCTGCACTGGGAGGTAGCAATGAGCGAGCAGGGAGAGGCTGTACTGGAAGGTAGCAATGAGCGAGCAGGGGGAGGCTGCACTGGAAGGTAGCAATGAGCGAGCAGGGGGAGGCTGCACTGTGAGGTAGCAATGAGCGAGCAGGGGGAGGCTGCACTGTGAGGTAGCAATGAGCGAGCAGGGGGAGGCTGCACTTTGAGGTAGCAATGAGCGAGCAGGGGGAGGCTGCACTGAGAGGTAGCAATGAGCGAGCAGGGGGAGGCTGTACTGGAAGGTAGCAATGAGCGAGTAGGGGGAGGCTGCACTGGGAGGTAGCAATGAGCGAGCAGGGGGAGGATGTACTGAGAGGTAGCAATGAGCGAGCAGGGGGAGGCTGTACTGGAAGGTAGCAAAGAGCGAGCAGGGGGAGGCTGTACTGGAAGGTAGCAATGAGCGAGCAGGGGGAGGCTGTACTGGAAGGTAGCAATGAGCGAGCAGGGGGAGGCTGTACTGGAAGGTAGCAATGAGCGAGCAGGGGGAGGCTGCACTGAGAGGTAGCAATGAGCGAGCAGGGGGAGGCTGCACTGGGAGGTAGCAATGAGCGAGCAGGTGGAGGCTGCACTGGGAGGTAGCAATGAGCGAGCAGGGGGAGGATGTACTGAGAGGTAGCAATGAGCGAGCAGGGGGAGGATGTACTGAGAGGTAGCAATGAGCGAGCAGGGGGAGGCTGTACTGAGAGGTAGCAATGAGCGAGCAGATGGAGGCTGCACTGGGAGGTAGCAATGAGCGAGCAGGGGGAGGATGTACTGAGAGGTAGCAATGAGCGAGCAGGGGGAGGATGTACTGAGAGGTAGCAATGAGCGAGCAGGGGGAGGATGTACTGAGAGGTAGCAATGAGCGAGCAGGGGGAGGATGTACTGAGAGGTAGCAATGAGCGAGCAGGGGGAGGCTGCACTGAGAGGTAGCAATGAGCGAGCAGGGGGAGGCTGTACTGGAAGGTAGCAATGACCGAGCAGGGGGAGGCTGCACTGAGAGGTAGCAATGACCGAGCAGGGGGAGGCTGTACTGAGAGGTAGCAATGAGCGAGCAGGGGGAGGCTGCACTGGGAGGTAGCAATGAGCGAGCAGGGGGAGGCTGTACTGGAAGGTAGCAATGACCGAGCAGGGGGAGGCTGCACTGAGAGGTAGCAATGAGCGAGCAGGGGGAGGCTGCACTGAGAGGTAGCAATGAGCGAGCAGGGGGAGGCTGCACTGGAAGGTAGCAATGAGCGAGCAGGGGGAGGCTGCACTGAGAGGTAGCAATGAGCGAGCAGGGGGAGGCTGTACTGGAAGGTAGCAATGAGCGAGCAGAGGGAGGCTGCACTGGAAGGTAGCAATGAGCGAGCAGGGGGAGGCTGCACTGAGAGGTAGCAATGAGCGAGCAGGGGGAGGCTGTACTGGAAGGTAGCAATGAGCGAGCAGGGGGAGGCTGCACTGGGAGGTAGCAATGAGCGAGCAGGGGGAGGCTGCACTGGGAGGTAGCAATGAGCGAGCAGGGGGAGGCTGCACTGGGAGGTAGCAATGAGCGAGCAGGGGGAGGCTGCACTGGGAGGTAGCAATGAGCGAGCAGGTGGAGGCTGCACTGGGAGGTAGCAATGAGTGAGCAGGAGGAGGCTGCACTGGGAGGTAGTAATGTACGAGCAGGGGGAGGCTGCACTGGGAGGTAGTAATGTACGAGCAGGGGGAGGCTGCACTTGGAGGTAGCAATGAGCGAGCAGGGGGAGACTGCACTGGCAGGTAGCAATGAGCGAGCAGGGGGAGGCTGCACTGGGACGTAGCAATGAGCGAGCAGGAGGAGGCTGCACTGTGACGTAGCAATGAGCGAGCAGGGGGAGGCTGCACTGGGAGGTAGCAATGAGCGAGCAGGGGGAGGCTGCACTGGGAGGTAGCAATGAGCGAACAGGGGGAGGCTGCAGTGAGGCAGAGGCTGCAGTGAGAGGTAGCAATGCAGCGAGGGCGCACTGGGAAGCTGCAGTGAGCGAGAAGAGGGGGAGGCTGCAGTGAGCGAGCACTGGGAGGTTGCAATGAGAGAGGAGGAGACTGCAGTGAGCTAGACCAGGAGGCTGCACTGGAAGGGAGCAGTGAGCGAGCAGTGCAGCGAGGCTGGAGTGAGGGAGAAGAGGAGGAAGCTGCAGTGAGGGAGAAGAGGAGGAAGCTGCATTGAGGGAGAAGAGGAGGAGGCTGCAGTGAGGGAGAAGAGGAGGAGGCTGCAGTGAGGGAGAAGAGGAGGAGGCTGCAGTGAGGGAGAAGAGGAGGAGGCTGCAGTGAGGGAGAAGAGGGGGAGGCTGCAGTGAGGGAGAAGAGGGGGAGGCTGCAGTGAGGGAGAAGAGGGGGAGGCTGCAGTGAGGGAGAAGAGGGGGAGGCTGCAGTGAGGGAGAAGAGGGGGAGGCTGCAGTGAGGGAGAAGAGGGGGAGGCTGCAGTGAGGGAGAAGAGGGGGAGGCTGCAGTGAGGGAGAAGAGGGGGAGGCTGCAGTGAGGGAGAAGAGGGGGAGGCTGCAGTGAGGGAGAAGAGGGGGAGGCTGCAGTGAGGGAGAAGAGGGGGAGGCTGCAGTGAGGGAGAAGAGGGGGAGGCTGCAGTGAGGGAGAAGAGGGGGCGCAGGGGTGAGCAAGCAGAAAGAGTGGCAGCAATAAGCGTGCGAAGGCTGCAATGAGCGAGCAGACGAGGCTGCAGGGAACGAGCAGATTAGGCAGCAGTGAGTGAGAGGGGTGGCAATGAGAGGAGGAATGGATGTCAGTGAGCAGTAGGACATAGCAATGAGCTAGAAGAGGGGGGCAGCAGTAAGTGAGAGGTGGAGGAGGCAGCAGTGAATGAGAGGATGGGGTAGCAGTAGGAGGTAGTAGTGAGCGAGCCGAGGAGGTGGTAGTGAGTGAGAGGATGGGGTAGCAGTGGGAAGTAGTAGTGAGCAAGCCGAGGAGCCGGCAGTGAGTGAGAGGATGGGGTAGTAGTGAGCGAGCGGAAGAAGCGGCAGTGAGTGAGAGGATGGGGTAGCAGTGGGAGGTAGTAGTCAGCGAGCAGAGGAGACGGCAGTGATCAAGTAGACGAGGCTGCAGGGAGCGAGCAGAGGAGGGGATCGCAGTGAATGAGCAGATTAGGCGGCAGTGAGTGAGAGGGGTGGCACAAATGAGCGAGTAGAGGAGGTGTGGCAGTGAGCGGAGGAATGGATGGCAGTGAGCAGGAGGAATAGACAGTATTGAGCGAGAAGAGGGGGCAGCAGTAAGTGAGAGGTGGAGGAGACGGCGGCAGTGAGTGAGAGGATGGGGTAGCAGTGGGAAGTAGTAGTGAGCAAGCCGAGGAGGCGACAGTGAGTGAGAGGATGGGGTAGCAGTGGGAAGTAGTGAGCGAGCCGAGGAGGTGGGAGTGAGTGAGAGGATGGGGTTGCAGTGGGAAGTAGTAGTGAGCAAGCCGAGGAGGCGACAGTGAGTGAGAGGATGGGGTAGCAGTGGGAAGTAGTAGTGAGCAAGCCGAGGAGGCGGCAGTGAGTGAGAGGCTGGGGTAGCAGTGGGAGGTAGTGAGTGAGCCGAGGAGGTGGCAGTGAGTGAGAGGATGGGGTTGCAGTGGGAAGTAGTAGTGAGCAAGCCGAGGAGGCGACAGTGAGTGAGAGGATGGGGTAGTAGTGGGAAGTAGTAGTGAGCAAGCCGAGGAGGCGGCAGTGAGTGAGAGGATGGGGTAGCAGTGGGAAGTAGTAGTGAGCAAGCTGAGGAGGTGGCAATAAGTGAGAGGATGGGGTAGCAGTGAGCGAGCGGAGGAAGCGGCAGTGAGTGAGAGGATGGGATAGCAGTGGGAGGTAGTAGTCAGCGAGCAGAGGAGGCGGCAGTGATCGAGTAGTGTGAGGTAACAGTGAGCGGGGAGAAGGGGGACAGCAATGAACGAGCGGAGGCGGCAGTGAGTGAGCAGAGGTGGCGGCAATGAGTGAGCAGAGTTGGCGGTAGTGATGGGCAGTCCGGCTCTTTTTGTTGTTCCAGTTTCCATGGCTCTGCTCACCAAAAAGAGCCGACTCTTTCGGATCGTTCACGGCTCCTTATTAAATACTAGAAGGTGGCCCGATTCTAACGCATCGGGTATTCTAGAATTTATTGTGTAGTTACTGTATGATTTTTGTTATATATATATATAGATGTTGTCTGTAGTTGCCAAGTGTTTGTGTAGGGCGCTGTAAATGTTCTGGGTGTTGTCTGGGTGGGGGTGTGTGAGAGCGGTGTTGTTTGTGTGTTGCATTGTTTGTAGAGCGCTGTGTGTCTGCAGCGTTGTGTGTGTGTGTGGTGCTGTGTGTTGCGTTGTGTGTGTTGCGTTGCTTGTGGAGCGCTGTGTCTGCAGCGTTGTGTGTGTTTGGTGCTGTGTGTGTTGCGCGGTTTGTGTGGGTGTGTGTGTGTGTGTGTTTTGGGGGGAGGTACGTTTTGTGCAGTGTGTGTGTGTGTTGGAGGAGTAGTCCTGGAGGGAGAGAAGTATAATAGTAGGAATAGTCCTAGGGGGAGAGGAGGATAATAGGAGGAGTATTCCTGGGGGGGGGGGAGAAGAATAATAGGAGTAGTAGTCCTGGGGGGAGAGGAGGATAATAGGAGGAGTAGTCCTGGGGAGAAAGGAGGATAATAGGAGGAGCAGTCCTGGGGGAGAGGAGTATAATAGGAGGAGTAGTCCTGGGGGAGAGGAGTATAATAGGAGGAGTAGTCCTGGGGGAGAGGAGTATAATAGGAGGAGTAGTCCTGGGGGGAGAGCAGGATAATAGGAGGAGCAGTCCTGGGGGGAGAGGAGTCTAATAGGAGGAGTATTCCTGGGGGGGGGAGAAGAATAATAGGAGTAGTAGTCCTGGGGGGAGAGGAGGATAATAGGAGGAGTAGTCCTGGGGGGAGAGGAGGATAATAGGAGGAGTAGTCCTGGGGGGAGAGGAGGATAATAGGAGGAGTAGTCCTGGGGAGAAAGGAGTCTAATAGGAGGAGTAGTCCTGGGGGGAGAGGAGGATAATAGGAGGAGTAGTCCTGGGGGAGAGGAGGATAATAGGAGTAGTCGTCCTGGGGGTGAGGAGTCTAATAGGAGGAGTATTCCTGGGGGGGGGGGAAATAATAGGAGTAGTAGTCCTGGGGGGAGAGGAGGATAATAGGAGGAGTAGTCCTGGGGTGAGAGGAGTATAATAGAAGTAGTCCTGGGGGGAGAGGAGTATAATAGGAGGAGTAGTCCTGGGGGAAGAGCAGGATAATAGGAGGAGTAGTCCTGGGGGAGAGGAGTATAATAGGAGGAGTAGTCCTGGGGTGAGAGGAGTATAATAGAAGTAGTCCTGGGGGGAGAGGAGTATAATAGGAGGAGTAGTCCTGGGGGAAGAGCAGGATAATAGGAGGAGTTGTCCTGGGGAGAAAGGAGGATAATAGGAGGAGTATTCCTGGGGGGAGAGGAGGATAATAGGAGTAGTCGTCCTGGGGGTGAGGAGTCTAATAGGAGGAGTATTCCTGGGGAGAGAAGAATAATAGGAGGAGTAGTCCTGGGGGGAGAGGAGGATAATAGGAGGAGTAGTCCTGGGGGGAGAGGAGTCTAATAGGAGTATTCCTGGGGGGGGGAGAAGAATAATAGGAGTAGTAGTCCTGGGGAGAAAGGAGGATAATAGGAGTAGTAGTCCTGGGGAGAAAGGAGGATAATAGGAGGAGGAGTCCTGGGGGGAGAGGAGGATAATAGGAGGAGTAGTCCTGGGAGGAGAGGAGGATAATAGGAGGAGTAGTCCTGGGAGGAGAGGAGGATAATAGGAGGAGTAGTCCTGGGAGGAGAGGAGGATAATAGGAGGAGTAGTCCTGGGGGGAGAGGAGGATAATAGGAGGAGTAGTAGTCCTGGGGGGAGAGGAGGATAATAGGAGGAGTAGTCCTGGGGGGAGAGGAGGATAATAGGAGGAGTAGTCCTGGAGGTGAGGAGTATAATAGGAGGAGTAGTCCTGGGGGGAGAGGTGGATAATAGGAGGAGCAGTCCTGGGGGGGGAGGAGGATAATAGGAGTAGTCGTCCTGGGGGTGAGGAGTATAATAGAAGTAGTCCTGGGGGGAGAGGAGTATAATAGGAGGAGTAGTCCTGGGGGAAGAGCAGGATAATAGGAGGAGTTGTCCTGGGGAGAAAGGAGGATAATAGGAGGAGTATTCCTGGGGGGAGAGGAGGATAATAGGAGTAGTCGTCCTGGGGGTGAGGAGTCTAATAGGAGGAGTATTCCTGGGGAGAGAAGAATAATAGGAGGAGTA
Source organism: Anomaloglossus baeobatrachus (assembly GCF_048569485.1). Taxonomy (NCBI): domain Eukaryota; kingdom Metazoa; phylum Chordata; class Amphibia; order Anura; family Aromobatidae; genus Anomaloglossus; species Anomaloglossus baeobatrachus. Next base: position 159,431,548 of record NC_134361.1, on the reverse strand, counting down.
GTCCTGGGGGGAGAGGAGGATAATAGGAGGAGTAGTCCTGGGGGGAGAGCAGGATAATAGGAGGAGTAGTCCTGGGGGGAGAGGAGTCTAATAGGAGTATTCCTGGGGGGGGGGAGAAGAATAATAGGAGTAGTAGTCCTGGGGAGAAAGGAGGATAATAGGAGTAGTAGTCCTGGGGAGAAAGGAGGATAATAGGAGGAGGAGTCCTGGGGGGAGAGGAGGATAATAGGAGGAGTAGTCCTGGGAGGAGAGGAGGATAATAGGAGGAGTAGTCCTGGGAGGAGAGGAGGATAATAGGAGGAGTAGTCCTGGGAGGAGAGGAGGATAATAGGAGGAGTAGTCCTGGGGGGAGAGGAGGATAATAGGAGGAGTAGTCCTGGGGGGAGAGGAGGATAATAGGAGGAGTAGTAGTCCTGGGGGGAGAGGAGGATAATAGGAGGAGTAGTCCTGGGGGGAGAGGAGGATAATAGGAGGAGTAGTCCTGGAGGTGAGGAGTATAATAGGAGGAGTAGTCCTGGGGGGAGAGGTGGATAATAGGAGGAGCAGTCCTGGGGGGGGAGGAGGATAATAGGAGTAGTCGTCCTGGGGGTGAGGAGTATAATAGGAGGAGTATTCCTGGGGGGGGGAGAAGAATAATAGGAGTAGTAGTCCTGGGGGGAGAGGAGGATAATAGGAGGAGTAGTCCTGGGGTGAGAGGAGTATAATAGAAGTAGTCCTGGGGGGAGAGGAGTATAATAGGAGGAGTAGTCCTGGGGGAAGAGCAGGATAATAGGAGGAGTATTCCTGGGGAGAAAGGAGGATAATAGGAGGAGTATTCCTGGGGGGAGAGGAGGATAATAGGAGTAGTCGTCCTGGGGGTGAGGAGTCTAATAGGAGGAGTATTCCTGGGGGGAGAGAAGAATAATAGGAGGAGTAGTCCTGGGGGGAGAGGAGGATAATAGGAGGAGTATTCCTGGGGGGAGAGAAGAATAATAGGAGGAGTAGTCCTGGGGAGAAAGGAGGATAATAGGAGGAGGAGTCCTGGGGGGAGAGGAGGATAAAAGGAGGAGTAGTCCTGGGGAGAAAGGAGGATAATAGGAGGAGGAGTCCTGGGGTGAGAGGAGTATAATAGAAGTAGTCCTGGGGGGAGAGGAGTATAATAGGAGTAGTAGTCCTGGGGGGAGAGGAGTCTAATAGGAGGAGTATTCCTGGGGGGAGAGGAGGATAATAGGAGGAGTAGTGCTGGGGAGAAAGGAGGATAATAGGAGGAGGAGTCCTCGGGTGAGAGGAGGATAATAGGAGGAGTATTCCTGGGGGGGGGAGAAGAATAATAGGAGTAGTAGTCCTGGGGGAGAGGAGGATAATAGGAGGAGTAGTCCTGGGGGGAGAGGAGGATAATAGGAGGAGTAGTCCTGGGGGGAGAGGAGGATAATAGGAGGAGTAGTCCTGGGGGGAGAGGAGGATAATAGGAGGAGTAGTCCTGGGGGCAGAGGAGGATAATAGGAGGAGGAGTAGTCCTGGGGGGAGAGGAGGATAATAGGAGTAGTCGTCCTGGGGGTGAGGAGTCTAATAGGAGGAGTATTCCTGGGGGGGGAGAGGAATAATAGGAGTAGTAGTCCTGGGGGGAGAGGAGTATAATAGAAGTAGTCCTGGGGGGAGAGGAGTATAATAGGAGGAGTAGTTTTGGGGGGAGAGGAGTATAATAGGAGGAGTCCTGGGGAGAGAGGAGTATGATAGGAGGCGTAGTCCTGGGGGGAGAGGAGAATAATAGGAGGAGTAGTCCTGGGGTGAGAGGAGTATAATAGAAGTAGTCCTGGGGGGAGAGGAGTATAATAGGAGGAGTAGTCCTGGGGGGAGAGAAGAATAATAGGAGTAGTAGTCCTGTGGGGAGAGCAGGATAATAGGAGGAGTAGTCCTGGGGAGAAAGGAGGATAATAGGAGGAGTAGTCCTGGGGTTAGAGGAGTATAATAGAAGTAGTCCTGGGGGGAGAGGAGTATAATAGGAGGAGCAGTCCTGGGGGGAGAGGAGGATAATAGGAGGAGTAGTGCTGGGGAGAAAGGAGGATAATAGGAGGAGTCCTGGGGTGAGAGGAGTATAATAGAAGTAGTCCTGTGGGGAGAGCAGGATAATAGGAGGAGTAGTCCTGGGGAGAAAGGAGGATAATAGGAGGAGGAGTCCTGGGGTTAGATGAGTATAATAGAAGTAGTCCTGGGGGGAGAGGAGTATAATAGGAGGAGCAGTCCTGGGGGGAGAGGAGGATAATAGGAGGAGGAGTCCTGGGGAGAAAGGAGGATAATAGGAGGAGTCGTCCTGGGGTGAGAGGAGTATAATAGAAGTAGTCCTGTGGGGAGAGCAGGATAATAGGAGGAGTAGTCCTGGGGAGAAAGGAGGATAATAGGAGGAGGAGTCCTGGGGGGAGAGGAGTATAATAGGAGGAGGAGTCCTGGGGGGAGAGGAGTATAATAGGAGGAGTAGTCCTGGGGGGAGAGGAGGATAATAGGAGGAGTAGTCCTGGGGAGAAAGGAGGATAATAGGAGGAGGAGTCCTCGGGTGAGAGGAGGATAATAGGAGGAGGAGTCCTCGGGTGAGAGGAGGATAATAGGAGGCGTAGTCCTGGGGGGAGAGGAGTATAATAGGAGGAGTAGTCCTGGGGAGAAAGGAGGATAATAGGAGGAGTATTCCTGGGGGGAGAGAAGCATAATAGGAGGAGTAGTCCTGGGGAGAAAGGAGGATAATAGGAGGAGGAGTCCTGGGGTGAAAAGAGTGTAATAGAAGTAGTCCTGGGGGGAGAGGAGTATAATAGGAGGAGTAGTCCTGGGGGGAGAGCAGGATAATAGGAGGAGTAGTCCTGGGGAGAAAGGAGGATAATAGGAGGAGTATTCCTGGGGGGAGAGGAGGATAATAGGAGTAGTCGTCCTGGGGGTGAGGAGTCTAATAGGAGGAGTATTCCTGGGGGGAGAGAAGAATAATAGGAGTAGTAGTCCTGTGGGGAGAGCAGGATAATAGGAGGAGTAGTCCTGGGGAGAAAGGAGGATAATAGGAGGAGGAGTCCTGGGGTGAGAGGAGTATAATAGAAGTAGTCCTGGGGGGAGAGGAGGATAATAGGAGAAGTAGTCCTGGGGGGAAAGGAGGATAATAGGAGGAGTAGGCCTGGGGAGAAAGGAGGATAATAGGAGGAGGAGTCCTCGGGTGAGAGGAGGATAATAGGAGGAGTAGTCCTGGGGGGAGAGGAGTATAATTGGAGGAGTAGTCCTGGGGGGAGAGGAGGATAATAGGAGGAGTAGTCCTGGGGGGAGAGGTGGATAATAGGAGGAGTAGTCCTGGGGGGAGAGGTGGATAATAGGAGGAGTAGTCCTGGGGGGAGAGGAGGATAATAGGAGGAGTAGTCCTGGGGGGAGAGGAGTATAATAGGAGTAGTAGTCCTGGGGGGAGAGGAGGATAATAGGAGTAGTCCTGGGGGGAGAGGAGGATAATAGGTGGAGTAGTCCTGGGGGGAGAGGAGGATAATAGGTGGAGTAGTCCTGGGGGGAGAGGAGGATAATAGGAGAAGTAGTCCTGGGGGGAGAGGAGGATAATAGGAGGAGTAGTCCTGGGGGGAGAGGAGGATAATAGGAGGAGTAGTCCTGGGGGGAGAGGAGGATAATAGGAGGAGTAGTCCTGGGGGGAGAGGAGGATAATAGGAGGAGTAGTCCTGGGGGGAGAGGAGTCTAATAGGAGGAGTAGTCCTGGGGGGAGAGGAGTCTAATAGGAGGAGTAGTCCTGGGGGGAGAGGAGTCTAATAGAAGGAGTAGTCCTGGGGGGAGAGGAGGATAATAGGAGGAGTAGTCCTGGGGGGAGAGGAGTAATATAGGAGGAGTAGTCCTGGAGGTGAGGAGTATAATAGGAGGAGTAGTCCTGGGGTAGAGGAGGATAATAGGAGGAGTAGTCCTGTAGGGAGAGCAGGATAATAGGAGCAGTAGTCCTGGGAAGAAAGGAGGATAATAGGAGGAGTAGTCCTGGGGGGAGAGGAGTATAATAGGAGGAGTAGTCCTGGGGGGAGAGCAGGATAATAGGAGGAGTAGTTCTGGGGGGAGAGGAGTATAATAGGGGGAGTAGTCCTGGGGGGAGAGGAGTATAATAGGAGGAGTAGTCCTGGGGGGAGAGCAGGATAATAGGAGGAGTAGTTCTGGGGGGAGAGGAGTATAGTAGGAGGAATAGTCCTGGAGGTGAGGTGAGGAGTATAATAGGAGGAGTAGTCCTGGGGGAGAGGAGTATAATAGGGGGAGTAGTCCTGGGGGAGAGGAGTATAATAGGAGTAGTCGTCCTGGGGGAGAGGAGTATAATAGAAGTAGTCCTGGGGGGAGAGGAGGATAATAGGAGTAGTCCTGGGGTGAGAGGAGTATAATAGGAGGAGTAGTCCTGGGGGAGAGGAGGATAATAGGAGGAGTACTCCTGGGGGTGAGGAGTATAATAGGAGGAGTAGTCCTGGAGGTAAGGAGTATAATAGGAGGAGTAGTCCTGGGGGGAGAGGAGGATAATAGGAGGAGTAGTCCTTGGAGAGAGAGGAGGATAATAGGAGAAGTAGTCCTGGGGAAGGGGAGTATAATAGGAGGAGTAGTCATGGAGGAGAGGTGTCTGATAGGAGGAGTAGTCATGGAGGAGAGGTGTCTGATAGGTGGAGTAGTCCTGGGGGGAGGTGTATAGGTGCCCAATGTGTGTGGGGGGCGTGGCCGATCGGGGCAGACGTAGCCGAGCGGGGAGGCGTGGCCGAGCGTGTGGGGGCGTGGCCGAGGGGCAGAGTGTGTGAGGGCATGGCCGAGTGGGGGGCAGAGTGTGGGGGGCATGGCCAAGCGTGTGGGGGGGCGGGGCAGAGTGTGGGGGGCATGGCCGAGCGGGGCAGAGTGTGGGGGGGGCGTGGCCGAGGGGGCAGAGTGTGTGGGGGCGTGATCGAGGGGGCAACTATGCAAAGCGGTTTCCATAGTTACCTGATGTGTGTCATTGTTATCAGCATACGTGTGCCGGGAGTCGGGGTATGCTAGTAAGCATGGTACACATCAGGTAAGTGTTCAAAGAGACAGTGCTGGGTCACTTGTTGGTCTCCTGCTGTGCAGCACGCATCAGCGTGTGACAGCGGGAGACCAACGATCTGAATGGGCAGGGAGCCAGCATACGCTGGAAACCAGGCTACACAATATTACCCGATATGTACCATGGTTACCAGCGTACGCCGGCAACCCCAGCAATGCGAGGGTATGTGTCGGCTGGGTTGCCGGCGTACGCTGGTGTGGGCTCCTGGGGGTACAGCACTCACCTGGGAGTCGGGGCTCCGTGTCGGTTCAGGGAATGTGTGCGGGGGGCGGGGCCAGAGCGAGCGTGCAATGCGTGAGGGGGGCGTGGCATGGCCGAGTTGCCAATGCGTGCAGGAGGCCGGGGCGAGTGGCCAATCCGTGTGGGGGGCGGAGCCTGGGCGAGCAGCTAATCCATGCGGGGGGGCGGAGGCGAGGCGAGCGGCCAATGAGACGCTTGTCACGGTAATAACAGAATTTTGGAGCAAGACAGACAGACAGAATAAGGCAATTATATATATGCTAGAAGGTTGCCCGATTCTAGCGTATCGGATAGTCTAGAATGTGTATGTAGGGTAGCAGATTGAATAATATAATCAGCAAGTCTTGAATAATGATGGCTCATTTCTTGCTCGTTGGTCTCCCGCTGTGCAGCACGCATTGGCGTATTTGACAGTGAGAGACCAACGATCTGAATGGGCAGGGAGCCGGCGTACACTGGTAACCATGTTACACAATTGGGTAACTATGTAAAGCGCTTTGCTTAGTTACCCGATGTGTACCATGGTTACCAGCGTATGCCGGCTCAAGCACACATGTGCCGGGAGCCGGGGGTAAGGTGGTAACCATGGTACACATTGGGTAACTAACGAAAGCGCTTTTCATAGTTACAGGATTGTGTACCATTTGTTACCAGCGTACGTCGGTAAGCTGATAACCATGGTACACATTGGGTAACTATGCAAAGCGACAGTGCTGGTTTATTTTTTGCTTGTTGGTCTCCTGCTGTGCAGCACGCATCGGCGTGTTTGACAGTGGGAGACCAATGATCTGAATGGGCAGGGAGCCAGGGTAAGCTAGTAACCATGGTACACATCGGGTAACTATGCAAAGTGGTTTCCATAGTTACCCAATGTGTACACTGGTTAACAGCGTACGCCGGCTCCGGCACACGTGTGCCGAGAGTCGGGGTAAGCTAGTAACCATGTTACACATTGGGTAACTAAGCAAAGCGGTTTCTATAGTTACCCGATGTGTACCATGGTTACCAGTGTACGCCGGCTCAGGCACACGTGTGCCGGGAGCCGGGGTAAGCTAGTGGTTTCACACATCCGGCTTTTCTTGACTTTGTCGGATCCTGCGCTCTCCTGTAGGCTGGTTTCAGACGACCGTGTTTTAGGTACGTGTGACATGCGTTTTGTAACACGGATGTCACACGTACCCATGTTATTCTATGATGTGCTTCACATGTCCATGTTTGCACACGGACCGTGTGACTTTTCATGACCCCGAACGCGCACACGCAGGTATCTTCGGCAGCACGGATGTCACACGGATGGCACACTGATGTGATCCGTGGTACATCAGTGTAAAACATACCAGAGAAAATATGGGTCTTTTTAATAAAAATATTCTCTATATTTCCTTCTCTCCAGCGATGCTGTCTCCGGCTCTGCTGCCTCCCGCTCCTTATCACCGCTCATTATAGTCACTGAATATTCAGTGCCCTGAGGAGCTGGAAGCAGGAACAGCGCTGGGGACTTCAGTGCCGGGGATCGCATCGCTGGGTGAGTGTACAGCCGAGTATGTATGTATGTGTGTGTGTGTGTGTGTGTGTGTGTGTGTGTGTGTGTGTACATACATGTGCGCTATGTGTATGCGCACGGTGTATCCATGTGTCTGGTGTGTGTGTCTATACATGCATGTGCGCTATGTGTGTATGCACTCGGTGTATCTATGTGTGTCTGCTATGTGTGTATATGTGCTCAGTGTGTGTGTGTGTGTGTGTATATATACATGCATGTGCGCTATGTGTGTATGCGCTCGGTGTATCTATGTGTGTCTGCTATGTGTGTATGTGTGCTCAGTGTGTGTGTGTGTGGGTGTATACATGCATGTGCGCTGTGTGTATGCGCCCGGTGTATCCATATGTGTCTGCTGTGTGTGTGTGTGTGTGTGTGTATATACATGCATGTGCGCTGTGTGTATGCGCCCAGTGTATCCATGTGTGTCTGCTATGTGTGTATATGTGCTCAGTGTGTGTGTATACATGCATGTGTGCTATGTGTGTATGCGTCGGTGTATCCATGTGTGTCTGCTATGTGTGTGTGTGTGTATATATATACATGCATGTGTGGTATGTGTGACACGGACGTCTGAAGGCAGCCGTACACTGTACAGGACAGTGGCTGCGCCGCAACTTCCTGGTCACATGACAACATGTGATCGGAGGTTGTCGCGCGGCAACTGTAGTGTACACAGTGCACGGGAGCGCGCCGAATGCGACAAAGTGGAGAAAAGGTAAGCGACCGTGCTGACATGTGCCGGGAGCCGGGGTAAGCTAGTAACCATCTTACACATCGGTAACTAAGGAAAGCGGTTTCTATAGTTACCCGATGTGTACTATGGATACCAGCCTACGCCGGCTCCGGCACACATCCGGATAGTACAATATTACAAAAAGATCTGGATAAGATGTCAGAATGGGCAGATACTTGGCAAATGAGATTTAATGTTGATAAATGTAAAGTAATGCACCTAGGACGGAGTAATCCTATAGCTGCGTATACATTAAATGGAAGTAAACTCGGGACTACAGAACAGGAGAAGAACTTGGGTATTCTCATTACAAATAAGCTGAGCAGCAGCCCTCAATGCCAAGCAGCAGCTGCAAAAGCAAACAAGATTCTAGGGTGTATAAAAAGAGAGATTAGATCCCGTGATCCCAACGTATTGTTACCCCTCTATAAATCACTTGTAAGGCCACATCTGGAATACGGGATCCAGTTTTGGGCTCCACATTTTAAAAAGGACATTCAGAAGTTAGAGTCAGTTCAAAGGCGGGCAACTAGACTATTACAAGGAATGGAAGGCCTCCCATATGATGAGAGGTTGAAAAAGTTAGATATGTTTAGCTTAGAAAAAAGACGTCTCAGAGGAGATCTCATTTATATGTATAAATACATGTGTGGTCAATATAAAGGACTGGCACATGACTTATTTCTTCCAAAGACAGTACTAAGGACCAGGGGGCACTCACTGCGAGTGGAAGAAAAGCGATTCCGACACCTAAATAGGAAAGGGTTCTTTACAGTTAGAGAGGTCAGACTGTGGAATGCCCTACCACAAGAGGTAGTAATGGCAGATACTATAACCGCTTTTAAAAAAGGGCTGGATGATTTCCTCAGTACACAAAACATTGTTGGTTATAAATGACTTAGTGACTAAATGTAGAACTGGTGGAGGAAGGTTGAACTAGATGGACCTAGGTCTTTTTTCAACCTAAGTAACTATGTAACTATGTAACTATGTAACACGTGTCAGGAGGCGGGGGGTAAGCTAGTGGCTTTTCTCCACTTTGTCTTGCGGTGTGGGCTTCGGGTGCTGCAGCAGTCACCTGGGTGTCGGGCGTCTCCGTGTGGGTTCGGGGAAAGCGTGCGGGGGGATGGGGCCAGGGCGAGCATCCAATGCGTGAGGGGGCGGGGCCTGGCCAAGCATCCAATGCGTGCATGGGGCCGGGGCGAGCAGCCAATCCATGGGGGCGGTGGGGGGGCAGGGCGAGCCGAGCGGCCAATCCGTGCGAGGGGGGGGGGGGCATGCCGAGCCCAGCGGCCAATCCGCTGGTTGTCACCGTAAGGACACAATTTTGGAGCAAGACAGACAGACAGACAGAATAAGGCAATTATATATTACTAGAAGGTGGCCCGATTCTACGCATCGAGTATTCTAGAATTTACGTATTGTGTAGTTCATGTATGATTTTTGTTATACAGTTAGGTCCAGAAATATTTGGACAGTGACACAAGTTTTGTTATTTTAGCTGTTTACAAAAACATGTTCAGAAATACAGTAATATATATATAATATGGGCTGAAAGTGCACACACCCAGCTGCAATATGAGAGTTTTCACATCCAAATCGGAGAAGGGGTTTAGGAATCATAGCTCTGTAATGCATAGCCTCCTCTTTTTCAAGGGACCAAAAGTAATTGGACAAGGGACTCTAAGGGCTGCAATTAACTCTGAAGGCGTCTCCCTCGTTAACCTGTAATCAATGAAGTAGTTAAAAGGTCTGGGGTTGATTACAGGTGTGTGGTTTTGCATTTGGAAGCTGTTGCTGTGACCAGACAACATGCGGTCTAAGGAACTCTCAATTGAGGTGAAGCAGAACATCCTGAGGCTGAAAAAAAAGAAAAAATCCAACAGAGAGATAGCAGACATGCTTGGAGTAGCAAAATCAACAGTCAGGTACATTCTGAGAAAAAAGGAATTGACTGGTGAGCTTGGGAACTCAAAAAGGCCTGGGCGTCCACGGATGACAACAGTGGTGGATGATCGCCGCATACTTTATTTGGTGAAGAAGAACCCGTTCACAACATCAACTGAAGTCCAGAACACTCTCAGTGAAGTAGGTGTATCTGTCTCTAAGTCAACAGTAAAGAGAAGACTCCATGAAAGTAAATACAAAGGGTTCACATCTAGATGGAAACCATTCATCAATTCAAAAAATAGACAGGCCAGAGCCAGCTCAGTTCTGGAAAAGTATTCTATGGACAGATGAGACAAAGATCAACCTGTACCAGAATGATGGGAAGAAAAAAGTTTGGAGAAGAAAGAAGAACGGCACATGATCCAAGGCACACCACATCCTCTGTAAGACATGGTGGAGGCAACGTGATGGCATGGGCATGCATGGCTTTCAATGGCACTGGGTCACTTGTGTTTATTGATGACATAACAGCAGACAAGAGTAGCCGGATGAATTCTGAAGTGTACCGGGATATACTTTCAGCCCAGATTCAGCCAAATGCCGCAAAGTTGATCGGACGGCGCTTCATAGTACAGATGGACAATGACCCCAAGCATACAGCCAAAGCTACCCAGGAGTTCATGAGTGCAAAAAAGTGGAACATTCTGCAATGGCCAAGTCAATCACCAGATCTTAATCCAATTGAGCATGCATTTCACTTGCTCAAATCCAGACTTAAGACGGAAAGACCCACAAACAAGCAAGACCTGAAGGCTGCGGCTGTAAAGGCCTGGCAAAGCATTAAGAAGGAGGAAACCCAGCGTTTGGTGATGTCCATGGGTTCCAGACTTAAGGCAGTGATTGCCTCCAAAGGATTCGCAACAAAATATTGAAAATAAAAATATTTTGTTTGGTTTATTTGTCCAATTACTTTTGACCTCCTAAAATGTGGAGTGTTTGTAAAGAAAGGTGTACAATTCCTACAATTTCTATCAGATATTTTTGTTCAAACCTTCAAATTAAACGTTACAATCTGCACTTGAATTCTGTTGTAGAGATTTCATTTCAAATCCAATGTGGTGGCATGCAGAGCCCAACTCGCGAAAATTGTGTCACTGTCCAAATATTTCTGGACCTAACTGTATATGTGTAATATATATATATATATATATATATATATAATATAGATGTTGTTGTGTGTAGTTACCAAGTGTTTGTGTAGGGCGCTGTACATGTTCTGCGTGTTGTCTGGGTGTGGCGGGGGGTGAGAGCGGTGTTGTATGTGTGTTGCGTGTGTTGCGTTGTTTGTGGAGCGCTGTGTGTCTGTAGCGTTGTGTGTGTTGCGCGGTTTGTGTGGGTGTGGTGTGTTTTGGGGGGAGGTATGTTTTGTGCAATGTGTGTGTTGTGCGGTGTGTGCGTATATTTATGTATGCCGCGGTGTTTGTGTGTTGGGTGTTGTGTGTGTGCGGCGTTGTCTGTGTGTGTGTGTGTGTGTGTGTTGGGGGGAGGTGTGCACCTCCCATCATGCTCCATCCCCCATGCTGCGCACTCCCTATCGTGCTCCATCCCCCATGCTGCGCACTCCCCATCGTGCTCCATCCCCCATGCTGCGCACTCCCCATCGTGCTCCATCCCCCATGCTGCGCACTCCCCATCGTGCTCCATCCCCCATGCTGCGCACTCCCCATCGTGCTCCATCCCCCATGCTGCGCACCCCATCGTGCTCCATCCCCCATGCTATAATAGTTCTCCTATTATACTCAGAGTGGAGTGTAATAGGAGGACTATAATAGGAGGAGTAGTCCTGGGGGGAAAGGAGTATAATGCCGGCTCCCTGCACATGTGTACCGGGAGCCGGTGTACGCTGGTAACTATGATACACAGCGTTCACTGGCTCCGTCAAGATCCCAGCATCGCAAGGTTATGTGTGGCGCTGCTGGGATCCTGACGGAGCCGGTGTACACTGGTAACTATGATACACATCGGGTAACTAAGGGACCTTAGTTACCCGATGTGTATAATGGTTACCAGCGTTCACCGGCTCCGTCACGATCCCAGCAGCGCAAGGTTATGTCTGGCGATGCGTGCGGAGGGCCGGGGCGAGTGGCCAATCCATGCGGAGGGCGGGGCCAGGCCGAGGCGAGCGACCAATCCGTGGGGGGGGCGGAGCAAAGGCGAGGCGAGCGGCCAATCCGTGCGGGGCCATGGCGAGCCCAGCGGCCAATCAGCTTTGTGTCACCGTAAGGACACAATTTTGGAGCAAGACAGACAGACAGACAGAATAAGGCAATTATATATATACATACTAGAAGGTGGCCCGATTCTACGCATCGGGTATTCTAGAATATACGTATTGTGTAGTTCATGTATGATTTTTGTTATATAGATGTTGTTGTGTGTACTTACCAAGTGTTTGTGTAGGGCGCTGTACATGTTCTTGGTGTTGTCTGGGTGTGGCGGGGGGTGAGATCGGTGTTGCGTGTGTTGCGTTGTTTGTGGAGCGCTGTGTGTCTGTAGCATTGTGTGTGTGTGTGTGTGTTGCGCGGTTTGTGTGTGTGTGGTGTGTTTTGGGGGGAGGTATGTTTTGTGCAATGTGTGTGTTGTGCGGTATGTGCGTATATTTATGTATGCCGCGGTGTTTGGGTGTTGTGTGTGTGCAGCGTTGTCTGTGTGTGTGGGTGTCTGTGTAGGGCGGTGTTTGTGGTTCCCAGTGTGTTTTGTGCAGTGCACGTGTGTGTGTGTGTGTGTGTGTGTGTGTGTTGGGGGAGGTGTGCACCCCCCATCGTGCTCCATCCCCCATGCTGCGCCCTCCCCATCGTGCTCCATCCGCCATGCTGCGCACTCCCAAGCGTGGTCCATCCGCCATGCTGCGCACTCCCAAACGTGGTCCATCCGCCATGCTGCGCACTCCCAAACGTGCTCCATCCGCCATACTGCGCACTCCCCATCGTGCTGCATCCCCCATGCTGCGCACTCCCAAACGTGCTCCATCCGCCATGCTGCACACTCCCAAACGTGCTCCATCCGCCATGCTGCGCACTCCCCATCGTGCTCCATCCGCCATGCTGCGCACTCCCAAACGTGCTCCATCCGCCATGCTGCGCACTCCAAAACGTGCTCCATCCGCCATGCTGCGCACTCCCAAACGTGCTCCATCCGCCATGCTGCGCACTCCCAAACGTGCTCCATCCGCCATGCTGCGCACTCCCAAACGTGCTCCATCCGCCATGCTGCGCACTCCCAAACGTGCTCCATCCGCCATGCTGCGCACTCCCAAACGTGCTCCATCCGCCATGCTGCGCACTCCCAAACGTGCTCCATCCCCCATGCTGCGCACTCCCAAACGTGCTCCATCCCCCATGCTGCGCACTCCCAAACGTGCTCCATCCGCCATGCTGCGCACTCCCAAACGTGCTCCATCCGCCATGCTGCGCACTCCCAAACGTGCTCCATCCGCCATGCTGCGCACTCCCAAACGTGCTCCATCCGCCATGCTGCGCACTCCCAAACGTGCTGCATCCGCCATGCTGCGCACTCCCAAACGTGCTCCATCCGCCATGCTGCGCACTCCCAAACGTGCTCCATCCGCCATGCTGCGCACTCCCAAACGTGCTCCATCCGCCATGCTGCGCACTCCCAAACGTGCTCCATCCGCCATGCTGCGCACTCCCAAACGTGCTCCATCCGCCATGCTGCGCACTCCCAAACGTGCTCCATCCGCCATGCTGCGCACTCCCAAACGTGCTCCATCCGCCATGCTGCGCACTCCCAAACGTGCTCCATCCGCCATGCTGCGCACTCCCAAACGTGCTCCATCCGCCATGCTGCGCACTCCCAAACGTGCTCCATCCGCCATGCTGCGCACTCCCAAACGTGCTCCATCCGCCATGCTGCGCACTCCCAAACGTGCTCCATCCCCCATGCTGCGCACTCCCCATCGTGCTCCATCCCCCATGCTGCGCACCCCCCATCTTGCTCCATCCCCTCATGCTGCACCAGCATCAGCCTCTCTGCCCGCAGCATCAGCCTCTCTGCCCGCAGCATCAGCCTCTCTCCTCCCAGCATCAGCCTCTCTCCTCCCAGCATCAGCCTCTCTCCTCCCAGCATCAGCCTCTCTCCTCCCAGCATCAGCCTCTCTCCTCCCAGCATCAGCCTCTCTCCTCCCAGCATCAGCCTTTTCTGTCCCTAGCATCAGCCTCTCTCCTCCCAGCCTACCCCAGCATCAGCCTCTCTTCTCTCAGCCTCCCCCTCCCAGCCTTCCCCAGCATCAGCCTCTCTCCTCCCAGCATCAGCCTCTCTCCTCCCAGCATCAGCCTCTCTCCTCCCAGCATCAGCCTCTCTCCTCCCAGCATCAGCCTCTCTCCTCCCAGCATCAGCCTCTCTCCTCCCAGCATCAGCCTCTCTCCTCCCAGCATCAGCCTCTCTCCTCCCAGCATCAGCCTCTCTCCTCCCAGCATCAGCCTCTCTTCTCCCAGCATCAGCCTCTCTTCTCTCAGCCTCCCCCTCCCAGCCTTCCACAGGATCAGCCTCTCTCCTCCCAGCCTCCTCCAGCACGCCGTGCTCCTCTGCCGACACAGATCCGATCGCACACACACACACACACACACACACACACACGATCGCATACACTCACACACACCCGATCGCATACACTCACACACACCCGATCGCATACACTCACGCACACACACATTGACGATATTGCACATACGCGCTCACACTCACAACATCCGGAGATACCACATGCTTCTGGCCATGTGATCCCCCGGCAGGTCCTGGAAGTTCACTGCACAGTATCGCCGCCGAGAAGCAAGCGATATCCCAGGATGTTGTGAGTGTGTGGATGCGATGTGATGTTTGTGTGTGAGGTGTGTGTGAGAGTGAGTGTGATCTGATGTGTGTGTGTGCGTGCGTGTGTGTATGTTCCGCCGCTGCAGGACCTTGATGCGCTGGTAACTATGCTACCATGGTTACCAGCGTATCCCGTCCCCCGCTCGCACGGGAGCCCACACCAGCATACGGCGGCAACCCCAGCAATGTGAGGGTATGTGTCGGCTGGGTTGGCGGCGTACGCTGATGTGGGCTCCTGGGGGTACAGTACTCACATGGGAGTCGTGGCTCCGTGTCGGTCGGTTCGGGGAATGCGTGCGGGGGGCGGGGCCAGAGCGAGCGTGCATTGCGTGAGTGGGGCGGGGTGTGGGCGAGTTGCCTGGGCGAGCGGCCAATCCGTGCAGGGGGGGCGGGGCCATGGCGAGCCCAGCGGCCAATCAGCTTTGTGTCACCGTAAGGACACAATTTTGGAGCAAGACAGACAGACAGAATAAGGCAATTATATATATATATATATATATATAGATATATATAGACTAGAAGGTGGCCCGATTCTAGCGCATCGGGTATTCTAGAATTCATTCTGTAGTTAATGTATGATTTTTGTTATATATATACATATATATATATATATATATATATATATATATATATATATATATATATATATATATATATATAGATTAGATATAGATGTTGTTGTGTGTAGTTGTCAAGTGTTTGTGTAGGGTGCTGTAAATGTTCTGGGTGTGGGGGGGTAAGAGCGGTGTTGTTTGTGTGTTTCGTTGTGTGTGTTGCGTTGTTTGTGGAGCGCTGTGTGTCTGCAGTGTTGTCTGTGTGTGGTGCTGTGTGTGTTGCGCAGTTTATGTGGGTGTGGGGTGCGTGTATGTGTTTTGGGGGCACGTATGTTTTGTGCAATGTGTGTGTGTTGCGCAGTATGTGCGTATATTTGTGTGTGCGGTGTTGTCTGTGTAGGGGGGTGTTTGTGGTTCCCAGTGTGTGTGGTGTGTTGTGCGGTGCGTGTGTGGCGGTGTGTGTGTGTTTTGGAGGGAGGTGTGCACCCCCCATCGTGTTTCATCCCCCCCATTCTGGGCACCCCCCCATCGTGTTTCATCCCCCCATTCTGGGCACCCCCCATGCTGCACCCCCCATCGTGCTCCATCCCCCATGCTGCACACCCCCCATCGTGTTTCAACCTCCCATTCTGGGCACCCCCCATCGTGCTCCATCCCCCATGCTGCACCCCCCATCGTGCTCCATCCCCCATGCTGCACCCCCCATCGTGCTCCATCCCCCATAGTGCGAACCCCTATCGTGTTTCATCCCCCCATTCTGGGCACCCCCCATCATGGTCCACCCCCCATGCTGCATCCCCCATGCTTCACCCCCCATCGTGCTCCATCCCCCATGCTGCAAACCCCTCAGAGAGGAGTATAATAGGAGGAGTATAATGGGAGGAGTTGTCCTGGGGGGAGGTGTACAGGTGCCCAACGTATGTGGGGGCGTGGCCTAGCGGCACAGTGCGGGGGGGCGTGGCCCAGCGGCATAGTGGGGGGCATGGCCTAGCAGGCTAGTGGGGGCGTGGCCTAGCGCCATAGAGTGAACGGCGTGGCCTAGTGGCACAGTGTGAGGGGGTGTGGCCTAGCAACATAGTATGAGGGGGCGTGGCCTAGTGGCATCGTGCGGGGCGTGGCCTAGCTGCATAGTGTGAGGGGGCGTGGCCTAGCGGTACAATGTGAGGGGGCGTGGCCTAGCGCCATAGTGTGAGGGGACGTGCCCTAGCGGTACCGTGTGAGGGGCGTAGCCTAGCAACACCGTGTGAGGGGCGTGGCCTAGCACCATAGTGTGAGGGGCGTGGCCTTGGGGCACAGTGTGAGGGGCGTGGCCTAGCGACATAGTATGAGGGGGCGTGGCCTAGTGACAGTGTGAGGGGCGTGGCCTAGCGGCACCACGTGAGGGGCGTGGCCTAGTGGCACCGCGTGAGGGGGCGTGACCTAGCGGCACCGCGTGAGGGGGCGTGGCCTAGCGGCACAGCGTGCGGGGCGTGGCCTGGCAAAACGGCCAATCCATGCGGGGGGCGGGGCCAGGCCGAGCCCAGCGGCCAATCCGTGTGGTGGGGCGGGGCCAGGCCGAGCCCAGCGACCAATCCGACGGTTGTCACTGTAAGGACACAATTGTCACTGTAAGGACACAATATTGGAGCAAGACAGACAGACAGACAGAATAAGGCAATTGTATATATAGATAGATGTGTTCACCGCAGGTGAACACATATTTAAGCTTGTGTTAATGCCTCCGAAACCACGCGCAGGTGGGCGGGGTTTTGCCGACCAAACACCCATATTTTACACCCAGTGAGAGCCGTTAAGAGAATTTAGTGGCTCTCATTGGGGATCCGGCTCCTGTCAGTCACAGCAGGGAGCAGGGCCGGATTTAAGAGGTGGGTGGCCCGGGGCCCATTTTGGAGGGAGGCCAATTTTTTAAGATGTTGCAATATGTAACATAAAATAAAACAAACGCAAGTTTATTTAATAAAATCATTTACGCAGAGTAATTCGGGTAAAATCATTCATTTTTTACAATCCATAAACTTTCCTTGATTTTTGTGCTGCAAAATCACTAATGATGTCACTAAAGTCCATTTCACGCAGTATATCTGACTCGATGCTTATGATAGCCAAATTTACAAGTCGTTCCTGCTTCATGGATGTCCTTGATTGGTTTTCAATTACGGTAATTTGAGTTTTGAGAAGGAACGCTCACCACTGCAGTTTGTTACCATCAAAATTAGGTATATCCTTATAGCTGTCTCAATATTTGGGAAAGTGTCCTGCACACCCTTTTCCATGATAAGCGTGTACATGAAAAATTCGGTGCTGATATCTTTTGGCTCCTTGTCTGTGAATAAATTGGAAAATGTTACAAACTGACACAGTTCATCGATAAATGTAATGTCCAAGTCATCTGAATAAGACCTGACGAGTTGCTCTGCTGTGGCCTCAAGCTCTTCTGAAGACAGCTTTTTTAGCCGTCTGAAAGAACTAAATTTGCTTGATATATCTTTATATGCTTGAAGACGTTGGTCAAGAGAAGCAATAAACTGATCAATGATAGGCAAGAAAGTTTCTGTTCTGTATTTTTCAGAAGGTCTGAGTTGTACTTCTTCCGTATGGCCATAATCCAATGGATTGAGACACGTTTTGGCGCATGTGTCGAGTTGTCGTCTGAACATAATCAGATGAACCAGACAGCTCTTCACCTTGCTTCTCATAAATTTTGAAGGAGTCACGCTTTCATGCGACAGTTTTTTAAGCTGGTCAGTGACGCCACAGCAGTGTTTAGATCGAGTTTTGCATGTTATAGATTTTTACTAGTAGTATCTGTTATTTGCAGGATATCATTCCAGAAGGTGGTGTTAATACCAATTTCAAGCTGATTAATTTGTCTTAACAGTCTTTCTGCTTCACACCGTACACAGCTTTTGTTCTTCAAAGTCATCAGCAATCTGTTTAAGTACATATTTAATCTGCTGATAGTCATGCTTAAGGGCCTTAGGGTACCTTCACACTTAGCGATGCAGCAGCGATCCGACCAGCGATCTGACCTGGTCAGGATCGCTGCTGCATCGCTACATGGTCGCTGGTGAGCTGTCAAACAGGCAGATCTCACCAGCGACCAGTGAACAGCCCCCAGCCAGCAGCGACGTGCAAGCGACGCTGCGCTTGCACGGAGCCGCCGTCTGGAAGCTGCGGAGACTGGTAACTAAGGTAAACATCGGGTATGGTTACCCGATGTTTACATTAGTTACCAGTGTGAGCAGGGAGCCGCGCACACTGAGCGCTGGCTCCTTGCTCTCCTAGCTACAGTACACATCGGGTTAATTAACCCAATGTGTAATGCAGCTACATGTGCAGAGAGCAGGGAGCCGCGCACACTGCTTAGCGCTGGCTCCTTGCTCTCCTAGCTGCTGTACACATCGGGTTAATTAACCCGATGTGTACAGCAGCTACATGTGCAGAGAGCCGGAGCCGGCAGCACAGGCAGCATGAGAGCTGCAGAGGCTGGTAACTAAGGTAAATATCGGGTAACCACCTTGGTTACCCGATGTTTATCTTGGATACAGCTTACCTCAGCTGTCAGACGCCGGCTCCTGCTCTCTGCTCGCTTCATTTGTCGCTCTCTTGCTGTCACACACAGCGATCTGTGTGTCACAGCAGGAGAGCGGCTTTGAAGAAAACGAACCAGGGCTGTGTGTAACGAGCAGCGATCTCGCAGCAGGGGCCAGATCGCTGCTCAGTGTCACACACAGCGAGATCGCTAATGAGGTCACTGCTGCGTCACAAAAACCGTGACTCAGCAGCGATCTCGGCAGTGAGCTCGCTATGTGTGAAGCACCCCTTAGTAGCGTCAGCTCTGCAGGACCAACACGTTGTTGTGATACGTTTGAGAGTCAATGCGGTTGCTGAGTCAATATTTTTCAAATCCTCAGTCAGGAGCAGATGCCGATGCGTTGAAACTGTGAAGAAGAGGAACAGCTTTTCAAGGAAGTCAAAGAAATGTACAGCACTCGAGCAGCTTTCTACAGCATTTTTAGCAATCAGATTTAAAGAGTGTGCCGTACAAGGAATCCAAGATGCAAGATTGTTCTTCTCTCTCACTTTGGGTTGCAGGCCGTTGTATTTGCCACTCATTGCAGATGCATTGTCATAACTTTGACCGTGGCAATTTCCTAAATCTAGGTCATGTCGCTTAAAAAAAAAAAAGGCATTGAACGTGTCTTGAGCGCCATGGCCTTGGTTTATCATGAATGTTACAAAGCGATCCACAGGGCCATCTTTCTCCATATACCTTAATACAAGGGTTAGTTGGTCAACGTGAGCTGCATCGGGTGTGGGGTCCAAAGAAATGGAGTAGTATTTTGATTTGTAAACTCGAGAAATAATTTCTCTAAGGACTTGTTCGCCCATTACATTGATAATTTCTTCCATAATTGTAGATGACGGGTAGTTTGTATGACCCTTGCCGCCTGCCATGTTTTCCCCAATCCTGCCATGTTTTCCCCCATCCTGCCGTGTTTTCCCACATAGGGCATGTATCCCCCATGCTGCCATGTTTCCCCCACCTTGACACAGCCGCTGCCGCACACAGTTTAAAAAAAAAACAACTCACCTTCCAGCACCCGCTCCACCGCTGCGCGCCGCTGGGTGGGGTCCTCAGTTCCAGCGCTGCCACCAGTCGTCATTACGCCGACGCCGTTTACTGACGCTCTCGCCGTTTCCTAGGCCTAGGAGAGGAGGATTGTCAGAGCGAGGAGACATGTCTCCTCTGGCTCTGCTCCAACACAACTTTGAACTGTCGGTGTGATCACACCGGCAGTTCAAAGTGGCTGGATGAGGCGACAGCGTGTGTGACGACAGAAAGGGCTCTGCGTGCCCTGTATGGCATGTGTGCCATAGGTTCGCCATCACTGGCCGTTGAAGCTTCTGTTGGGATCAGAGAAGGCTGCCGTATGCCATAAGCTAAGCATTAGGTACAGGTACTAAGGAAGTCTGGCTAGCCAGGTTAGTGGATGCTGATGCAGGTGCCATGACTCTGCACCAGCCACTGAGATGTAGGACCATAGCCAGGTCCCTACACTTTCAATAGTTTCTCTTTTGTTAAATGTTCCTTATTAGAAGCAGTTCACAGCAAAGAGACGTGTATTTTACATGTTTTGAGATATTTATCCCTATATTGGTGGGAGGCCCCCGCTTGGTGAGTGGCCCAGGGCCTGCCCCCTCCCTCCCCTAAATCCGGGCTTGGCAGGGAGACAGATTTTTGTGTCGGATCGTTCCCAACCGACACATCACTAGTTGGCGGCAGTGTGTGAGCAGAGGAGGGGCAACAGTGAGTGGAGGAATGGAAGACAGAAAGCAAGAGGAATAGACATTGAGCGAGCAGTTGGGTGTAGCAATGAGCGAGTGGAGGAGGCGGCAGTGAGTGAGAGGATGGGGTAGCAGTAGGAGGTAGTAGCGAGCGGAGGAGAGGGCGGCAGTGAGAGGTAACAGTGAGCAGGCAGAGAGGGACAGCAATGAGCGAGCAGAGGCTGCAGTGAGTGGAGGAAGTGGCAGCAATGAGCAAGCAGGGCTGCAGTGAGTGAGCAGAGGTGGCGACAGTGAGTGGAGGAAGGTGGCGGGTAGTGAGCGAGCAGAGGCTGCAGTGAGTGAGCAGAGGTGGCGGCAGTGAGCGAGCAGAGGCTGCAGTGATCGAGCAGAGGAGGATGCAGTGAGCGATTTTGCAGCACGGAGAAGGGGGATTACATTTTCTAATCAAGCTCATAACATTTAACTCATATGCGTCTGTCCCGGACATGTACCGCCCCAGCAGCGGTCGAATCGATCGGATCCGGGTGTCGCTACTCGTGGCTTGAGGGTCTCCAGACCCGGGGGCTCGGGGTCACTCCGAAATGTGATGGGGGGTTATTTACAGAGGACTGCTTAGGTAGTTTGTGACGCCACCCATGGTGTGCGGTAATAGGGAGTAACGCCGCTGCTGTTGAGAGTACCCCGGGGGGATGTAGTGGGGCAGCCAGATGACGTTACCCTCCACGGGTAGGGAAAGGCCCCGGGACCCCCGAATGGTGGGATGGATAGCAGCGCGAGCGCAGACTCGCAGGGGTTATGCAGGTACTCACTCAACAGGAAAGCAGACGCTGACAACGTGGTAAACCAAGTCTCTGGGTGCCGCTGCCCTCTTGGGGAGCTCATCCGGGTTCCGTCCCCTGCAGCACTGCCTGATGGTCTGGTCCTGCCTCAGTGCACAGAATTTAGAAGTGTCCAAGTGGCCCGTAAGCTTGAAGCTGTCCGGGCCCCGCTCCCTACTGTGGGTAGTAGAGGAGCTTGCTCTCAGGAGCTCACGTTTGGGGATTTCAGTGGGCTGCTTCGTTTGGAAATCCCTATCCCCCTCGTTGCGCTAGTGCCCCCGATCTCTGAGCTTCGTGGGAACAGTCCATAAAGGCCCTGTCCTCCGCAGGTTAATTGCCGGGTTGCTTGAAGCCTCTCCCCGACCTAGGGTCCAGTACCTCGATGTGCTTTCGGCCCCCAGACTGGCTATTGGACTGCAACTGCCGACCGTCCTCCTTGACTAACCAGGCACCCAGTCCCAATATCCTGCGACCGGGGTCTCCGACTCCTCCGGGTCCAGACCACCGTTTGCAACCCAATCTGCTTCTCCCCTGGGATCTCCAACTCCCAGCTTCCTCCGAGCTCCTCACTGCTCGAGGGCTACCACGGAACTGACTTGTCACCTCCCTGCCTGATCCCTAGGTGGGCGGCCCTATTTTAGCTTAGCAGCCCACTGGTGTACCTGACAGGGTGTGGGTGCGAGGTGTGATTGGGATTTTGGATGCTGGTGGAGGCAGTACTGCAAGTTGGGAACCCAGAACCATAGGGGGTTGAGTCCTGCACTGGGAGATAGTGTGCAGTACCATGTGACGACCTGACTAGTCTAGGGGCGTCACACATCTGTTTCTCCAACAATTCAGGATAGATTTCCTAAATCATCTTTATAGATTTTGCTGTAGTGTGACCACAGGCCAGTACTGAGGAAGATCTTTGAGATTCTCTGACAATCTACTTAATCTTTTTATGTATAAGGATTAGGAGCAGCAATCTGTTTTAAAGCAATGAATGTTTCTGATAAATTACCCAATTATGAGGAGCCTAAATGTAAAATCTCTTCCAACAACATTTATGTAGTTTGGGTCTCAAAACTAGATTGCCCCATATCCTCAGGCAGCCGGGGACATATATATCAGGGGACACATTTTTTGAGTCAGACTTAATATTAATGAGTGGCTTGGCAGGATAAATGTCTAAAAGATAGATATTGCATATCTTATATCCATTTACTAATTTTAGACTTTTCCTATTCCATAAGATCATTATTTAGAGTTTTCTGTGATCTTGGCAATATTTCATGGAATTGTGACCTTAAATTTATCTCTAGCCGCAGAAAACCGCACTGCACTTCTTTTAGGGGCCAATGTTGGTGGTTGCCTGGCAACTCTAAAAAGGACAATCAAGAATGAGTTTGCGCTGGCTACTTCAAATGTTAGGTCCCAGGGGAGCCCTGACTTTTAACCCTTGTAGTGTAGAGATATGGACTTAAACGGGGACCCTGGGCTAAGTCCTCAAAGTACATGCTGGCCAGTGTGGCAGACTGGCAGAAAGAACACTCAGCTTGATTTCTTCAGGCAAAATGGGCCAAAAAAAGAGATTAACTGACTCTGAAAAGTCAAAGATTGTCACAAATCTCACAGAGGGATGCAGCACTCATGAAATTGCTAAGACTTTGCAGGGTGATCACAGAGTTATCAAAAGTTTGCTTGCAAATAGTCAACAGGGTTGCAAAAAATGAGTTGAGAGAAAAAAAGATACACAGTCACTGCCAAAAATGTGACTAGGATCAAACTTGAAGCGAAAAAGAAGCCATTATCCTCCAGAGCTGTCATATTCCAGATCTGCAACCTCCCTGGAGGTCGAAAAAGTACAGGGTGTTGAGTGCTCAGAGACATGGTCGAGGTAAGTAGGCACAAATCAACCACCACTGAGCAAGACACAGAAGTATAAGGTGTACAGTGCTCAGTGAAACAGCCGAGGTAATGTCGCGGGCGGAGGAGCGGACGCTGCGCTCTCCCACTGCTCGGGTCCGGCCGCCGCTGCTGCTGCGGCTGCTCGGTGGTGGCTCGAGTGGTGGGCCGGATCCCGGGGACTCGAGCGGCGCTCCTCGCCCGTGAGTGAAAAGATTTGGTTGGTTGTGGGGGTTTTGATTATGGATATTGTCCGTGACGCCACCCACGGTTGTGTTGATTTTGGTGACACCACCGCTGCTCTAGACGGGGATCCCGGGAGCGGTGACTGGGAGCAGCTTTGTTGTTATTTCTCCCCTCCGTGGGTAGGGGGGTTGGTTGTCCCGGGGCCCGGTGATGGGGTAGGGATGAATGGCAGGCAGGTTACGGGGCCTGGGGAGGTGCAGGGTCGCGGGGGGCAGCGCGGTGCCGCACGGCACGGTGGTACTCAGCCCAATGATGAAGACACAGTTCTCGGTAAAACACACGGCTGGATGGATGGGTCCCACAGACGGCTGCGGTGTTGTTGCTCCCGGCAGGTTGGTGGCAACTGCCTTTCCCTGCACCTAAGATGTCTGTACGGTTCCAATGGGTTCCCACCGGTAACCCGCTCCCCGGCTTGGATATGGGCCGGAGGAGCCCCTTTTGCCCGCAGGCGCTGGCCCTGAGAAACGATTGCGGTGGCGGTGTCTCTCTCACTCGGTTGGACTGTTGCCTTCTGTCGGGACTTGACTGTTTGGAAACCCAGGAGGTCCCCTTCACTAACGGATTCGGCAAATTCACAGCGACTCCTAGCCTTGCCGGGGTCCAAAAAGACCCTGCCAGTTGGTGTTGGCTTCTCTTTGTGTAGCGGTCCGGTACCGCCGGGCCACCGCCCGTCCACGGTCCTTACGGTAGACTCCAATCGGCCACTCCTGCAGACGGTCACTACAGTCTGCCAACCTTGCTGATCTGTCCGGGCCACACACCCGGACCAACTTCAGGCTGCTCGACTACTACTACCTTCTGCTCACTTTCACTTCTCAACTCTATCTGCCTGGTTTTCCCACCTCCAGGACTGTGAACTCCTCGGTGGGCGGGACCAACCGCCTGGCCCACCCCCTGGTGTGATAATCAGCCCCTGGAGGAAGGCAACAAGAGTTTTGTGTTCTGGCTTTGGTGTGCCTGCTGGGAGTGTGGGGTGTGTGGGTGTTGCGCTCTTTGGCCCCTGGCTTGTCCAGGGCGCCACATTCCCCCATAGCTAAATGCAGACCGTCCGTGGGCTGCCCGTCCATCACCGGTTTTATTTTCACCAACTGAAAAAGATAAAAAACGGTAACAGACATACAAGTATAATAACTTCTTCCCACATCGGGAGGTACTCTTACTTAAACGTTACTAACGGTTGCAAACGGTTACGGCTTCCGCTCTCTCCCACCCAAGCAACCTGGCCCTGATGCTACCCCTAAGCAAACAGGCAGCACCCCTTGACCCCAGTCCTACACAAGTTGCCCGAGCGGGTTCTGTCCTTTTCAGGGGACCCACGTCCATGGGGAACCCCTGAAACCCCCAGAGGATTGCCACCGGTTCCGGTGGTGGCTGGGCCCCAGCCTACTCCACTGAGGGCCCTTCCTCCAATCTGCCTCTCCGGAGGCGGTAACGGTGGAAGCTGTAACAAACATTTTTATTTTCATGCCACTGGTTTGTGGTTGCCCTGCAAGTTCGCGGGCCTGTTCATAAGTAGTTTCTTATGTAAAGTGGTGAAGGGGGTCCCAACGGGGACCAGCTGCCGGCTACGACCGGTTCCAAATCACAGTTTACAATCAGGTAACTTTCTTCTGTTTCATTCACTTATCATTTTCAAACTTCAAACAGTACTTTTAACACACACAATTTTTCCACTTTTAAAGAGTGGTTTCCCTGTACCTAAGTGGGGGTCTACCTAGGTTGGGACGAGTAGACCTCCGGGGTCCTGTGTCAGTGGGGGACAGGCAGCGGGGGAGAGGGAACAATCAGTTCCTCTTCCCTGTTATCGTGTGGGGCAGGCGGAGGCATAGGGGAGCTGGGCACAGGTTCATCCCTGGACACTGGCACTGGCTCACGGTTGACCGCCTCCATCACTTCTTCATCCACGGGTTGTGGGAACAGTATCACTGGAAGTATCACCGCGCCATTCTGTGTAGGCCAGTCCGCTGGGAAGTCACCCATCACGGTGTGGATTACCTCTTTTGCCTTCTCCGCTGGTGGAGGAACCGGAACTTCAGCTGCTGCCCTCAATGCTGATGGGCACCTCTTTAGATGGTCCCGGGAAACCGTGGCCAAAGTGCCCCCTTGGTCACGACTGATCTGGTAGGCCTTCCCATCTTCCCATCCTGTGGGCTGTATGACATATGGGGTTTGCTCCCATTGATCATCCAGCTTGTGGGTCCTCCTCTTTCACTTCAGCATCACATTTCCAGGCTGGAAAGGGCCAGCAGACGCCTTCTGGTTGAAGCACTGCTCCTGTTGTTCCGGACTCCGACTCAAGTTCTTCTCAACATATTCCTGAATCTGTCGGTACTGCACTCTCCGCCGAGTTTCCCATTCAGCTGTCGAAGGGAGTGCTTCTGGGGCTTCCAATCCCATGTCCAGATCCACCGGTAGCCGGCCGGGGCGAGCCCTCATCAGGTATGCTGGGGTACACTTCGTTGAGCTGGAAGGGATATTGTTGTACATATCGACCAAGTCAGGTAGCTTCTCCGGCCACAGGTTCCGCTCTTCTAGCGGCAATGTCTTGAGGAGGCCCAGGACCAAGTGGTTCATCTTCTCACACATGCCGTTGGTTTGGGCATGGTAAGGCGTGATCTGGATCTTCTTGCAGCTGCACAACTGACAAAACTCATGGAACACCTCCGCTTCAAAGGCCGGGCCTTGGTCAGTAAGCACCTTCTCAGGGTATCCATGTGGTCGACAGAAATAAGCCTGGAACGCTCTAGCGGCGGTACGGCCAGTTAGGTCTTTAACTGGGACAACCACCATAAACCTTGAATAGTGGTCTACCATGGTTAGAGCGTAGGTGTACCCACTTTGGCTGGGGGTGAGCTTTACATGGTCCAGGGCGACCAGCTCCAGCGGTTGATGTGTAACGATCGGGAGTAGGGGCGCCTTCTGGCTGGCCTCGTTCTTCCTTCTCAGTGTGCAAGGGCCGCACTCTCGGCACCAGGCCTCTACAGACTCCCGCATCCCACTCCAATAGAACCGCTCTCTCAACAGCATTTCCAGCTTCTTCCATCCGAAGTGTCCGGCACCATCATGGTACGCTTGTAGAACGGTGGGCATATTAGCTTGGGGAATCAACAACTGACGGATTTTCTCATGAGTCTTTGGGTTAATCAGCTCACGGTACAACTTCCCCTGGTGTAGATACAGCCGGGTCCGTTCTCGCCACAGGCGTTGGGCTTCAGCTGGGGCGGCAGGGTCTATTCCGGCAGCGCCTTGCTCCACCAGGATCTTGACTAGGCGGACAGCGGGCGCCTGGTTTTGAGCTTCCTGCCACTCCTGACTGGGTAGCGGGTCCAGGTTCACCCGTTGTTGGTGGACATGCACCTTCTCAGTTGGTGGCTGGTGAAATGCAGGCAACTCGATCTCTTCGAGGTCGTCATCCTCGCACCCTTCTTCCGACATGTGGGGCATCCAAGAGAGTGCATCAGCATTAACGTTGCCACGACCGGCCCTGTATTTGATGGTGAAATCGTAGTTGGCTAGCCTGGCCACCCACCGCTGTTCTAACGCGCCCAACTTGGCCGTGTCCAGGTGGGTCAGCGGATTGTTATCCGTGAAAGCGGTGAATTTTGCTGCAGCCAGGTAATGGCGGAACCGCTCGGTGATAGCCCACACCAGCGCCAGGAGCTCAAGCTTGAAAGAGCTGTAGTTCTCAGGATTCCTTTCAGTCGGTCGGAGCTTTCGGCTAGCATAAGCAATCACTTTTTCCTTCCCATCTTGGACCTGGGATAAGACTGCCCCCAAGCCCACATTGCTGGCATCGGTGTAGAGGATGAACGGGTATCTGTAATCAGGATACGCTAGGATCTCCTCTCCGGTCAAGGCCGCTTTCAGCTGGTGGAAGGATTCCTCATGCCTCTCTTCCCACACCAGTGGGGCTCCGAGGGGTCTACCACCTTTGGTCTGTCCCACGAGGAGGTCTTGCATGGGGGCAGCCATCTTCGTGTACCCCTTGATGAAGCGACGGTAGTACCCCACCAGACCCAGAAACTGCCTTACTTCCCTCACTGTGGTTGGTCTCGGCCAGTCTTGGATGGCAGTGATCTTCTCAGGGTCGGGGGCGACACCTTCTGCACCCACCACATGCCCCAGGTACTGCACTCTGGGTTTCAGCAGATGACACTTGGAGGGCTTCAACTTCATCCCGTATTTGGCAAGGGACGCGAACACCTCGGCCAGGTGCTCCAGGTGGGCTTCATATGTCTGGGAGTACACAATCACATCATCCAGGTATAACAGGACGGTCTCGAAATTTAGATGCCCCAGACAGCATTCCATCAGCCGTTGGAAGGTTCCAGGGGCGTTGCACAGCCCGAACGGCATACTATTGAATTCACAGAGCCCCATTGGGGTGGTGAAGGCAGTTTTCACCCGGTCCTCGGATGCCACAGCCACTTGCCAGTACCCGCTGGTGAGGTCAAGGGTAGAGAAGTAGTTTGCGGTTCTCAGTGTGGCCAAGGACTGTTCAATACGGGGCAGTGGGTAAGCATCTTTATGCATTATCTGGTTAATCTTCCGGTAATCCACACACATCCGCATGGTGCCGTCCTTCTTCTTAACCAGTACCAACGGGGCGGCCCAGGGACTACAGCTGTCCCTGATAACCCCTGCCTCCCTCATGTTCCTCAACATGTCCTTGGCACATTGGTAGTGTGCAGGGGGAATCGGCCTGTACCTCTCTTTGATAGGGGGGTGTTCACCGGTGGGGATATGGTGTTGGACCCCTTTAATCTGCCCAAAGTCTAGGGGGTGTTTGCTAAAAACTTGCTCATACTCCCGTACCACCCGGTATACCCCTTCTTTGTGATGTGTAGGAGTATCGTCAGTGCTTACATGTAACTGTCGGTGCCACTCATCTAACTCCCCTTGGGGCGGGTGAGTGTTGGCAGTCGGTGGTGAGGTTGGGGGGACTGCCTCGCGGATGGTGTGGGGATCCAGAGTGAGCAACTTGGCAAGTGTAGCATACCGGGGAAGCCTGACTTCTTCCTCCCCACAGTTCAGCACCCTCACAGGCACTCTCCTTTTCTTTACATCTACCGCCCCTCGGACGGCCATTACTCTGGGCCAGTGCTCGGAGGGCATGGGCTCTATCATGGCGGGGTAGTCACGCCCCTGGGGCCCTAATGCTGCCCTACACCAAATCATCATCTTGCTCCTGGGGGGCACAGTCAACGGGGCAACATCCATCACTCTCACCCCACCAATCTCTCCTCCTGTCGAGTTCACATGCTGGCGGTACATCAAGGCTCGGATCTCACGCTGCACAGCTCTCTGTCGGCTCCCCGCCGCCGTGGCGGCCAGCTGCTGCAGTAGGGTCAACACATCACTCATACAGTGCTCCATCACATTGGTTCCTAGCACTATCTTCGGGTTATGATCACTGGGTTCATTCATTACCACAATCATACCCTGGTGTTGCAGTTCAGCTCGCCCCACAGTCATGGCCACTTGTTTGTATCCCACTTGGGTCAATGGGAGTCCATCAGCAGCAATCAGTGTTATACTAGCATCTGGGGGAGCCAGCTCGTCGGTCCCCCAATACCGTTGATACAATGTGTATGGTATGGTGGTTACCTGTGATCCAGTGTCCAGGAGAGCCATCACCGGTATGCCGTCCACAGCCACGGGGATTATGGGCCGGGACCCGATGTACCGGTCCCGCCAGTCTGGGGGGCCATGGGGTTCTACTCCTGAGGATTGGCCCGTGGCCCCAGGGGTTGCTCGTTTAACGGACACCGTCGGGAATAGTGGCCGGGTTTGCTGCACCTGTAACAGATTGGGGGCCCATTCCGGGAGTCATTGGCTCTTCTCCGCTGCATCCAGGGGACGTCCTCCGGGCTGTCGGCGAGCTGCATCTTCACCGGAGCCTGGGATCTGGTTGGAGGCTGGAGTGCGGCAAGAATCTTAGCAAGGTCCCCATCCATGCGGCGAACTCGAGCAGCGAGCTCTTCCATTGTCCCGCTTGGGGCTGCAGGCACTGGCGATGCCGGTGGGGTAGGAGCCACCGCAACGGGAGCAGTCTCAACTGGCCACGGGGTTGGCTCAGGAGCTTCCAATGCTGGGAGTTGCAGAGCTTTGATAGCCCGTTCCTTTAATACGGCAAAGTCCACGTCAGGGTGTTCTAGGGCCCACAGCCGAAGCTGCTTGCGGTCCTCTGAGGACCTCATCCCCTGCACAAACTGCTCACTTAACATCTTGTTACTGTCCACGCTGCTGATAGTGTCCACCCGCTTCAGTGTGCGGAATGCGGTCTGCAGGCGCAGAGCATAGTCCCGAATGCTATCTGCGGGCCGTTGTCGGCATTGATAGAACTGCATCCGCAACTCTGCCTCGGTACGGGTCTCAAATGCAGTCTGCAGCTTTTCAAATATGGTGGCTACAGAGGACCGGTCCCCCTCGGCCCAGGTCTCCGCCTCTTGGTCAGCCGCGCCGGTTAGCTACCCCAGCACTAGCGCTGCACGTTGCTTATCAGTCAAGGGGTACAGTTCTAGCAGCGGACTAAGTTTTTTCCGGAAAACCTGCAAGGCATCAGGTTTCCCATCGTACTGCGGTAGCCAGGCAGCTCCGGGCACATAGGGCAAAGAGAACGGCATCACCTGAGCGAGGGCTGGGGCCGCGGCACCCCCCGCCAACGCGGCCGGGACCTGGGCAGGCCAATTCCCATCTACGGGTGCTCCCGCGGCTGCGTCCACCGCTCCTCCGGCGGCTTCGTCGGGCGCAGACATCTTGTTTCCGTCCCGCTTAGTCCCTTTTCGGCTCCTCCTCTATCGGGGCAGGGTTTAGGCCTTCGCGCCTCCACTACTCGAGGAGACGCTCGAGCGGGAACTCTTCATGCCCAAGATGGCGGCTTTTCAAATTTTCCGGCCGGACACCTCCGGCGGTCACACAAGGCGCACTTCCACCAATTGGTAGAACGGTAGGATCCTGTTCGTGACGCCAAGTTGTCGCGGGCGAAGGAGGGGATGCTGCGCTCTCCCACTGCTCGGGTCCGGCCGCCGTTGCTGCTGCGGCTGCTGCTGCTGCTCGGTGGTGGCTCGAGCGGTGGGCCGGATCCCGGGGACTCGAGCGGCGCTCCTCGCCCGTGAGTGAAAAGGGGATTTGGTTGGTTGTGGGGGTTTTGATTATGGATATTGTCCGTGACGCCACCCACGGTTGTGGTGATTTTGGTGACACCACCGCTGCTCTAGACGGGGATCCCGGGAGCGGTGACTGGGAGCAGCTTTGTTGTTATTTCTCACCTCCGTGGGTAGGGGGGTTGGTTGTCCAGGGGCCCGGTGATGGGGTAGGGATGAATGGCAGGCAGGTTACGGGGCTTGGGGAGGTGCAGGGTCGCGGGGGCAGCGCGGTGCCGCACGGCACGGTGGTACTCACTCAGCCCAATGATGAAGACACAGTTCTCGGTAAAACACGGCTGGATGGACGGGTCCCACAGATGGCTGCGGTGTTGTTGCTCCCGGCAGGTTGGTGGCAACTGCCTTTCCCTGCACCTAAGATGTCTGTACGGTTCCAATGGGTTCCCACCGGTAACCCGCTCCCCGGCTTGGATATGGGCCGGAGGAGCCCCTTTTGCCCGCAGGCGCTGGCCCTGAGAAACGATTGCCTTGGCGGTGGCGGTGTCTCTCTCACTTGGTTGGACTGTTGCCTTCTGTCGGGACTTGACTATTTGGAAACCCAGGAGGTCCCCTTCACTAACGGATTCGGCAAATTCACACTGATTCCTAGCCTTCCCGGTGTCCGAAAAGCTCCTGCCAGTTGGTGCTGGCTTCTCTTTGTGTACCGGTCCGGTACCACCGGGCCACCGCCCGTCCACGGTCCTTACGGTAGACTCCAATCGGCCACTCCTGCAGACGGTCACCACCGTCTGCCAACCTTGCTGATCTGTCTGGGCCACACACCCGGACCAACTTCAGGCTGCTCGACTACTACTACCTTCTGCTCACTTTCACTTCTCAAATCTATCTGTCTGGTTTTCCCGCCTCCAGGACTGTGAACTCCTCGGTGGGCGGGGCCAACCGCCTGGCCCACCCCCTGGTGTGATCATCAGCCCCTGGAGGAAGGCAACAAGGGTTTTGTGTTCTGGCTTTGGTGTGCCTGCTGGGAGTGTGGGGTGTGTGGGTGTTGCGCTCTGTGGCCCCTGGCTTGTCTAGGGCGCCACAGTAAGAAAGCAGAACTTACCACCACTGAGCAACGAGGTGTTCAGTCCTCAAGACATGGCCGAGCTAATGAGGCTGATACCAGACCACCACTGAAAAAGATACAGATGTACAAAAGGTGTTCAATGCTCCAAGACACAGCCGAAGTAAGGAGGCAGAAATCGACCACCACTGAGCAAGACACAGAAGTACCAGATGTTCAGTGCTCATAGACATGACCAGCAACTGAGGAAGACACAGCAGTTTAAACATCAAGACTGGACCAAGAAATATCTGCAGAGAAATTTTTCAAAGATAAGATGAGTAACAGTTGACGGACCAGGTGGATGGGCTCGAAGCTGGATCAGTAACGGGTGCAGACCTTTACATTGA
This sequence comes from Anomaloglossus baeobatrachus, assembly GCF_048569485.1. Taxonomy (NCBI): domain Eukaryota; kingdom Metazoa; phylum Chordata; class Amphibia; order Anura; family Aromobatidae; genus Anomaloglossus; species Anomaloglossus baeobatrachus. The sequence continues at coordinate 159,399,853 of NC_134361.1, read as the reverse complement.
CCCAGATGACAGGAAGACGGAGGTGTGGTACTGCTAAAGATGAGCTAGACGGACCTTATTAGCTAAAAGATGGACTCAAAACCTACTCACAAACCATGATTTTTATACAGGACAATGCTCCATCGCAGCATCGACGTCTCCACTGCTCGGCTGCCAATAAAGAAGATGAAAGATGAAAAATAACTCAATAAAAAAACTTGCATAGAGTCAACCCATATTATGATACCCAGCACAATTAAAGCATAGGGCTACAGGCTGCAGCCCCCAGCCGTGCTCTTATCTTATCTTGGCTTTAACTAAATAGAAAAAAACACTGCGATTTCCCCCCTCTCTCAATTTTGATACCCAGCCATGATAAAACCAACAGCTGGGGGCTGGTATTCTCATGGTTATTGTGTCCCCCCAGTCTAAAAGTAGTAGCTTGCAGACGCCCAGGATTGTCACATCTGTTAGATGCAACAATCCAGGAACTTTACCCAGCTCATCCAGATTGCCATGGTGCGGTTGCAATCGGGGTAATAAGGGATTAATGACTGCTCACAGCTGCCACTAAACCCTAGATTAGTAATGAGAGGCGTCTGAGACGGGGGGTCTCCGAATTACTAATCTGTAAGTGAAAATAAATAAAACTCTAAACACAGAAAAAATCCTTTATTTGAAATAAAATACAAAAACACCCCACCCTTTTAATCCCCTTTATTAACCCACCCAAACACCCAGTTCAAATGTAATTTGCAAGAGATCCCACAATGATTCCAGCTCTGCTACATACGTACTGAAGGCACAGCGCCTGGGCACAGAACGTAAACACATGCTGTGGGCTTCAGGCAGAGAATGACTGAGCCGCTGTCACAGGTGATAGACAGTCTTGTGGTGTCCGGCTATAGAATGTCACAATGTTTGGCTACACAAAATGCTCTTTGATTTTTTTATTGTTGCTGCTGTCAGTATTCAGTGTGCTAGGTACCTCCGCTGCTGGGTTTTCACCCTCTTTCCCTTGAAGACCCAGTGGAGCTCCTCTTCCCTTCAGCTGCTAATCTGCATTTCCCCTTGGGTTTAACTACTCTAATTTTTCCTGGACTTGTGCTGGTGATGTAGTTTATTGAAGCTCTGGATGCAAGCAGGCGCTTGCACTCATCTGTGGTATTGTTGTTGAAACTTTCTACCAGAGTAATCTGTGGAAGTACTTCATGCACTATTTCTCCTGTGTGTCCTCCTTGTGTCTAATTAAATGTTTAGTGGGGTTGACGAAGAGCTCATCTCACCCGTTACCTATTTAGGACCCAGCACTAAGGATACCTAGGGTCAGGTATCAGGCTTGGGGCATACGTGCGGAACCTATCTAGGGTGGTGAGGGACCAGTGGTAGGTTTAGTCAGGGGGTCACCATCTCCCTCTTCCCTAGGCACAGGGTTTTCCTTCCCTTTCGCTATTCTCTTGGTACTCCTCTATACCTTGCGTGACAGCCACAGTGATGAGCGGTGACGTCGTTTATCTGCGGTCATAGCTGGAGGTTCCCATGGTACCCCACCTGTGAACGCAGGTAAATTGACCTTGAAGACCTCATTAAACTCAGTGACCTCAACTCCTGGCACAAAACAGCGGTTTTCTGCCATGAGGTGCAAATTTGAGGCTGAAATGTCTGCACCATTTTTCAGCACCACATTTGCACCTTCTTGCAGAAATATAAGCAAGGATGATTGACCTTAGGGAGATCAACATCCAGCACCACGGAGACACCATCACGTGTTTCTCAACGCAGTGATTCTAGAACAAGGCCCCCTGGGAAAATATGCAAAACAGGACTGCCGCGGAAACACCATCACATGTCTCAACGCTGGCAGGAAACTAGCCAAGTCTTTCACCGGGAGGGAACAACCATGAGAAGGGCAGTCTCCAGTCAAGGAAACCGCCTATGGCAAAACATGGTATCCATCCACAGACAGCTGTTTCTCCTTGCAGAAACACACCGAAATGGCGTCAAAACTGTTTTTGTTAATTTTTTTGCCAAGAGATGCAAATTTGATGCTGAAATTTATACACAAAAAACGTATCATAATGCATGCGTTGTGTTTTGGTTTTTTTTTGCCAGGAGATGCATATTTGATGCAGGAATATGGTGTATATATTTCAGCAGCAAATCTGCATTTCTTGGCAAAAAAATTAACAAAAACTGTTTTGACGTTGTTTCGGTGCCAGTATTCTGCCGAGAGGTACAAATTTGGTGCTGAAATCTAGTGCAAACATTTCAGCACCAAATTTGCACCTCCTGGCAGAAAATGCAGTTTTGTGCCAGGAGATACAGGTCTGTGAACTCAGTGACCTATCCTGAGGTGAGGTCACTGAGTTTGATAAGGTCACCTGAAGTCAGTTTACCTGTGGTCACAAGTGGGGTAACGTGGGAACCTCCAGCTGTGACCACAGAAAAACTGAGTGACATTATCGCTGCGGCTCAGACACTCTCTGCCCGAAGCCCACAGCGTGCGGACATGTTCTTTGCCCACACGTTGTGCCTTCATTATGTATTAAGCACAGGTGAAATTGTTGTGGGACCTCTTGTGGATTATGTTGCATCTGGGTGTTTTGGGGGTTAATAAAGAGGAGCAAGGGCTTTTTGTACTTTAGTTCAAATAAAGAATTTTTTTCTTTATGTGTTTCATTTTTTTCCACTTACAGATTAGTCATGGGGATGGTCTCAGACACCTCTCATTACTATTCTAGGGCTTAGTGGCCATTGTGAGCTGTCATCAACCCCTTATTACCCTAATTGCCATCACACCAGGACAAGCGGGATGAGCCAGGTAACATTCTGGGATTGTCACATCCTGGGCAGCTACAGGCTGCTACTTTTAGGCTGGGAGGCTGAATAGCCATGGGTCTCCCCAATCTGAGAATACCAACCCCCAGCTGTCCACTTTATCATGGCTGGATATCAAATCTGGGGGGGGAGGGTGGACCGCACACTGTTTTTTTAAACATTTTTTTTAAATATTTTTTCTTTTTTGTAAAAAGCCGCAGGCGGTCGCTCTTAGTTTGATACACAACCAAGATAGGCACATGGCTGGGGGGCTGCAGTCTATAGCCATAAGCTTTATCTGTGCTAGGTATATGGGGGGACCTTAAGCCAGTTTTTTTTTTTTTATTTATTTTTACACTACGATAGGAAAACACAGACAGCGTCTGTGATTGCTAGCAGTCAGACACGCCGTTACACAGGGTGGGGGCACTGTCTGACTGCAATCAATCCCAGACATCAGGGCTGGGGGAAACAGTGCATATGTATGAAGAATAATGAGCAGCCCTAGAAGTAGTGTTACAGCTGTACAGTACACCGGTAAGTGTAACATGCCTTCTTTTCCCTTTATTTTCCGCTTTTTTTTTAATTACCCAAGTTGCCAGATACCGATAAGTATCCAGAGTTCCCTCAGAACTCCCCTGGGGCCGGTGCTCAGATACTTTGGTACCCACGTGGATCCAGACTTCTGCAGCCCATTTCTGCAGCACATTAATGGACTATGTGACATACAGATGAAGCAATACATTTTTATTTTTGGCAGCTGGACTCTTATGTGTGATCTCAATCACAATTCTCTTAATATCAAATTGACTTATAGATCCAGTAGATCCAGTTTGGACTTTCTGGATATTGGGATAACTGTGGATGACATGGGGGGCATTCAGACCGATGTCTTCCATAAGGACACATTGGTCAATGGCCTCTTACATGCATCATCGGCATCATCGGGTCACACTACCTGTATGATAAGCGCCATCCCAACTGGACAGTTTCTGAAGATGAGGCAGATCTGCTCTACATCTTCCATCTTTGAATCCCAGTTGTCTGATCTCCGGTGCAGGTTTAAAGCAAGGGGATATAGTAATAGGTGCATCAAAAAGGGCTACCTCCGCGCCAAGAACTCCCAGCAGAAACCAACTTCTCCAGTATAATTCATATCGGCCAACCTCTGATAACCACATAGGATTTATTAGTACATTCAATCATGAATGGGACACGATGAGGGAGGTCCTGGGCAGGCACTGGCCAATACTTTTTACTGTCCCCACATTGGCCGAAGTTTTACCCAGGAGACCTCTCATAACGGCTAGGAGAGCTAGGAACCACGGTGATCTTCTTGTCAAGAGCCATTATGTTACCCCGCGCCGCAACTTTTTTGGGTCCAGTGCTCCTCTTCGAGGCTGCCTGCAGTAACATCCTTAGACCCACCTCCTTTTCAACTTCAGACGGTAGTAGAATGTTCTCCATCAATCACTACATCTCCTGCAACACTACACATGTAGTTTATTATGCGACCTGTTCGTCGCAAATGAATTGCACTTTTGCACTTTATAAGTGCATGTATATATTTGGTTTGTTGCCATTTATATCTATTCCACAAAGTGTGGGTTCTCTATTGGTTGTGATCTGGCACATACAAGCCTTTTGGGCTTTACATGCATATACCACTTATAGAGCTTATTACCCCATTATGATCCTTCACCAGGTATTAGAAGTGCACCTTGCACTTTATATGTGAATACCGTATATACTTATGGTGTTTATACAACTTGTGTTTATTACTACTGATGCGGTCCTCCCATTGGCCATGTTCCTGACCTTGTATGCATATGCTACTATATAGATTTTATTAATCCTTTGAGATCCTGCACTGGGTACTTGAATTAATCTTTGCACTGTATGGCTGTGATCTGACCCATATAAGCTTCTTTGGGTCTCCTATGCACATGCCACTATATATATCCCACTACCCCTGTGGGATCCTGCACTAGGTGATTGAAGTGCTTTTTGCACTCTATATGTGGACATACAACTTTGGTATTTTTTGCCATAAGTATTTACTATTACTAGTGTGGTTTTTCCATCGGTTAGAATCTTGGCTTTGCATGTACATCCCATTACATTGATCTCACTACCCCCTGTAAGATTCTTTATTGGGCACTTGAAGTAATTCCTGCACTTCATATGTGTACATATACATCTGATTCCATTGCCATATACATCTATATCCATTCTTTTTACCATTGGTGCGGGTTTTTCATTGGCTGTGATTTGATCTACACTGGCCTTATTTTTGCTTTATATGCACATGCTATTATATACAGTGCCTTGCAAAAGTAATCGGCCCCATTGAATTTTTCAACCTTCTCCCATATTTCAGGCTTCAAACATAAAGATAAAAATGTTAATGTTATGGGGAAGAATCAACAACAAGCGGGACACAATTGTGAAGTTGAACGAAATGTAATGCTTATTTTAAATTTTTGTAAAAAATAAATCACTGAAAATTGTGGCGTGCAATATTATTCATCCCCTTTAAGTTAATACTTTGTAGTGCCACCTTTTGCTGCGATTACAGCTGCAAGTCGCTTGGGGCATGTCTCTATCAGTTTTGCACATCGAGAGACTGAAATTCTCGCCCATTCTTCCTTTGCAAACAGCTCGAGCTGAGTGAGGTTGGATGGAGAGCATTTGTGAACAGCAGTTTTCAGCTCTTTCCACAGATTCTCGATTGGATTCAGGTCTGGACTTTGACTTGGCCATTCTAACACCTCAATACGTTTATTTGTGAACAATTCCATTGTTGATTTTGCTTTATGTTTTAGATCATTGTCTTGTTGGAAAACAAATCTCCATCACAGTCTCGTGTCTTTTGCAGACTCCAACAGGTTTTCTTCAATAATTGTCCTCTATTTGGCTCCATCCATCTTCCCAGCAATTTTAACCATCTTCCCTGTCCCTGCTGAAGAAAAGCAGGTCCAAACCATGATACTGCCACCACCATGTTTGACAGTGGGGATGGTGTGTTCAGGGTGATGAGCTGTGTTGCTTTTACGCCAAACATATCGTTTGGCATTGTGCCCAAAAAGTTCGATTTTGGTTTCATGTGACCAGAGCACCTTCTTCCACATGTTTGCTGTGTCTCCCAAGTGGCTTGTGGCAAACTTTAAACAACACTTTTATGGATATCTTTGAGAAATGGCTTTCTCCTTGCCACTCTTCCATAAAGGCCAGATTTGTGCAGTGTATGACTGATTGTTGCCCTATGGACAGACTCTCCTACCTCAGCTGTAGATCTCTGCAGTTCATCCAGAGTGATTATGGGCCTCTTGGCTGCATCTCTGATCAGTCTTCTTGTTTGAAATGAAATTTTTGAGGGACGTCTGGGTCTTTGTAGATTTGCAGAGGTATGATACTCCTTCCATTTCAATATGATCGCTTGCACAGTGCTTCTTGGGATGTTTAAAGTTGTGGAAATCTTTTTGTTACCAAATCTGGCTTTAAACGTCTCCACAACAGTATCACAGACCTGCCTGTTGTGTTCCTTAGTCTTCATGATGCTCTCTGTGCTTTAAACAGAACACTGAGACTGTGACAGAGCAGGTGCATTTATACGGAGACTTGACTACACACAGGTGGGTTATATTTATCATCATTAGTCATTTAGGACAAAATTGGATCATTCAGAGATCCTCAATGAACTTCTGGAGTGAGTTTGCTGCACTAAAAGTAAAGGGGTCGAATAATATTGCACGCCCCAATTTTCAGTTTTTTATTTTTTACAAAAGTTTGTTTAAAAGAACTGAGAGTCCTCAGTAGTTGATACCTTTTAATGGCTAACTGAAAAGATGGTAATAATAACAAGCTTTCGAGACTACTCAGGTCTCTTCATCAGGCATGGCATAACACAAAATCTGAAGAGTCACATATTTATATACAACAGGACATAATTTTGTGATGTCCTGTTGTGTATAAATATGTGACTCTTCAGATTTTGTTATACTATGCCTGATGAAGAAACCTGAGTAGTCTCGAAACCTTGCTATTATTACCATCTTTTCAGTTAGCCATTAAAAGGTATCAACTACTGAGGACTCTCAGTTCTTTTAAACAAACTTTTTTTTATCTCTACTGGCTAACACAGTACAAAGATTTATTTTTTACAAAAATTTAAAATAAGCAATAAATATCGTTCACAATTGTGTCCCACTTGCTGTTGATTCTTCACCATAAAATTTAAATTTTTTATCTTTATGTTTGAAGCCTGAAATGTGGGAAAAGGTTGAAAAATTCAAAAGGCCCGAATACTTTTGCAAGGCACTGTATAACCCCTTGATACCCTGCACTAGGATAATTTACCTAAGATCTGGCTCTGGAATATACGGTAGATATTTTTGTGTAGATATTTTCTAACACCTTTTTGGCATTGTCCACCTAATACTAATACTGGGACAACTGTGCAGCAGTGCTTTTGACCAACCTAACCTTTATCCTCCACGGCTCACTTCCATTTCACGCAACATTGCGTTTATTTATATGTGGCCATGTGATCCTGTATATTATTAATACATGGGTTTGGTCAGGTTGTGGTGGGTGTTGTTATTTTAGCATGATATTTGTTACCCTTGTTTCACGCTTTGTTGCTCACTCATTATGACTGATCCATTTTCTCAACATCCTGTGCGATTAAAGTGTTTTATATCTTTTTCAATATGTAATAAATTACCATCTTTTGTAATTCTATTGGTACTGTTTCTTCTTTTTCTCTTTGTTTCTAAGATGAAGCAATACAGTTGTATAAATCTTACTTGAGTAAATGGATTTTACGACTCCAGTTTAAAGTAAAAGAATAATACATGGAAAGTTATTTTTTTTTATCATAATTTATTAATCAAAGCAAAACTAAAAACAGCAGCAGTTCTAAATGTAATATTTTACAAGTTTATATCTCGCATCTTGAAAAAAAATCTTAACTTGAAAAAAAAAAAAAAATTAAAATTGAGCTTCATACTCGTTCTCCATATCACATGGATCCAGATGACAGGCACTATGGATCTTAAGGCATAAAATGTAACAATATGCAGAGATTCTCTTATATAGACTCTGCACTAAAATAGCTGCATGCTCCTGAGAAATATGGTCAGGCTTTGTGAACTGTACAGTCGGAAAGTGCACTATAATGTGCATGAGGCCTTATTTAGCGTCGTACCAAGAATGTATTATTTACGAAAATAAGTCTTGTTATGGTGTAGGACAAGATGATCCTCGAGAAAATATTGGCAGGAAACGGGGCAGAACTGGCAGAAAACCTCGAGGGGTTGTGGCCGCTGGGAGCAGAGTCAGATCTTCCTGGGAGCGGGATGGGCGCCGCTTACACAGAGGGGCGAAGCTGTCTTGAAATCCTGTAAAGTAGCATCAGTACAATGAAACAATGGGGCAAAATAGAAGACAAGGATATTAAAGGGGTTATCCAGGACTATTTTTGTCTTAACTATGAGCCGAAGAACCATCAGCCATGGAATTGCTAACTACCTGCTTGTCTACCCAGCACCACCTCATAGTGATCACTGCTGACCGCTCCTGCCACCAATACTGCTGCTTCACATCAACAGAGCTGCTCTTCATCTTCTGCTTTGTTAATGGGGTGTGACAGCTGACAAGATGCTGATTGACAGCCGACTCCCCACAGATTGACTGCCGGCTCTCTGCTGCCTAACAGCATGACATCAGCGGTCACAGCCTGTCAGCAGAGCTGATTTTCCTCTTCGGGGCTGCTCTGTAGACTGGGCGAGACTGCTGACATGATGCTGATTGAGAGACGGCTCCCCACAGCTAGGCAGCAGGGAGCTGGCTGTCAATTAGCAACAACATCGGTAATCACGACCTGTCAGCAAAGCAGCTCTCCTCTGTTATGTAGACAGGGCATGACTGCAGATGTGATGCTAATTAACACCCAGCTCCCCGCAGTTAAGTAATGGGCAGCCGATTGTCAATCAGCATGACTTCCACAATCACACCCTGTCAACAAAGCTGCTCTTCCATCTCCGTGCTGTTCTGTAGACAGGGGGTGACTGTTGATGTGATGCTAATTGACAGCCGATTCTTCAAAGTTAGCCAATGGGGAGCCAGCTGTCAATCGGCATGACATCAGTGGTCACAACTTGTCAAGAGAGTGGAAGAGAAGCTGCTGCTTTGCTAATATGATGTCATCAAAAGCTGCAATATCGCTGATAAAGCAGGCTGTGACCACTCTGTGTCGACAGACACAACAGATCAGCTACCTGCCTGTTCTTAGATATTAAAAAGTTAAAATAGTCATAGCTGACCTCCTTAAAGGGAACCAATCACCAGGATTTTCGTATATAACCTAAAGCCAGTGCTATACTAGCACTATCAGGCTGATTCTATACATACCTGTAGTGGTCAGCTCGGATGTATAGGTTTTGAAATCCAAGAAAGTAAAGTTTATAAACTCATCTACTGCTTGAGTGACAGCAGCTGAGGATCAGATAATATCTTGGGGGTATTCATAGTTATCCCTGCCCTCTGTTAGAATTAGTATAAGTAATATACCATCGATTTAACTTTTCTCTTCCAGGACCTGTGTGAGCTCATACCCATGTAACCTAGTATCCAGCTTTGCTGCCTGAGGCCCCGCCCCTTATGGTCACATGGGTATGACTTTACACATGTCCTGGCAGTGAAAAGTTAAATCAATTGTATAATGCTAATTCTAAGATGGGGAGGGGATAACTATGAATACTCCCCCAGATATTATCTGATCCTCAGCTGCTGTCACTCAAGAAGCTGCCGATTTTATAAACTTTACTTTCTTGTATTTCAAAATCTAAACATCCGCGCTGACCACTGCAGGTATGTAGAGAATCAGCATAATAGCACCAGTATAGCATTGGCTTTAGCTTATATACGAAAATCCTGGTGATTGGTGCGCTTTAAGACCTAACTATCTCAACCTCAAAGCAATGATGGCAATGATAGACACTTTATCATTTGCTTTATTTCACCTGATCTTTCTCCAGTATTCAGCAGTTGCACTACAGTTGAAATGGCGCCATGAGAAACCAAAGACGTTGTAACGCGCATCCTCCACTGCTGGCTATCCTGTTCACTCGCACCAACCTTGCCTCTACGCAGAATAAAAGCAGATGATGATTACTACGGTATATCACTTATCTACCATTGGAAAATGTAGGGTTTTAAATACTGTGCATCTAAGTAAAGTTTAATTCTAATAATAGTGCAAATTCTAAGGATATCAAAAGCCACTGTGGCCATTACAATGCCGTATATTAGTATAAGGCTAAGACGTTTCTCACACGGCCTGATAATTGTAGGAAGTCTCGTTTCCGATTATTGGTCGGTGTAAACATGCCAGCAGTCATCCAAGCTAGACGTTTATTCATTATGTATGCATTCAAATTAATTTGTCAACACATCGCCCCATGTATGCATGGAATGTGTTGGCGATAAGATGACACTGTGATCATATTAGCGATCGTTCTGTCCCCATCACTATGAATGAGTTGAATATTGTCATTCAACGATTATTACTAGCCTGACATTGGCCAGTACACATAGTACAGACATAGATGTGTGTTGTGACTCCTTTTCGGCAATACTGCCCATTGAAAGTATGAGGTAGTCTGATGTCCTGTCATTATTAGGCTCTGTCCAACCTAGGCTTTTGTAAATAGCTATCATGTATAACACAAGCTCACCAGAAAGGAGGAAAAAGCATCTCAGTGCTTTAAAGGGAATCGGTCAGAAGGCTTTTGCTATATAATCTTAAGGGTGCTTTATACGCTGCGACATCGCTAGCGATCTCGTTAGTGATGTAACACGCCAGATCGCACATGTGACCGGCGCTACAAAATGACCTATGTGCGATCTCGGCAAATCTAATCTGCGATCTGGAATGTCACATCGCTAACGAGATGGCTAGCGATGACGCAGCATGTAAAGCACCCTTTAGAGAAGAATGATGTAGGGGCTAAGGCTATGTTCACACTAGAAAAATGATTTTTCTTAAGAAATTTCTTAAGAAATTTCTTAAGAGTGAAGGATTAGTGCACCTGCGTTAAAAAACGCACCTGCGTTTTTGCCGCGTTTTCGGTGCAATTTGGGGCGTTTTCGGTGCGTTTTTACCGCTGGTTGCTCCCTGCGTTATTGTGCCAATTATCTATGGCAAAAAACGCAGTTAGCTGCAGAAAAGAAGTGACATGCTCATTCTTTTTCTTAAGAAAATCTACTGAAAGAATTTTCTTAAGAAAAAAACGCAGTGTGTGCACAGCTAATTTTTTTTGCCATAGGTTTTGCTGGGGAATGTCTGCAGAAAGGTTACAAGAATTTCTCAAGAAATTTCTGCAGCAAAAACGGACCCAAAACGCAGGTAAAAAACGCAGTGTGTGAACATAGCCTTATAGTTTAATTCCAGTGACATCACTTTCTGGACTGTTACTGTTTCAATAAAGCTAGTATTTTTCAGCAGAAGATTTACACTACAGGACTAGATGTCCGGTGTCTCAAAAAACACCAAAAAGGAGCCGAAACAAATGATATGTGCACACACAGAATGTGGTGAGCCTTCCTCATGAAGATGGCTGCAGCCAAGGTGCAAGATGCTGATGTCACAGCCACTCAACCTCCACACTAGGGGGGAGGGGCGGCTGCTTAGCATAAGACATGCACACTAATAAGGCTTGCACTGGGAGCCCATCATATAATGAGTGAAATGCACAGTGTCTGAACTGTGACCTATAAATGACGCCAGAAACCCAGGTCAGGCGGGCTAAACAGCACTATATAGGTGCATCTCGCAGCACGGATACACGAGACGCACAGTGTCTGAATAATGGCCTATAAATGACGCACAATGTGGCGCCCTGGACAAGCCAGGGGCCACAGAGCACAACACCCACACACCCCACACTCCCAGCAGGCACACCAAAGCCAAAACACAAAACCCTTGTTGCCTTCCTGATGATCACACCAGGGGGTGGGCCAGGCGGTTGGTCCTGCCCACCGAGGAGTTCACAGTCCTGGAGGCGGGAAAACCAGGCAGATAGAGTTGAGAAGTGAAAGTGAGCAGAAGGAAGTAGTAGTCGAGCAGCCTGAAGTTGGTCCGGGTGTGCGGCCCGGACAGATCAGCAAGGTTGGCGGACGGTGGTGACCGTCTGCAGGAGTGGCCGATTGGAGTCTACCGTAAGGACCGTGGACGGGCGGTGGCCCGGCGGTACCGGACCGGTACACAAAGAGAAGCCAGCACCATCTGACAGGGGCTTTTCGGACCCCGGCAAGGCTAGGAGTCGCCGTGAATTTGCCGAATCCGTTAGTGAAGGGGACCTCCTGGGTTTCCAAACAGTCAAGTCCCGACAGAAGGCAACAGTCCAACCGAGTGAGAGAGACACCGCCACCGCCAAGGCAACCGTTTCTCAGGGCCAGCGCCTGCGGGCAAAAGGGGCTCCTCCGGCCCATATCCAAGCCGGGGAGCGGGTTACCGGTGGGAACCCATTGGAACCGTACAGACATCTTAGGTGCAGGGAAAGGCAGTTGACACCAACCTGCTGGGAGCAACAACACCGCAGCCGTCTGTGGGACCCGTCCATCCAGCCGTGTGTTTTACCGAGAACTGTGTCTTCATCATTGGGCTGAGTACCACCGTGCCGTGCGGCACAGCGCTGCCCCCCTGCGACCCTGCACCTCGCCAGGCCCCGTAACCTGCCTGCCATCCGTCCCTACCCCATCACCGGGCCCTGGGACAACCAACCCCCTACCCACGGAGGGGAGAAATAACAACAAAGCTGCTCCCAGTCACCACTCCCGGGATCCCCGTCTAGAGCAGCGGTGGTGTCACCAAAATCACCACAACCGTGGGTGGCGTCACGGACAATATCCATAATCAAAACCCCCACAACAAATCAAATCCCCTTTTCACTCACGGGCGAGGAGCACCGCTCGAGTCCCCGGGATCCGGCCCACCGCTCGAGCCACCACCGAGCAGTAGCACCAGCGGCCGGACCCGAGCAGTGGGAGAGCGCAGCGTCCCCTCCTCCGCCCGCGACACACAACACCAGATCCTGGCGGGTCAGTTAGCACTATGAGTACATAACACATGACAGGCTCACCATTTAACCACCTGAATTCAAAAGGTCCACACACATCCTGCAAAAATGGATAAAATGTGCCATACCTCAAATAGTGAGATATTAGTTTATATTTTGGCCCAAAATATGTAAGCTCGCAATCCGTTCGTCAAGGATTCTCACACTTGCAAGTCCCTACACTGAATAAGTTAGAAAAACCACAAAGAACTATATCAAAAAAACACCAAAAAGGAGCCAAGACAAATGATATGTGCACACACAGAATGTGGTGAGCCTTCCTCATAAAGATGGCTGCAGCCAAGGTGCAAGATGCTGATGTCACAGCCACTCAACCTCCACACTAGGGGGGAGGGGCGGCTGCTTAGCATAAGACATGCACACTCATAAGCCTTGCACTGGGAGCCCATCATATAATGAGTGAAATGCACAGTGTCTGAACTGTAACCTATAAATGACGCCAGAAACCCAGGTCAGGCGGGCTAAACAGCAATATATAGGTGCATCTCGCACGGATACAAGAGACGCACAGTGTCTGAATAATGGCCTATAAATGACCCACAACACCAGGTCCAGGCGGGTCAGTTAGCACGATGAGTACATAACACATGACAGGCTCACCATTAACCACCTGAATTCAAAAGGTCCACACACATCCTGCAAAAATGGATAAAATGTGCCATACCTCAAATAGTGAGATATTAGTTTATAGTTTGGCCCAAAATATGTAAGCTCGCAATCCGTTCGTCAAGGATTCTCACACTTGCGAGTCCCTACACTGAATAAATATGTCCGGTGTCTCCTAGTCTAACCCCGCTCCTACCACTAACTTTTTTTTGTCAATATACAGTGTACACAGAAAGCTGCCAATGATGTGGGCGAGGTTATAAAGACACTAAGCATTCAGAGAACTGGTAGAGCTGCAGCAGAGAAATCATAGCAAGCAGCATAGCAAGTGACACTTTGCTGGAATGAGAGCCTCAGCCCCTACAGTATGCTGCTTTCAGGTTACATAGCAAAAACTTGCTGACAGATTCCCTCTAAAGGGTTATTTGAGATTACAAAAAGGGTCTTTTCTGCATGCACAGTGCCACTTTTGTCCATAAGCAGCATCTGGTATTGTGTCTGAAGACTATTTAATTAAAGGAGACCTGTCACCAGATTTGGTGACTATAAGCTGCAGCCACCACCAGTAAACCCTTAAATACCGTGTTTTTCCAAAAATAAGACCTCCCCCCAAAAAAAGCCCTAGCAGGGATTTTCAGCATTTTCGGAGAAAGGCTTAAATATAAGCTCTCCCCCGAAAATAAGCCCTAGTCCCGGATCAATAATGAAGTGTCCGTGCAGCTAAAAAAGTTCCAGATACTGCAGGACACTGCATTATTGACAGCGGCACCCGGCAATCACTCACCAGACGCCGAGCAGCAGGACCTGCAGTGATCGCACACCCGCACTCATCAGCTCTCACACACACACACACACACACATACACACAAAATCAGATCTCACACACACACACCAGATCTCACACACAAACATCGGATCGCACACATAGTCAGATCGCACACACAAACATCGGATTACACGCAAACATCAAATCACACACACACAAACATCGGATCGCACACACATCGGATCGCACACACATCGGATTGCATACACACTCACCTCATCCAGCGACACCGATCTCTTCTCGCCGGGAGAATCCTGAGAGGCAGTGTGGTGCAGCGTGACGAACAGGACCTACGGACGGACACGTGACTTGCTCTCATTCCCTGCTGCCGTAAGTGCTGGATGTGATGTGTGTGTGTTTGTGTGTGTGTGTGATCTGCTGTGTGTGTCTGAAATCGGCTGTGTGTATCTGCGATCGGCTGTGTTTTTCTGCGATCGGCTGTGTGTGTCTGCGTTCGGCTGTGTGTGCCTGTGATCGGCTGTGTGTGCCTGTGATAGGATGTGTGTATCTGTGATCGGCTGTGTGTGCCTGCGATCGGATGTGTGTATCTGTGATTGGCTGTGTGTGCCTGTGATCTGCTGTGTGTGATCTGCTGTGTATATCTGCGATCTGCTGTGTGTGTGTGCCTGTGATCGGCTGTGTGTATCTCTGATCGGCTGTGTGTATCTGTGATCGGCTGCGTGTGTGTGTGTGTGTGTGAGATCTGCTGTGTGTGATCTTCTGTGTGTGTCTGGGATCTTCTGTGTGTGTCAGCTAGCAGCAGGGTAGGACGGCGTGCAGCACCGACCGGAGATCACAGGAGGACCTTGGAACCACGCAGACGTCCTGGTCTGGTGAGTATGAGTCTCCTGGGAAGTGGGGGAGGTCTGCTATTTTGGGGGTAAACTTACCACCAACCGTGTTTCTCCAAGAATAAGACCTCCTCCAAAAATAAGAAATAAGCCCTAGTGCTTTTTTGGGGGGCAAAAAAAATGTAAGGCAGTGTCTTATGTTTGGAAAAACACGGTACAGCATTCCAGAATACTGTATATAAAAGCCCAGACCGTTCTATGTAACGTAAAAAAAACACTTTTATAACACTCACCCAGGGGGGTGGTCCGGTCTGATAGGTGTCGCTGGTCTCGGGCCCGGCACCTCCTCTATGTGGTGATCTCCGTCCTTCTATCCCGCCCAGTGTGGATAATATGATCTATGTCATCCACACAGGTCAGCATTACGGCCCTGTATAGGCGCACTTTGATCTGCTCTGCTGAGGTCAGCTCAAAGTACTGTAATACGCGAGCGCGCGGAAAGGTTAAAGACTGCCTGCACATGTGCACTACAATACGTTGATCTGCCCTCAGCAAGGCGGATCATAGTGCACCTGCGCAGGATCGCAATGCTGGCCGGGCGGAATACAAGGAGGACAGAGATCACACAACATGAAGGAGGCGCGGGACCAGAGAGCAGTGACACCCATCGAACCAGACCGCCACCTAGGTGAGTATAATAAAAGTGTTTTTTATGTTCTACACAGCGGCCTGGGCTCTTATATACAGCATATTAGAATGCTGTATATAAGAGCCGCCTGGTGGTGGCCACAGCTTATATGGCCAAATCTGGTGACAGGTTCCCATTAAGCTCTGCTACAATCGCTGAAAAGACAACCGTTTTTCTAGTATGCAGCCAAGGGCATTGCAAAAAATATTGCATGGAGTATGCGTCCTGCATGGTTCTATGCCTATGGTTGAGTAAAAATATAAGTAAATGTGGATATACGAGGCTAGGGAAGGTATTTTTCACCATCTCTCATACATTTGTTTATCTAATTGATATGTGTGTTCTTCAATCATGATTTGCCACTTACTGACAGCCCGCAGATTTTTGACGTAACAGATAGTCGACAACTTCTGGATCAGTCTTCAGCATACTCATTATAATGTCACTGTGCATTTGGGAAGGAATCTGCAAAAGAGAAGAAATTGTTTTTACAACCTGTCAAATGGCACAACACAAGGCTGCCCACTATCGTCACTGATAGTCACCATTATTATGGAACCATTGGCATCTATCAGGCAGGCTGAGGTATACCCGGTCTAAGAATAAGCTATGTGATTGGTCTGCATGCAGATGATATTCTCATTAGTGACATCACAGACTACGACTTTTCCAAGTATACTAGATGTATTGGACACTAAGCAAATGTACTACTACAAATTAAATAATAGTAAATCATGAATACTCCCATCCCATAATATTTAGTCTATGAGAAAACATGAGGCAAACAGATTTACTTCATATTTAGGAATCCACTTACTCTGGACCACGTGGCTAGCGTCAATATAATGGATTTACTTGAGCATCTCAAACTACTAATCCAAAATTGATTCCGATATTTACTTATCCTTGACTGGTAAGAATGCAGTTAATGCCCAAAATACCTTATTATTTTAGTACCATTCCTCTCAATAGCTCTGTCTTTTACTTCTGAAATACAAAATGTTCTGCTTAAAGGGGTTATCGACTATTCAGGCAACCCTTTTTTAATCAGTATGTTTAACAACACCTATACTCACCACCGGTGCCAGTGCCATTCCAGCAGTGTCAGCAATATCTCTCCTGGGGCTCACGTGACATTATGTCATGTAATCCCTGTGGTCAATCAACAGCTACTTTGGACAAATAAGACATCTGGAGGGGAGTTGTGGTTCTCTCCCTTCCTCCTGATTTTTAATTGTTACGAAGGAGGGGATAGTAAAGCAGCCGCTGATTGACCGCATTACATTATGTCATATGAGGTCTGGAAGAGCCAGTGCTGACATCGGCACCGGACGTGAGTATAAATTATAGTTGCTGTTATTTTACAAGGAAGAAATATACTGATTGAGAAGGGGTTGTCAGTTTCTTATCCCATTCAAATAAATCTACTCATCTTAGGGATAGTTGAAGTTTTCAGGGTTGTCTGAGTACTTGACAACTCTTTTATAGGGGTTATCCAGTCTTAAGCTACAAGTCTGCAGTCACTCTATGTGTCACTCTACACTGTGTGCAGAATTATTAGGCAAATAAGAATTTTGATCACATGATACTTTTTATACATGTTGTCCTACTCCAAGCTGTATAGGCTTGAGAGCCAACTGACAATTAAGTAAATCAGGTGATGTGCATCTCTGTAATGAGGAGGGGTGTGGTGTAATGCCATCAACACCATATATAAGGTGTGCTTAATCATTAGGCAACTTCCTTTCCTTTGGCAAAATGAGTCAGAAGAGAGATTTGACGGGCTCTGAAAAGTCCAAAATTGTGAGATGTCTTGCAGAGGGATGCAGCAGTCTTGAAATCGTCAAACTTTTGAAGCGTGATCACCGAATAATCAAGTGTCTCATGGCAAATAGCCAACAGGGTCGCAAGAAGCGTGTTGGGCAAAAAAGGTGCAAAATAACTGCCCATGAATTGAGGAAAATCAAGTGTGAAGCTGTCAAGATGCCATTTGCCACCAGTTTAGCCATATTTCAGAGCTGCAACGTTACTGGAGTATCAAAAAGCACAAGGTGTGCCATACTCAAGGACATGGCCAAGGTAAGGAAGGCTGAAAAATGGCCACCTTTGAACAAGAAACATAAGATAAAACATCAAGACTGGGCCCATAAATATCTTAAGACTGATTTTTCAAAGGTTTTATGGACTGATGAAATGAGAGTGACTCTTGATGGGCCAGATGGATGGGCCAGAGTCTTGATCCGTAAAGGGCAGAGAACTCCACTCTGACTCAGACGCCAGAAAGGTGGAGGTGGGGTACTGGTATGAGCTGGTATCATCAAAGATGAACTTGTGGGAACTTTTCGGGTTGAGGATGGAGTGAAGCTCAATTCCTAGACCTACTGCCAGTTTCTGGAAGACAACTTCTTCAAGCATTTTCATGCAGGACAATGCTCCATCACATGCATCCAACTACTCCACAGTGTGGCTGGCCAGTAAAGGTCTAAAAGATGAAAAAATAATGACATGACCCCCTTGTTCACCTGATCTGAACCCCATAGAGAACCTGTGGTCCCTCATAAAATGTGAGATCTACAGGGAGGGAAAACAGTACACCTCTCGGAATAGTGTCTGGGAGACTGTGGTGGCTGCTGCACACAATGTTGATCGTAAACAGATCAAGCAACTGACAGAATCTATGGATGGTAAGCTGTTGAGTGTCATCATCAAGAAAAGTGGCTATATTGGCCACTAATTTTTTGGGGTTTTGTTTTTGCTTGTCAGAAATGTTTATTTCTAAATTTTGTGCAGTTATATTGGTTTACCTGGTGAAAATTAGCAATTGAGATGGGAATATATTTGGTTTTTATTAAGTTGCCTAATAATTCTGCACAGTAATAGTTACCTGCAAAAACAGATATCCTCCTAAAATAGCCAAATCTAAAAAAAAACACTCCAAC
This sequence comes from Anomaloglossus baeobatrachus, assembly GCF_048569485.1. Taxonomy (NCBI): domain Eukaryota; kingdom Metazoa; phylum Chordata; class Amphibia; order Anura; family Aromobatidae; genus Anomaloglossus; species Anomaloglossus baeobatrachus. The sequence continues at coordinate 159,381,065 of NC_134361.1, read as the reverse complement.
TTCCAAACATACTAAGCTTTGATATTTATGAGTCTTTTGGGTTGAATGAGATCATAGTTGTTGATCAATAAAACAAAAATCCTCTAAAATACAACTTGCCTAATAATTCTGCACACAGTGTATGTGACTGCAGATTTGTGAATTCTCTCATCACACATACTGCGCACTGAGAGGATTCTCTGATGCCAGGATGCAGTCATGTGACCACAAGTATGTGATTTGCATATATATGGTCACGTGCCGACTAGAGGTGCACGGCCTCGCCTAATGCAAGTGTATTGAGAGAAGCCGGACACAGTCAAGTTACATATGTTCAGTCACAACAATGGAGAATCCTCACAGCACACAGTGCGCGCGATGTGAGGATTCGCAAGTCTGCAGTCACATAGAGTAACACAGAGGGACTGGAGACTTGTAGCTCCAGAACGGAAAACACCTTTACATTCATTTAGGTGAAAAAGAAAGTCTTAAAGGATTAATGACCACATGCTTCAAGAGGCAGAATGGGGGGATCCTAATATAAACAATTGTGTGCTACAATGCTAGTTTGCAAATCCTGATACTTTATGACAATGTGTTGCAATGTGCAAATATTCCTTTAAGATAATTATTAGAACAGCTCTGATAAGAATAATTCTAGGGTGGTCCTTCCCAAACTATATGTATGAGGTCAGTATGGAATAAAGTTATTGAATCCGAAAAGATTATATGACTGCACTATCACCCTTCCTTCATTGAGCTGTTTATCGCACTGGATACCCTTACTGGATACCCTTATTAGGCTATGTGTCCACGGGAGCTCAAACCTGGGGATTTTGCCATGGAAAATCTGCGGATTTATCTGTATTTTCTAGATAAATCTGCAGGTTTTAGCAAGTACAGACACTCCCCATGTTACCCTGTGGGACATGGGGAGTGCTGTGTCCATGCTGCGGTATGTGCGGCTGCGGAATATGCTGTGGATGTCCCGCAGCCGCACATAACTGCATGTCAATTATTCCTGCGGAAATACCTGCGGAAATCCCAACCCTCCACTATGGAGATAGAGTCGCACGAATGTCCGCAGGTTTTCCACAGCTATTTTGAGGATATATCTGCAGGTACAGAGTCCCGTGGGCACATAGCCTTAGGATCTGCCTGGGTTGTAAAGGGTTTCGCCTCCATACAAGATCTTATTGAACAATCAATTCTCTACTCATTCCATTGTTAACAAAATAAATACAATATTCCTAAAAGGCAGTTTTACAAATATCTACAAATACTTTCTCCTGTCCCATCAGAGAAATATTTCTCCAGTGCTTCCCTTTCTATATATCAATGGTTTAAAGGGAATTTGTCACCAGATTTTTGTTATGTATTATGACAGCGGCATGATGTAGGGACAAGGACCCTGATTCGAGCAATGTAAAACTTATTTTACTGAGAGCAGCAGTTGTAATAAAATCCTGGAGATGAATTCTGCTGCATATGTAGCAGACCTCCCAATGCTGAGCAGTGTATAACCCTGCCTACGCTACTAATTGACAGCTTTCTGTGTACACTGTATATTAACAAAAAGCAGCTTTTCAGTGGTGGGAGTAGGGTTGCACAAAGCAGTTGACTAGAAGGCAGGAGACACCTAGTCCTTTTGTCAAACAGTGTTTGGCTCTAACAAACACTCACCGAGTGTCATTGCAGCATCTGACGCTGTTTACACTGCAGAATGACACTTCACACTATGACTTCTCTGTTGCTTCTAAGTTACACAGACAGGCTTGGGTATCGACCAGCTGTGAGCTCATTAATGATTGGACTTGCAGGAGTTAATCTCTGCTAGCCTGCAGATTACCTCTTGGATCAAATGTTGTGGAAGACCTATCACAGTTATTCCCTGCATTTTTAAGATAGTGGAGCTTGTTTCCCCATGCCGACTATAGCTTTTGCTAAACCGGTTCTTGTGCTGTTAAGTTCCAGTTGCTGGTGATTTATTGGGTGCTGCTTGGTGTGCTGTGGAAATACTCTCGTAATCTGGTTATTTCCTCCATGCTCTTATTTCCTCCTTATCACGTATCGTCTTATATCTCCATGTGTGCTAGCTGTGTGATAGTGTTTTTGATTTCCCCATTTGTCTATATCTGTGGGTTCAACCACTCCTGTCCTAGTCCTCCCCTGGGTTGAGGGAGTGGAGGTATAAGATCAGGGCTTGCCAGGGGCAGGAAAAGGAAGACGGCCCAGACATCCTGACCGCTAGAGGTATCTCTGGGATTAGGGACAGCTACTCTGAGGGCCAGTCTAGGAGTTCACTGTAAATCCCCTTGCACCCCATAACACCTTTAGTGATAATCTCCTGCTGATAAAACATTGATTTTATTGAAACAGAAAAACAAACCCTAGTAAATTAAATATTGCTGAAATCAGGGTCACATCTCCTACATCAAGTTGCTCTCATAATCCATAGTAAAATTATGGTTACAGATTCCCTTTAAGGATTCAGGTCAGACTTATCTTTTTTTTTTTAAACATATTTTATTTGATGTCAGCAAGCACATATCATCAACAAGAGAACATATTTTTACATTCCATAAAATTTCTTCGGATCGTACAATGCTTCTGTTACATCATTTTCTTTTTCATTGTTACAACAATTTCATCTCCATAGAATTATCTTAACAATAATTTACTTTAACTTAACAAACGAACATATTTGTTCCCTTCAGTTGGTCCTTTGGATGCTCCCTACCTTCAGTGTCCCTAGTGTCCCTGCAATGTCTTCCACACAATACCAAGCCGTGTGTTCAAATGCTTTAATTAACTGGGTGATTTCCGTCTGTGTGAAGCTTTGCTCAATAAATGTTCTCCACTTTTTGAAGAATCTTTTAGTGGACTTCTCCTTATGTTTCTCTGAATCCAGTTTGTCGTACATCATTATTGTTTTTAGGGTATCAACTATTTCTGTATTTCTCGGAGTCTGTCTTATCAGCCAATTCCTAAGTAGGCATTTCTTGACTACAAGCAATACTACGTGTATTACACCTGGAATGTGAGCACTTGCTCTCTCAGTTTCCGTTGGGGCTTCTATACAGTGAAACAAACAGGCCTCAGGGGTGACTGGTATAACTACTTTCCAAATCCTCAATATGTACGCCACCGCTTCCTCCCATACCCATAGCTGCTATGTGGTATATTAAAGGCGTAAATTGCGTTGTGTACTAGCTTAAATTGCATCTCCCTCCATTGTTCATTTATCATTACTTTCTTAACAGATTCCAACCCCCTTAGAATTTCATCATAGATGTCCGGATCGCCTAGAGCAGTCTCCCAGGTTTTATATATTTGCTCTTTCCAGGGGCCCTGTACTTGATCTCTCAATTGTTGGTACATGATCGAAAGGGATTCATGTCCCGCTCCCTGACCAATCAACACATCAAACCTTCTTCTCAGCCTTCCCGACCTCTTTTACCACTGATGTGTAATGTGTTATTTGTAAATATTGTAGGTAATGGTGATTTTCCATGTTAAATTTTTCCGATACCTCCGCCCAGCTCAGAACTCTCCCCTCCTCCGTTTTCAGTAAATCACCCAACCTCTGTATCCCCCTCTGCTTCCATCCTTGAAATAATTTGTTTTGAGACCCTTGAATAAAATTTGGCTCCTCCCACAACGGGGTAAATTTTGACAGACAATAAGAGAGTCTATACAGTTTTCTCAGTGCTCTCCAGGCCCTCACCGTGTCCTTTATTAAACAGCTCTGTTTCACGTACGTTGGTATTTTATCTAGCTTCATATGTAATACCGCTACCAGGTTAGAAGGGCTTGTTAGCTCCCTCTCCAGCTGAACGTTAGAAAAGAAGGTTGTCCCATTGATCCAGTCTTTTATATGTCTGGCAAGCGCCGCTAAGTTGTACAATGTAATCATGGGCATTTGTACCCCTCCGTCTTTTTTCTGTAGACACAGCTTTGAGTAGGATACTCTTGGTCTCTTTCCCTGCCATAAACATTTCACAAACGCTTTTTGCAACTTGTTGATATCGGTGTGTTTCAGCAGTAAGGGAATAGTTTGTAGAGGATAGAGCAAGCGGGAGAAGCTGATCATCTTTATCAGATGTGCTCTGCCAAACAGGGACAGGGAAAGATTTTTCCACCTGTCTAGCTCTTTAGTTATTTTTTCAATTAGGTGTGGATAGTTAAGTCTATATAATGACATTGAGTCTCTGCCTATTTTAATTCCTAAATAAGTGCAGACTTATCTTTAAAGGAAACCAGAAGAAATGTTACATAAAAATCAATACAAGTATGACTTAATATATAATACTCAAAAAATAATCTTTTTTAATGATAATTAGCAGGGCACACACAAAAATATCACAAATAGACAAATTAAAATTAGGAGGTTGGGGCAAGTCAAGCAATTGTGTAATAAACTCAAACAGTGTAAACAATTAATGGTTGGAATCAGATTTTGGCCAAACTTTCTCAAAGTTTGGCTAAAAGCAGTAAATAATATAAAAAAGATCTCTAAATAGATGAATTATGAAAAATAGATGAATAGAAGCTGTTGAAAATCTTCAACTCTTCTGGTACTTGACACCAGTGTGTTTATATCATCTATGACGACACATGCTGGAGGCAGTGTAGCCGGAGAGGTACGTCATGATGGACATAGCAAAGCGGTATATGATATCCCTTTGGGAAAGTCATCGTTCAATATATTTCTGATCTGGTGGAATCAGTGACTGAACCTAATCCTGCATTTGCTACTAGATATCCAGCCAGACAATATTCTACATGAGTTTAGATGGCCCGGAGGTCATATACTTATAGTGTCTAGATATATTGCCAAGCTTGGAAAAACGCCAATGCTCTGTCAGAAGTGTTAAACACAGACTTCCTTCAAGTTCAATTTGTATTACACTTTGCAACTTCTACCGGAAATAGAAAGATTTGTTTAGATACATGGTTTTCTTGGACTGGGCTTCCACACATACTCACACTTTTTCATAAGTATTTTAGTTTTAAAGTGATAGTTCCATGATGGGGCTACTCGCTCAGCTTGCTGTTTAAAGGGGACCTGTCACCAGATTTGGTGACTATAAGCTGCGGCCATCACCAGTGGGCTCTTATATACAACATTCTAACACGCTGTGAATAAGAGCCCAGGCCGCTATATAGAATGTAAAAATCACTTTATAATACTCACCTAAACAGTCAGTGCGGTGCAGACTATTCAGATGGGTGGCTCTATTCTCCGGGTTGGCACCTCCTCTTTCAGCCATCTTTGTCCTCCTCCTTCAGAAGCCTGGGTGCATGAAGCATCCTACGCCATCCATACTGGCTGGCATTGAGGTCCCGTACAGGCGCACTGTGATGCCCCTGGACTAGTCAGGGCATCACAGGGGACTGCACGCTCTTTATTCTTAGTGCAGGTCTCAACCCCTCTTGGTTCTGGGTTCCCAACTTGTAGTACTGCCTCCATCAGCATCCAAAAATCCCAATCCCACCTCACATCACACCCTGTCAGGCACACCAGTGCGCTGCTAAGCTGGAATAGGGCCGCCCACTTAGGGGCAAGCAGGGAGATGACAAGTGAGTTGAGTGGTAGCCCTAGAGCAGAGAGGAGCTAGGGGGGAGCTTATGGCTCCCAGGGAGGAGAAGATTGGGATGCAGTTATTGGTCTGGACCCGGAGAAGTCAGAGACCCGATCGCGGGATATTGGGACTGGGTGCCTGACTTAGTCTCGGAGGACGGTCAGCAGAAAGTACAATAGCCGGTCTGGAACTGAAAACACGGCGGGGTACTGGACCCTAGGTCGGGCAGAAGCTTCAAGCAAACTGGCAATTAACCTGTGGAGCATAGGGCCTTTATGGACTGTCGCCACGAAGCTCAGAGATCGGGGGCACTAGCGCAACGAGGGGGATAGAGCTTTCTAACCAAAGCAGCCCACTGAAATGCCAAGCGTGAGCTCCTGAGAGCACAGCTTCTTCACTCAAAAAGTGGGGAGCGGGGCCCGGATGGCTTTAAGATTACAGGCCACTTGGACACTACTAAAATTTGTCCACAGAGGCAGGCTCTGGACCATCAGGCAGTACTGTGGAGGACGGATACCCGGACGAGCTACCCCAAGAGGGCAGCGGCACCCAGAGACTTGGTTTACCACATTGTCAGCGTTTGCTTTTCATCTGAGTGAGTACCTGATTACCCCCCTGCTTCCAGTGAGCCTGTGCTCCCCTGCACCCCACCATACAGAGTCCCGGGGCCTTCCCTACCCGTGGAGGGTAACGTCATCTGGCTACCCCCATTCCATCACCCCCGGGTACTCCTATTGGCAGCGGTGGTACTTCCCGTTACCGCACATTACGGGTGGCGTCACAAACTATTTACCGCCTATAAATAATCCTCCCATTACATTTAGAGTGGCCCCAAGCCCCCGAGTCCAGAGACCCTCGAGCCACGAGTAACCACCTCCCGAATCCGAGCGGTTTGACCGCTGCAGGAGCGGCATACCTCTAAATTTCTGGCATCACAAACAGGATACGGACTGGGCCCACTAACCTGGGTGACGTGTGCCTTGAAAATGCAAGCTGCGGTGTCAAAAATCCCATTCCCGCCATTTTCCACCATCTTTGGTGCCAAAACACCATCTTCCAGACCAAAATCGCACAAAGCTGAAGCCTCGCCCTTGTCCTGAGAGTGCAGCTGGAACCGGAAGTTCCCAGGGTTCCCCAGTGCGTAAGTGAGTGGCTGGCGAAAACCAAGGGGGCGTGACAGGATGTAGCAGCGGCAGTGGAGCAGGGACGCCAGGACTCTGCCATAAAGTTCCTGGACACCGGAGAGGCAAGATGGCGGAAGCACGGGACTGGTCACCAGAGCGCGCTGCTCCAGGGACTGCGACCTGGATTGAACAAGAGACCGAGCAGCTCTGCAGGAGGATGCAGATGCAGTTCCTCTATATCCTGGACCATTGGAAGGAAGAGATGAGGAGCCTGGCAGTGGCGGTGCAAGCCCGTGAGATAGAAGTTCCATGCGAGGAGCGGGTAAGCGGCTACCCAGTCCAGGTTGACCCGGCCTACCCAACGGCAGGTTTTAACCGCACATAGAGGTAACATTTGGTTAGGGACTCCATAAATAAGAGATTACTGTGAAGTTGGTTATGAGGCAGTAATGAATTGATCAATACATTAGCTTTCAAATAATCCTCAGCAGTTATGCAATGTCACATTTCAATTTTTTCAATTTTTCATATGGCTAATTGTATTTTTCATTCCTTATGTATTATAAAGCAGTTATGCTTGTTCATATTTCTCTGAATTTGGTGTGCAGCTTTCACTTCATATAGATTGTGTATTTTTTGGCTGGCACCCTGTTCACATTTATAATGGTGTTCCAGCAGTCTTTTTGATTGTTATTGACCCGGCCTACCAGGCCGCGGGATCCGGTCTGCCCCCGCCTGCTGCAAGCATCCGACCACTGTCACCCTCGCCCTTGGCGGACGCCGAGCTGCTACCCCTAACACCGGCAGCGGAACCTCCAGTCCCAGTGTATGAAGCAGAGGCTGCAGAACCCCTGACCTTACCACCTGACCAGGCCGCGACAGAGCTTGTCCCAACACCGGCCTGACCAGACACGGCCGCATCACCGGGCCCGTACCCCAATACGGAGCACCCGGACTCTGCAACCCCGGCTGCTGAACAGCCAGTTTCTCTACCCACCATGGCAGAGGTGGAGCCTGTGGAGATGCCAGCTCCGCCGCGCGGCATCCCGGCAGCTGCCGGGGCCTCAGGAGTCCACTTACAACCGATGCCAGTGAGGCAGGCGAGGCCGGATGATGACGCCCCTTACTGGGAAAGACAACAACAAAAGTTACACTTTGAGATCACTACAAGGGAACTGCGACGACAGGAGATTGCTGCCCGCACCAATCAAGAAAAGGAGCACCTGAGGAATGCCACCTTTCGTGTCAGAGGGCCACGGTGCCGTGGCCTGGTTGAGCGTTTTGACTCCATTAAGGGATGGGGGTTCATTACGGAGGCAGGCCTCATGGCTGGGATTTTCATGTCCTTAACAGACGTTGCAGAGCACCTCCCCAGGGGGCACCCTGGGCGGAAGCTGGAGCCGGGAGCCATGGTGTCTTATACTCTGGTACGCCCTGGAAGTGAATAAATACGTGATAAGTGATGAAAAGATCCTGCCAGTTTCTGTGGTACGTAACCACAAGGAGTCGTGGTCATGGGACCCGGCTATCTAGTCCATGTGCCAATATGTCAATCTCACTATGGATATAGTGGATGCTGTGAAAAATGAACATGATGCCACAAGGCAAAAATTTTTCAAGTTACATCGCCATGTTGTGTTATACGCTAAAATGCTGAGTGAGACAAAAAATTTCTGGAAGATTTAAGGCCGCTTTACACGCTGCAATATCGTTACCGATATCGCTAGCGTGCGTTCCCGCCCCCGTCACGGGCAAATCACTGCTCGTGGCGCACAACATCGCTCGGACCCGTCACTACTTACCTGCCTAGCGACGTCACTGTGACCGGTGAACCGCCTCCTTTCTAAGGAGGCGGTTCGTTCGGCGTCACAGCAACGTCACTAAGCGACCACCCAATAAAAGCTGAGGGGGCGAAGATGAGCGGGAAGAACATCCTGCCCACCTCCTTCCTTCCTCATTGCGGGCGGCCACAGGTAAGGTGAGGTTCCCCGTTCCTGGAGTGTCACACATAGCGATGTGTGCTGCCGCAGGAACGACGAACAACCTGCATCCTGCAGCAGCAACGATATTTGGGAACTGGACAGCGTGTCAACGATCAATGATAAGGTATTTTTGATCGTTAGCGATCGCTCGTACGTGTCACACGCAACTATGTCGCTAACGAGAACGGACGTGCGTCACAAATTCCGTGACCCCAACGACATCGCATTAGCGATGTCGTTGCGTGTAAAGCGGCCTTTAGACAACAGGTCTGCCAAAACAACATCAGGGTGAGGGGTACATTCCTGAAGCTACAGCTCTATAGGTCTTGCATACATTACTTGAATCGATGGGCCGCTGTATCCTTGGGCTCAGTCATGGTAGCTACCTTAGTGACTGCAATCATTATGCCCCTAATCATCAGCTGACCCTAGTTATCATGACAACCTACCAGCACCACATGATCGCATCACGGGGCCGCCGATGAGCGTGGGGATTGACGTGTCATAAATTTACAGCGGGATTTAACTAACTAACAGCTTCCGGCTGTTTTCCAATCTGCCCGCTGCTGTTACAGGCTGACATCTCTAGGAAAAGGTGCGGGCTCAGAGTGTATACCCACATCAAAGCAAGGGACACAAACTTGGACATACCGCTATATCTAAGGTCATGAAGGGGTTAATAGCAAGAAAATGGAAGTTGGTACACTTCACCATCGTTCAGTGAACTACATATACGAACCATGGATCATCTCACAGCTTTAATATAACACATTTGAACGTTTTGAAGCATTTTGGAATCTTTGGGATATATATTGGGCCCAGAGGTATTATTAGGGGTGTGTGCTAGATTAGCGATCTCTCATACCCCCTTGGTCCTTTCCTCATTTATCATTGTCTACGTTTTATATTCTGTATGGAACGTCTTGAATCCCTCTATGCTTTTTTGTATCTCTGTTTTGTAAATATTCATTCAATAAGCTATAAACAGTCATTAAAAACCCACCTGAACATACAATGTGATGTTTATAGTAAAGATATACCCACCATGTATAATTCTTGATAATGCCGTATCAGCGTCTCGGTCACTTTGATCTGAGCTGCACTATCCTGGAAACTTTGCATTTCAGACTCCAAACTTTTCTCATTTTGCAGTAAGTTTGGGCCAAATATAGTTGCGAGGTTAGTAACAGACATTTTGTTTCCAGGAATCTGTGAAAATCAATACACAATACACTCAGATGAAGCACCATAATATACAGTATATATATATATATTTTTTTTTATTAACGAAGTAACTTCATATACGGTAATCAATATACACTAAAAAATAAAAATACAAGCGAAACAAAACGATCACATCAACAGTAGATGAAGCATCGTCTCAAACAATATATGAAGGTGTCCCAGGTGAATGCCCACCTTGAATACCATTTTTTTATCAAATAAGTGACAGTTCTGTGCTGATTGATTTATCAGAACTTTTAATTGTTTACAACTTTGTGATTCTGAAACAGGTCCAGGTGCTCAGGTACATGATATAATGTGGTCCACCATTAGGAGGCACTCAGGAGCGAACTATGGTAGGCTGCAAAGTTCCCTCTACTGGTGGCCATCATATTACCTACAGTAAGTAGGGATGGGCGAACCCGAACTGTAAATATCGGGGTCCGTACTCAACACGTGGTGTTCGTGTACACGACCTCGAGCACGAGCTTTCTGAGACGTTCGTGTTACAGTTCGTGTAACAGTTCGGGTCCAGGGGCTGTTAAAAAAAAGCACGTTATTAAAAAACCATTATGATCATACTTACAGGTCCCGCAACGTGTCCTGCAGACTCTGCCTCCCACCGCTTCTGCTTCCGCGTCCGTCCGATCATTGCTGTTCCCCCCGGTAAGCACCTCTGGCCTAAATGGACCAGCCGTGACCGTGACGTCATACCCATGTGACCAGTCACGTGTGAATGTTGTATTACCTCATTGGCTACAGACTGGTCACGTGAGAATGACGTCATTAAAGGTCTTGGTGCGCCATGATGCGAGTGTCATTGCATCACGGCGCACAATCTCCTGACGGCAGCGGGTCAGCTGCATGTATTCCCATGCAGCTAAGGTGCTCCTGTCCTGAGAGTGGGGTGATGCAATGCGAGATGTAAGTGCAATCATCCCCTCACTGTTAGCCTCTGCTTCTTCGCTCTGTCCAGAGTGATGTAGCAGACCTGACATGGCTCTCTGTTGTGAATGTCAGTTATGCTTTTGCTGCTGTGAGGCTCCCTCTTGTGGCCAGGAATGGTTTGGACAGAGACCAGGTGTGTTGAGCAATGGGCGTTTCCATTGCTAACTCTCTGCCTATTTAAACCCTGGTCTGCTAGCAGGCTATGCCGGATGTCAGTTGTTCTTTGTACACCAGCCTGCTTCATCCTGCTCCAGACCACATCTACCTCAGATAAGTGCTTGGCTCTTTATTTGTTGTTTGGTTCTTTTTGCTCTTATCTGAGTTTGTCATTTACTGTGGTTGTTTTCAGTTTATTTGCATGCAGGGATCTTCCCTCTCAGTTGCTTAGCTGGTAAGCTCCCTGCAGCTATGTTTGGAGTATTGCTCCTATAAATCCATGTGTTTGTTGCTTCTTGAATTTGTAATGGTTCCTGCTTTCTGTTCATTGGTATGACAAGAGCGCCTGGTATAGGACGGAGTTCAGATCTAGCGATCTGAGGGCTTTTTGTAGTATCAGGTTTTTGGATTTTTGCAGGGTTTTTCTCTGGCCACCATCAGTCCCTATCCTATCCTGTCCTATTTAGTCAGTAGGGCCTCACCTTTTGCTAATCCTATCATCTATCTGTGTATTGTGTTTTCCTATATCACCGCAGTCTTTGAATGTGGGGGGCTTGCTAGTCTTTATCTATTTTCTGAGGCAGAGAGTTATTCATCTTTCCTTCCTTTAGGATAGCTAGTTCTCCGGCTGGGTTCGCGGTGCACAGGATGTTAGTTCACCCCTTGGCTACTTTTAGTGTTGATGGTTAGTAAGGGGATGGCGGCCAGATTAGTTGCCAATGCTCTTGTCACTTTTTACCAATGATTTATGGTGGTCTTCCATGGTTCCGGATCATAACAGCTCTCTGTGCTTCTCACTGTGTATAGACTGTCTGTGCACAGTGATGAAGCAGAGTTGACTTTGCGCTTTGCTTCTCACTGTGTATAGACACTGTCTGTGCACATTGATGTAGTAGAGTTGACTTTGCGCTTTACTTCTCACTGTGTGTAGACACTGTCTGTGCACACTGATGAAGCAGAGTTGACATTGTGCTTTGCTTCTCACTGTGTATAGACTGTGTCTGTGCACAGTGATGAAGCAGAGTTGACTTTTCTGTCCCAGTGGATTAAGTCGGACTAAGGATTTTTTTTATAATAAAGATGTAGTCTAAAGGTTTTTTTTGTTTTATTTCTAATAAAAAAAATGTCTCTGTGTTGTGTTTTTTTTTACTGTTTCCTAGAAATTCATGGTGGCCATGTCTAATTTGAAGTGACACAATGAATTTCAGGCTTAGTACTACCTGAGAATACAAAGCTGGTATTAACCCCTTTATTACCCAGCATGCCACCACCATCACGGCCGCTGGACGCGCCGGGTATAGCGCCTGGAAATGGCACTAAGAAACAAGGGGCGGCTGCGGGCTTCTGAGAATCCCAGCCCCCAGCTGCCTAGCTTTACCTGACTGGCGATCAAAATATGGCGGGAGCCCATGCATTTTTTTTTTTCTATTTTTTTTTTTAATTAAAAAAAATTAATGGGCTTCTCTGTATTTTGATTGCCAGCCAAGGTAAATCAAATCAGGCAGATGGTGGTGGCAGCCCCTAGCCGTCTGCTTTATCTGCGCTGAGAATCAAAAATACCGCAGAGCGCTACGTCATTTTTTTAATGATTTATTTATTTTTACAGTACTATGATGTCAGGCAATCAAAATACAGGGAAGCCCATTTTTTTTTAGTTATTTAAATAAATAAGTAAAAAAATATACGTGGGCTCCTGCTGCATTTTCTATTGCTAGCTAAGGGTAATACAAGCAGATACTGGCTGTTAACCCCCACTGCTTGGTATTACCTTCACTGGCAATGGAAAATCCAGGGAAGCCCTTTTTTTTTTTTTTTTTAAAGTTCTTTGCCAAAAAACTAAAAAAAAGTGATGTGGCCTTCGCCATATTTTTGTATGCTAGCCAGGTACAGCAGGCAGCTATGGGCTGCCCCCAACCCGCAGCTGCTTATTTGTACCCAGCTGGGAACCAAAAATATAGGGAAGCTTTTTTTTTTAATTATTTCATGAATTTCATGAAATAATTAAAACAAATGACATGGGCTTCACCCAATTTTTGTGTCCAGCCAGGTACAATTATAGGCAGCTGGGGATTGGAATCCTCAGCGCAGGTTGGCCCAAGCTTTCTGGGCCCCCCCGTTGCAAATTGCAGTCTGTAGCCGCCCCAGAAAATGGCGCTTTTATAGAAGCGCCATCTTCTGGCGCGGTATCCAACTCTTCCAGCGGCCATGGTGACAGGTGCCACGCTGGGTAATAAGGGGATAATACTAGCTTTGTTTTACTAGCTAGTATTAAGCCAGAAATTCTTAATGTCAGGCAAGTTTGACCCGGCCATTAAGAATCTCCAATAAAGGGTTAAAAAAAACACACCACACAGAAAAAAAATACTTTATTAGAAATAAATACATAGACACACTTAATGACTCCATGTTTATTACTCCCTCTCACCCCTCCACAATCCTGGTCTTCTGTCTTCTTTCTCCTTCAACCCATGCAGCTCTGCTATATCAGACACCACGGGATGGGAGGAAGAACACTTCTGCTCCTCGTGCAGTGTAATCACTCAGTGAGTGAGCAGAAGCTGCAGGTTGGTAAGAGGTGACGTCACTGCTGCCACCGTTGCAATAATAACCTGACGGGCGGGTTACTATAGCTAGGGTGATCTCCGATCACCTGATTCCCGAAGCCGCTATTCACTGGCTGTGGCAGCCAATCCCTGCAAGTGGGCTGACTCTGTAAAGAGCGCCGACATGCAGGGACGGGGAGCCGACCTTGTGCCAGAGAACCTCGCCTGTACACGGCGCTCGCCGAGTAAACCAAGTACTGAGTTGCTTGGGCGAGCACCGTGTACCGGCGAGATGCACTGAAACGACCTAGCATGACGTCATAGCCATGTGACCGGTCTGCAACGAGGTAATACAACGTGACTGGTCACATAGGTATGACATCACGGAAGGTGCTATCATCAGTGCTAGTTACCGGGAGGGCACAGCGATGATCAGAAGGAGAAGCGGTGGGAGATAGAGGACGTGTCACGGGACCTGTAAGTATAATGACAATGTTTATTATTAACTGTATTTTCTTTATTTTACAGCCCCCCCGCCCCATGACATAACTGTAAACTCCAAGTTCGGTGTTCGAACGTAAGTTCGCCTTAGCTCAGAACCCAAACGCGAACTTTACAAAACGTTCGGGTGAGGCTGCCAAACACCGAACAACGGGGGGGTTGCCCATCCCTAACAGTAAGTGCATGAAGGGGATATGAAGCTGTTTTATTTTTCAGTCAATATAGCCATATGAGGGCTTCTTTTTTTATGGGACAAGTTGTACTTTTTAATAATAGAGAAAAAGACCTCGCATCACCACATGTAGGTGCTCAGGAGAAAAATGTTAACAAAAGGAGGGTAACTCCGGCACACTAATCGTTTCCAGTAGGTATGTTGAAGTAAATACACGAAAAAAATTGATTTCAGATCCTTTTGTTTTATTAGTGCAAAAAATCGTGAAGAAAGTGCTGTACAAAATAATGTCCGCCAGGTGATGACGTTTCGGCCTGAAAGGCCTTCCTCAGGTCGACAGACTGGATACAAATTTACAAAGTGACAAAACAAGAAACAAAATAAAAGGACATCCATCAATATAATTGTATGGGCATATTTGACATTCAAATATTATAGTACAACAATGGAATGGAGAAGACGATGGGAAGAAGCAAAACAGCAGCATCTTAAGGGTCCATGGTGATGCCGTAGATATGTGGAGCTAAGACCATCATGGAAAAAGGGGGATTGTGCAGGTAAAACAGTGGTGGTGAGCAATGTGTGGTGTCAAATAGGTGTGACACATTTGGTAGGGGGACTCACCTAGATTCAGCAGGTAATATGTGGAGTACAGATGTACATAATCAGCCTGTTATAGGAGGAGATAATAGATTATATCCGGTCTCTAGTGAGTCAGGAATATAGCGTGAAAGTGCGTAGGAACGTACCATATATATATAGTCACATAGTCGCAAAGGTCGAAGCGGCAGT
This sequence comes from Anomaloglossus baeobatrachus, assembly GCF_048569485.1. NCBI lineage: Eukaryota > Metazoa > Chordata > Amphibia > Anura > Aromobatidae > Anomaloglossus > Anomaloglossus baeobatrachus. The sequence continues at coordinate 159,366,059 of NC_134361.1, read as the reverse complement.
AGTGTACAGGGTTATTCGATTGGAAATACATGCTTAGCAGCAATTTACTGTGGAAGGAGGAAAGATGTCAAATGTCAAAGGGCTGTGGTAGTAAAGGTCCTGAGATCCTATGAGAGTCTATATTTGATTTGATACATGTATATAAAGAAAACTGATCAATCAGGTGATCAAGTAGACGCTTCTATATTGTGACTGAATGTAGAAGATAGGAGAGTGGATGTCCTCGGGGTTGGTGAGGATGATCTATATACGTAATCGGTATGAGCCATAAGGAGAGATATGTGACATAAGGTGACAGAGACGAGGAAACAAGGTAAGTACCTCAATTGGTATATGCAAATCCCGCATGGTCTGGTATCATGTAGAAAATGTGGGTCTCTAATGGTATATTGCTGTACCTTATGTTGGGTAAAATATGAAAAAGAAAAGAGGAGAAAGTCAGAGGTGGGAAAAGGAGGAGAAAGAAGGGGGGGAGGCAAGTCTCATGGTAAAACAGATAAGGGATAATGACTAGGGTCCATAGCAATACTTCATGAAAACATTACCTAAGTTAGAAAGCAAGGGAGTTTACCACATCAACAGTGAAATTTCCCACATCAGCAAGGAGGTATCTCAGGTAGACATATGTGTAGACAAATTGGCAGTTGCAGGTCTCTGGCTGTCTAGATATAGAGGGACCAGGATTTAGCATATAGTCTATAGTCATATGTCAATGATATCAGTTGAAATGGTTAGTACCTGTGACTTCAAGGGGTTAACTTGGGAAAGCTATCCATAGGTAATGTTTGGTAATGAGTCCAGAGATTACCAGGCTACTAATAGTGGGAGAAAGAGGAAGGTGGATTAAGCAAGAGAGCTCTATGAATTATGATGGGCTCTGATCATCTAGGTGAGTCACCCACCAGGTGCCTGTAGTGCAGTGGTGGTAGCCACGAGCGTCTTGTGTGTCCTGTGAGGTATGGAAGTGTGAGGGGAGAGCATTTTTATCTGGGACGGTACCGCTACGTCACTTCCGGTTTTGCTTTATGGGAAACCGGAAGTGACGTTACGCAATCGTGCAGGTGATGTTAAGTGTACCAGTGCATGTCAGGGAAGGAGAGCGCGTCACTACCGCTACGTGGAACGCGGAAGTGAGACAGTGGAGCGCACATACATCCAGGAGGGCGTGTTTAAGGGTCACATGGTGGTAATAACCGAAAATCCTGGGAACGGAGATGCAGCTTCTGTGATAGGAAACTGTGACAGACTGATTGGTGGTCTGATAGTTGACAGAGGTGTACTTCTGCAGTGGTGGTGCTAATTCTGCAAGGAATGAAAATAGAAATTAAAATGTATACAAGAAAATATAGTAAATATTATGCATATAACGGAGTACACAAATGTATATAGAATAAACACATTGTTCATATAGGATATTTATCAATTGGGAGAAAATTAAACACCAGTAGTATCCTTTAATCAATAGGATGGGGCAATGAGAGACAGAAGGAATTTGCCTGTGAATGAGGACATCTATGGGTAAAGCGAGTTGCCATAGTAACAAGGCAATAAACAACAAGTGACTCATGTGGACACAATATAGACACCAAGGCAAATATAATAGTTGTTAGGTACTGAAATGAAACCAGTGTTAATGTATGGGGATATATATTAGAAACCCTGTTCGTACTTGCAATTTAGTCCATAGGGCTCGAGGGTACCCAAAGTGTGGATCCATTTTGCTTCTCTTTCTCGGAGCAGCTTAACTCTATCACCCCCTCTGCGGTTAACACCAACATGGTCAATCACCTGGAATCTAAGTTGGGAGATCTTGTGCCCGGCTGATACAAAATGATAGGGGATAGGCAGCATCGTCCGTCCGTCCACATCTTATATCGGACTTGTGCTTATTAATGCGGTCTCGGATATGTTGGGTCGTCTCGCCAACATATCCGAGATCGCAAGGACATTTAATATAGTAGACAACAAAGGAGCTGTCGCAGGTAAAAAAATCCTTAATCGGAAAAAGTTTGCTGATTCTAAGATGTGAGAAGGAATTACCTTTGATGATATTTGAGCACTGCGCACATCTAAGGCACGGGAAGGTGCCAAATTGTGTATTGTTGAGAAATCTCTGTTTGGGTGCTCGAGTGGAGGAACCAATGTAAGCCCTAACCAGTTTATCTCTAATGTTGGGTGATTTTTTGTAGCAAAACAAAGGGGGTGTCTGGAATTCACTGACCTGTGGATAGGAGAGCCTAAGAAGCGGCCAATGTTTGAGGACAATCTGTTTGATCAGTGGAGAGAATGGATGATACATGTTGATCAGAGAGACACGGTCAGGTTGTGTTTGTAGGTTACGTGAGGAAGATGTAGTTTTATTGGCTATGTTGTTGGGATAGCCTCTCTGTTTGAACTTATTGCTCATTTCCGTATGTCTCAAAGTACGGGTGTCCTTATCACTCACTATTCTATCAACCCTAGTGTGTTGGCTTATCAGAAGAGAATTTTTGGTGTGTTTTGGGTGGTTACTGGTAAAGTGGAGCATGCTGTTCCTGTCCGTGGGTTTTATATAGATGTCGGTGGAGATGATACCGTCACTGTTTTTGATGACCATACAGTCCAAGAAATTAATTCTGTCCATGCTGTGATGGATAGTGAATGAAAGGCCTGGTAAAAGCGTATTGATTTCTTCGAAAAATTTGAGTAGTGAGTCAAGGTCGCCATCCCAAATCATGAATATATCATCGATATATCTACGCTATAATAGGGCATGGCGTAGAATCAGGGGATGGGAATGTATGTATCTGTCCTCAAAAAATGCCATGAAGATGTTAGCGTAGGGGGGCGCGACGTTACTTCCCATCGCGGTCCCCCTACGCTGAACATAAAACTGGTCCTGGAAAAGAAAAAAATTCTGTTCCAGAATGATCCGGAGTAAGTCTATGCAAAAATTCCTATTGTCAGTTGGTAAAGTAGTAAATTCTTCAAAAAAACAGTGAACGGCCTCTAAGCCTTCATTATGGTTTATGCTTGTGTATAGAGAATTGACATCTAATGTCACGTGGATGTAGATTGCTGAGAAAATCTCTTAATTTGAGGTCAATAGTACCACGTTCAAAATGATGTTGGGCCGTGGTTCTAATGAGGGAGGCAATCTGACTGGTGGGGTCACGTGGAAGCGGTTTGTAGGTGGATTTATCAGACAGTTGGCTTATTAATTCCGAGATGTAATATTACATCTCGGAAATAATAAGCCAACTGTCTGATAAATCTATCTATTGACCTCAAATTAAGAGATTTTCTCAGCAATCCACATCCCATTACCCCAGTTTTCTACACCCTCCCCAAGATACATAAACATCTCCCCAGTCCCCCCGGCAGACCCATAGTCGCCTCCACCGATTCTGTGTTATCACCTCTAGCCAGAACCATAGAAAAAATCTTATCACCATTTATCCATCTGACACCCTAGTATCTCAAAGATACTTTTCATTTTCTGGAGACACTGACGGAGCTACACCAGATCCCTGTTCCATCCCTACTCGTGACATTAGATGTCAATTCTCTATGCACAAGCAAAAACCATAATGAAGTCTTAGAGGCCGTTCACTGGTTTTTGAAGCATTTACATGTGCATGACACCTGGGGTAAACTTGTAACGGCACCTTTCCTAAATAGTGTAGAAGCTTTAGAAAGCCAGCTCGTTTCCCTGGCTTTAAAATCCATATTGAATTTGGACCAACTGTTCAAAAAACAGCATACAAATATGGTTAGCAGCCTCATGTCCTATTTAATAGCAAATAGCACTCCATATAGCATGATTAAATACAACCATGGACATCAGTAGATGTCCAAATTAAAGGAGTGACGCAAAAAAACAATAAAAACACCTTTATTAATATTCATTAAAAATATTTAAAAACGAGCAAAAGGCACCGAATACAAAGAGGGACACAGACAGGAAAATTTGAAATAAGTCACAATAAATATCAAAATTATGACAAACAAAAGTCACTATTTTTTACAGGTTAGAGAGTATACACCTGTGCCAGCATAACTCTGGGTTTATTGAAGAAACTAAATGCATTGCTGCAACCCATAGACAAGTATTGCACATTATGTACTCTGTATATAAGTAATTAATTGCCATCCAGGTGGATCCCCATCCTGAAGCAGTACATATATGTAATAAGTCACCATGTGCAAAACTCAATCAGAGCGCAGCAAAAGCATGTTCCGTTGGTAACATAGTGAAACCAATTAATCCCCTCATAGTTTCATAGTTTTTAAGGTTGAAGGGAGACTCTAAGTCCATCTAGTTCAACCCGTAGCCTAACATGTTGATCCAGAGGAAGGCAAAAAAACCCAATGTGGCAAACAAGCTCCAATGGGGAAAAAAATTCCTTCCTGACTCCACACACGGCAATCAGACTAGTTCCCTGGATCAACACCCTGTCATAAAATCTAATATACATAACTGGTAATATTACATTTTTCAAGAAAGGCATCCAGGCTCTGCTTAAATGTTAGTAGTGAATCACTCATTACAACATCATGCGGCAGAGAGTTCCATAGTCTCACTGCTCGTACAGTAAAGAATCCTCATCTGTGATTATGATTAAACCTTCTTTCCTCAAGACGTAGCAGATGCCCCCGTGTTCCAGTCGCATTCCTAGGTGTAAAGAGATCTTTGGAAAGGTCTTTGTACTGTCCCCTCATATGTTTATACATTGTGATTATCTCCCCCCTAAGCCTTTGTTTTTCCAAACTAAATAACCCCCAAGTTTAATAACCTGTCTTGGTATTGCAGCCCACCCATTCCTCTAATAATCTTGGTCGCTCTTCTATCTACCTGTAAGATTATGCTATTTATAACCTTCTATACTTTTGCTATCAAGAAAAGCATCCATTCCTCTCTTAAATTCATTCAGTGAGTTGGCCATCACCACTTCCTCAGGAAGAGAGTTCCAGAGCCTCACTGCTCTTACCGTGAAGAACCCTCTTCTATGCTGATGTAGGAATTTTCTTTCCTCCAATCGTAGAGAATGCCCCCTTGTTCTTGTTATAGTCCTTAGTACAAACAGATCATGGGAGAGATCTCTATATGGCCCTCTGAAATACTTGTACATATTTATTAGGTCTCCCCTAAGTCTTCTCTTTTCTAGAGTAAATAGACCTAATTTTGATAACCTTTCCGTGTATTGTAATGCACCCACTCCATTTATTATTTTCGTAGCCCGCCTCTGTACCCTTTCAAGTTCAGTAATGTCTTTCTTGAGCACCAGCGCCCAAAATTGCACACAATACTCCAAGTGTGGTCTGACGAGTGATTTGTACAGAGGGAGAATGATGTTTTCATCTCATGCACCCAGACCTCTTCTAATGCATCCCATCACCCTATTTGCTTTGGTGGCTGCTGCCTGACACTGGGCACTACAATTTAGCTTCTTATTGACTAATATGCCTAAGTCTTTTTCCATGTCTGATTTCCCCAGCAGTTTTCCATTTAGTAAGTAATCGTAGCATCTATTTCTCCTTCCCATGTGCATAACCTTACACTTATCTGTGTTAAACCTCCTTTGCCATTTTTCAGCCCAATTCTCCAATTTACTCAAATCCATCTGTAGTTGCAAACTGTCCTCCTTTGTGTTAACTACCTTACATAGTTTTGTATCCATGGTCCCGACTCAAAAGCTACTAGTGCATAGCATATACCAATGACTTTTCTGGTGTAGGTCCCACCCCCTAACGGGACACCATCAAAAGGTGGGACTAAGTACACAATGTGAAATTCGCCAAAAAAGGTTAGGTATATTGACGATGTTCTGTTTATTTGGGAGGGTGATGTTTGTGGTCTTCAGGAGTTTATGCAATGTTTAAATCATAACAATTTGAACATTAAGCTTACCTTTGAATATGGTCGTACAATTAACTTTTTGGATTTGAGGATTGTTGCATTACCTGATGGTCTTCTGTTTACAGAAGTTTTTCGCAAGCCTACGGCCACCAATTCGTTATTACTTGCGTCCTCTGCTCACCCCAAAAGTACCATCAAGGGGACCCCCAACAGCCAGTTCCTCAGAATTAGAAGGATCTGTTCGGATGATGCCAGCTTTATGACTCATTCAGAGGAACTGGCACATAGATTTGAAACTAGAGGCTACAGTCGGAGAGTTATTAAATAAGGCTTCAAAAGGGCAAGAAAATCGTCCAGGAACTCTCTTCTCTTCTCCAATGTCATTAAAGATAGCAATAGGAGTGATCCAATGGTGCGTCTCATCACAACTTATAACAACAAGTGGGATGGGTTGAAAACGATTGTTCAGAAACATTGGAATATTCTTATGACGGATCCAATTTTGAGAACAATTCTCCCATCACGACCATCTATGGTGGCTAAGCGTGCAAAAAATCTAAGAGACATGCTGGTTCATAGCCACTACGAACCATCTCGGGTGGGTATGTCCAGTCAACCGTTACCGCTTGGCTTTTTTCCTTGCGGTTTATACAAGGCGTGTGCCAATCTTGTCAAAGCCAAGAGATTTCACAATTTTGATGGATCACGGGAGTTCGATATCAGTCATCGAATTACGTGTTAATCAAAGGGGGTTATCTATAGAGCTGAATGCCCGTGTAAAAAGGTTTACATCGGTTTGACCACGAGGGAGCTGAAAATTAGGATCCGCGAACATTGTTTGGATATAGAGAAGGCCAAAGGTATCAACGATGATAGCCTTCTAAAAACTATTCCAAGACATTTCAAGAAATTTCATTGTTGTTATTCTACCTTGTTGAAAGTCAAAGGTATAGATCTGGTTTCTATGGGAACGAGAGGGGGAGACTTGGGTAAGATTCTTGCCCAAGTCGAAAGTAAATGGATATACAGACTTGGGACATTGACCCCCAATGGTTTAAATGAAAATATGGGGTTTTCAGCTTTCCTGTAGGGTGGTACATGTGGCTTTTCAGTGCATATGGTTCTCCTGGTTTTTTCTTGATGAGCATCTATAGATATACCTGGTTTTAAGTAGGTGAAAGTGGTGGGTGGTTTCTATGTGATTTTAACTGTTTGTTTTTTTAGTCCATTAGGTTACCAATGTCTGGTTTTTGTCTATGTGGGAGCACTACCTTTGCATTTATACTTTGGAGCTTATCTTCCCGTGGCATTTATTCAAAGACAAGAAGAGGATTTTATCCCTAAAAAATATTATCATTGTTCTATGATCCTGTTATGTAATGGGTTGCGATTTGGATACATTGTATTGGTGAATGTGTCACAATGTAATATGGGTTATTGAACAATGTTCATAGTATATATATTGTTTACCAAAATCATTTGGATGTTATTTGTAATGTTTTTTCTGTTTTTTCTATTTTTTTCTATTTTTATTGACATGATGTCTGCTGTATTATTACTATCTTTTTACTGCAATGTACTAATTTTGCTGAGATCGGTGATATTTCTTACAATAATGCTGCGGTGTATAATCTGTTTGTAACGTGGGGTTGTTTATATGGAGGCGTAATGGGTTTGAATATCTTAATTTTCTTTCTATGTATGAGAATCTGCCTAGTGTGCATGCCTGCTGTGCTGCCCGCTGGCTCCCCACGTCGCGTCAAAAGCGTCCCGTGGTCTCCATGGCTCAACTATCACATGGGTCATGACGTCACGGGTAGTGATGAGCGAGCATGCTTGTAACTACTCGGTACTCGCACGAGTATCGCTGTACTCGGGCTGCTCGGCGGGGACCGAGTAATCTCGCGATACTCGTGCTGTACTCGTGGTCTTCATTTCTGCATGTTGGCGCTCTTTTGAGAGCCAGCCCTCATGCAGGGATTGGCTGGCAGACCACTGCAATGCCACAGCCCTGTTAGTTGTGGAATTGCAGTGATTGGCCGGCCTGCACAGCGTGACCGAGCCTTTATATCGGCCGGCGCGCTGTGCTCTGCTCACAGCTATCCAGACAGTCAGTGCAGGGAGAGTGTCGCTGATTCAGGGAAAGCTTTGCGGCCCTTTATAGTTAGTTCCGGAGCAGGGCTGCAAACAGTGTGACCAGAAGTCCTTCTCAGGACTATTCTAGTTGTATACAGGCAGGCAGGGTATAGCCAGGTCGGAGTACAGTAGCAGAGTCCTTCTCAGGACTATTGTTGCTATATACAGGCAGGGTATAGCCAGGTCGGAATACAGGCTATTGACCAGAAGAGTCCTTGTCAGGACTATTGTAGCAGTATACAGGCAGGCAGGCAGGCAGGGTAGTGGTGACCGTATACCAGCCTTCATCATATCTGGGGCTGGTGTACACAGTGTAAAACAGTCCAGATAGTGTCAGACTTCTCAGTAATTGTCGCTCCTAAAAACCAGTTAGGTTCTTATTGAGTCCGTGCTTGCATTTAAAAACAGCACGTGTGTGGCAGTCGGTGGCAGGGTACAGGTGCGCGTTTTGCACAAACTATTATATAACGCACAAGTCTAGTGTATAATACACGTCAGTCAGCAGTGTCTGATAGTGTCAGACTTCTCAGTAATTGTCGCTCCTAAAAACCAGTTAGGTTCTTATTGCGTCCGTGCATGCATTTAAAAACAGCACGTGTGTGGCAGTCGGTGGCAGGGTACAGGTGCGCGTTTTGCACAAACTATTATATAACGCACAAGTCTAGTGTATAATACACGTCAGTCAGCAGTGTCTGATAGTGTCAGACTTCTCAGTAATTGTCGCTCCTAAAAACCAGTTAGGTTCTTATTGCGTCCGTGCTTGCATTTAAAAACAGCACGTGTGTGGCAGTCGGTGGCAGGGTACAGGTGCGCGTTTTGCACAAACTATTATATAACGCACAAGTCTAGTGTATAATACACGTCAGTCAGCAGTGTCTGATAGTGTCAGACTTCTCAGTAATTGTCGCTCCTAAAAACCAGTTAGGTTCTTATTGCGTCCGTGCTTGCATTTAAAAACAGCACGTGTGTGGCAGTCGGTGGCAGCGTACAGGTGCGCGTTTTGCACAAACTATTATATAACGCACAAGTCTAGTGTATAATACACGTCAGTCAGCAGTGTCTGATAGTGTCAGACTTCTCAGTAATTGTCGCTCCTAAAAACCAGTTAGGTTCTTATTGCGTCCGTGCTTGCATTTAAAAACAGCATGTGTGTGGCAGTCGGTGGCAGCGTCAGGCTCCATATTGTCCCTGGATAGAGACGTGCATGATGGCCTGTAAACATGAAGTGCCCATTGTAAGGAAGTGGGTCTATTGTAGTATAGCCCTTAGGCAGGGCAGCCAAAAATTGGGAGGCTCCACATTGTCCCTGGATAGAGATGTGCATGAGGGCCTCAAAACATTGTTCCCATTGCAAAGGAGCGGGTCTCCTGTCGTTGTAATGCCCATTCAGAAAGAATGGGCGAAAAAATTTACCACTGGGGGTATACCTGAAACAACGGCTTAACTATTGTAACGGTCACCATGATGGCGCATGAGGAGAAGGAGGAGCAGTCCAGCGATTAGCCAAAGTCCAGAAGTGTGTTACCATGGGTGAGTGGAGGTACATGGCAAATTCCCGTTACAAACTTTAAATTCCGCTGTAATTTGCTGTTGGTGTGTGTGGTGAAGTCAGGCCAAATCCAACCCTTGTTCATCTTGATCAGAGTCAGCCTGTCAGCATTTACAGTTGACAGGCGGGTGCGTTTATCTGTAATGATTCCACCTGCGGCACTAAAAACACGCTCTGACAAAACGCTAGCGGCAGGGCAGGCCAGGACTTCCAAGGCGTAGAGAACCAATTCATGCCACGTGTCCAGCTTGGATACACATTAATTGTAAGGCACAGAGGAATGTCGGAGTACAGTTGTTTGATCTGCAAGGTACTCCTTGAGCATCTGGGCAAACTTAGGATTTCTTGTGGCACTACCCCTCACCTCAGGGGCTGTGGTATGTGAGGGGCTGAGAAAACTGTCCCACATCTTAAAGACTGTTCCCCTACCTCTGGCGGATTGGACTTGTGCCCCTCTCGGCTGTACGCCTTGGTTGTCCACTGATTCCTGACCTATGCCGCTAGCGTTTTGTGAGGGGAATGCTTTGCCTACTTCCGTGACTATGGCCTTCTGGAACTGCTGCATTTTGCCTGACCTCTCCGCCTCGGGAATAAGAGACATAAAGTTCTCCTTTTAGCGTGGGTCTAACAGTGTTACCAACCAGTAATGATTGTCGGCCAAGATGTTCTTAACGCGAGGGTCACGAGACAGGCAGCTTACCATAAAGTCAGCCATGTGTGCCAGACTCTTAACAGCCATCACTTCAGTATCCTGACCAACACGATGACTGAACATGCTGTCCTCCTCCTCCTCCTCCTCATCATCTACCCTGTCCTCTGGCCAGCCACGCTGAACCGAGGATATGACTGCATGTCATATCCTCAATTTGGCCAGAGAGTTGCTCCATGTCTTCATCCTCCTCCTCGTCATAGTCCTCCACTGCACGTTGTGATGAGACGAGGCTGGGCTGTGTGTTATCATCACCCACACCCACTACTGTTTCTTGCTCAAACTCATCGCGCTCCGCCTGCAATGCATCATGGTTGTTTTTTGAGCAGAGACCATTTTAGAAGGCAGAGAAGCGGTATGGTGACGCTAATAATGTCGTCATCGCCGCTCACCATCTTGGTGGAGTCCTCAAAGTTTTGGCGGATGGTGCATAGGTCGGACATCCATCTCCACTCCTCAGGTGTTATGTGTGGAGTTTGACCCATTTCCCGACGGCTTAGGTGATGCAGGTACTCAACAACTGCCCTCTTCTGCTCACATATCCTGACCAACTTGTGCAGAGTTGAATTCCAACGCGTGGGGACATCACACACCAGTCTGTGTGCCGGAAGATGCAAACGGCGTCTTAAGCCGGCAAGGCCGGCTGAAGCAGTAGGTGACTTTCGAAAATGTGCAGACAGGCGGCGAACTTTTACCAGCAGATCAGACAGCTCTGAGTATGACTTTAGAAACCGCTGAACCACGAGGTTGAGCACATGGGCCACGCATGGAACATGTGTCAGCTGGCCTCGCCTCAAAGCCGCCACCAGGTTCCGGCCATTGTCACACACGACCTTTCCTGGCTTTAGGTTCAGAGTTGTGAGCCAGTGATCTGCCTGCTGTTTCAGAGCTGTCCACACCTCTTCTGCATTGTGGGGTTTGTCACCTATGCAGATTAGCTTCAGCACTGCCTGTTGCCGCTTCGCCGAGGCAGTGCTGCAGTGCTTCTGTGTCGCCCTGGACAAGCCAGGGGCCACAGAGCACAACACTTAAACACCCCACACTCCCTGCAGGCATATCATAGTCAAAACACAAAATCCTTGTTGCCTTCCCCAGGGGCTGTTGTCCACACCAGGGTGTGGAGCCAGGCGGTTGGTCTCCACCCACCGAGGAGGAGGGAAAACACAGGCAGTGAGAGTTAAGCTAAGGAAGTGGAAGGAGGAAAGTAGTAGAGAGGAGAAAAGTGACAGCAAAGAGCCTGAAGTTGGTCCGGGTGTGTGGCCCGGACAGGACAGCAAGGTTGGCAGGATGTGGTGACCGTCTGCAGTGGAGGCCGATTGGAGTCTGCCGTAAGGACCGTGGACGGGTGGTGACCCGGCCGTACCGGACCGGTATACAAAGAGAAGCCAGCACCATTGGCAGAGGACTTTCGGATCCCGGCAAGGCTTGGTGTCGCCGTGAATTTGCCAAATCCGTTAGTGAAGGGAACCTCAGGGTTTCCAAACAGCCAAGTCCAGATAGAAGGCAACCGTACAACCGTGAAGGGGAGACACCGCCACCGCCAAGGGCAACCGTCTCCCAGGGCCGGCGCCTGTGGGCAAAAGGGGCTCCTCCGGCCCATATCCAGGTCGGGGAGTGGGTTACCGTTGGGAAACCATCACTACCAACACTTAACTTAGGTGCAGGGAGAGACAGTCATCACTAACCTGCAGGGAGGAACAACCGCAGCCGTCCGAGTGACCCGTCCATCCAGCCACTTGTTTTACCGTGAACTGTGTCATCATCATTGGGCTGAGTGAGTACCTCCGTGCCGTGCGGCACAGCGCTGCCCCTGCGACCCTGCACCTCATCAGGCCCCGCAACCCGCCTGTCATCCATCTCTACCCCATCACCAGGCCCCGGGACAACCAACCCCCCTACCCACGGAGGGGAGAAATAACAACAAAGCTGCTCCCTGTCACAGGCTCCCGGGATCCCCGTCCAGAGCAGCGGTGGTGTCCACACAATCACCACAACCGTGGGTGGCGTCACGGACAATATCCCCAAAACCCAAACCACCCCTTTTCACTCACGGGCGAGTAGCGCCGCTCGAGTCCCCGGGATCCGGCCATCGCTCGAGCCAACGAGCAGCAGCAGCCGTAGAGCAGCGTCAGCCGGACCCGAGCAGTGGGAGAGCGCACCGTCCCCTCCTCCGCCCGCGACACTTCCAGCTTGGGACTGGTGTGGAGGGTAAAGTGGATGAGGATGCGCAGGAGGAGGAGGAGGCTGAGGAGCATGACATTCCGGAGCTGTAGAGTGTGTGTGAAACCCTGACTGAGGTAGGGCCTGCAAAACTTGGTGTGTGAAGGACGTGTTCCGTCCCTCGCTCAGACTGGGTCCCAGCTTGCACAATATTAACCCAGTGTGACGTCAACGAGATGTAGCGGCCTTGCCCACATGCACTTGTCCACGTGTCTGTGGTTAGGTGGACTTTGGCTGAAACAGCGTTGTTCAGGGCACGTGTGATGTTTTGTGACACGTGGTTATGCAATGCGGGGACGGCACACCGGGAGAAATAGTGGCGGCTGTGGACCGAGTAACGTGGGACAGCTGCCACCATCAGGTCGCGGAATGCTTCTGTCTCAACCAGCCTAAAAGGCAACATTTCCAGCGCAAGCAGTCGCGAAATGTTAGCATTTAGAACTGTGGCATGTGGGGTGTTGGCAGTGTATTTGCGCCTGCGTTCAAAGGTTTGCTGAATGGATAACTGAACGCTGCGCTGGGACAAGGACGTGCTTGATGATGGTGTTCTTTCTGCGTAGGCAACTGCAGGTGCAGGAGTGGAGGAGGCTTGTTCTCAGGCAGCATGGACAGGGGATTGGCTCGCATGCACAACCAGCGAAGACGTAGCAGTGACATCAGCAAGCACTGCTCCTCGACTCTGTTGTACTTCCCACAAAGTCGGGTGCTTGGCTGACATGTGCCTGATCATGCTGGTGGTGGTCAGGCTGCTAGTTTTGGTACCCCTGCTGATGCTGGCATGGCAGGTGTTGCAAATGGCCTTTTTAGAATCATCTGGAGCCAACTTAAAAAACTGCCAGTGTCAGAGTTCCGGGTTTTCCAGTTTTCTTTTGAAAGAGCTTGCCCTTTGTTAACATGGAGTTTTCTGTTCTGTTGCCCTACTTCCTGTCCATCTGTTTAAAAGCCGCCCCTAAAGCTTAGTCCAGTGCCTGAGTATACTGCTTCCTGTGTGCTCCTGCCCTGCTGCTTTTGGTTCCTGATTGTTATTCGGATCCTCTTGGAAAACAACCGACACCGACTCTGGACTTCATCTGGTATCATCTAGCTGTGCCCGGACTCCGTTTGCCGTCTTTGGTCGGCACTTCTGCCCGGTTCCTTCCGTTTAATACCACTCTGGACTCACATCACGTACGGACATTTTTGGACTTACCTATTGCCCTTTTGTGTCCCGGCTGCTGCGCATTTAGGGCTTCTGGGGTGATTGCCAGACAGTCCCTGTATAGGGGTTCGCTCTTGGTGGTCTCCCTGGGGGAGTCCGGTGCGCGGTCCCGGGAATTCCCTTTCGCTCCGTCCCTGGAAGGTATTTCCTGTATTTATGTTCTACTGTGTTTTTGTTCCGTTTATGTACATATTTGCTGGTTGCATATTATAAACGTCTTGCACCAAGAACTCGTCTCTGGTTGTCATTGCCCTAACGCAATCGAAATCCTCAATACATACAATAGTATTACAGCCAGACTCGGGAAGACCTAACATTTGTACAGGCACCTTGTGTCGTGTTGTTCCGGGGAACAGTTGCCTGACGTCTGCCTGGGGCCACCACTCTGCTTCTTACTGCCTGTTGGGATGCTAAGCCTCCCTCCCCCTGTGCACTGCTGTCCTCGCTCTGCATATCCTCCTGCCAGGTTGGGTCAGTTACTGGATCATCCACCACGTCGTCTTCCTCTTCCGCACCCTGCTCCTCCTCCTGACTTCCTGACAATTGTGTCTCATCATCGTCCACCCCTTGTTGAGACACGTTGCCAACTTCGTGAGAACGTGGCTGCTCAAATATTTGGGCATCTGTACATACAATCTCGTCATGGCCCACTTCAACAGGAGCTGGCGAGAGGCCAGAATTTGTGAATGGAAACGTGAACGAACAGCTCTTCCGAGTGTCCAAGTGTGGGATCAGTAATGTCCGTGGACGTGTACTCGGCCTGGTGGTAGGAAGGAGGATCAGGTTCTGAAATGTGCGGTGCAGTATCACGGCTACTGACACTTGACCGTGTGGAAGACAGAGTGTTTGTGGTGGTGCCAATCTGACTGGAAGCATTATCCGCTATCCAACTAACAACCTGTTGACACTGGTCTTGGTTCAAGAGCGGTGTACTGCTGCGGTCCCCAAGAATTTGGGACAGGACGTGCGAGCGACTAGATGTGGCCCTTTGTTGTGGCGAAATTAGAGCTTGCACACAACCTCGGTCTCTGCCTGCACCACCATCACGTCCACTTCCTTGTTCGTTGACAACGCCCTTGCGCATTTTGCAATGCTGTGCTGATGTGTATTCACTAGACTTGTGCGTTATATCCAAGTTTTTGCAAAACTCACACAAATGCAGCGGAAAGCTGCCACCAACAGGCACACACGTGCGGTTTTTAAATGCAAGCACGGAGGCACTAAGAACCTAACAGGTCTCTATCCAGGGACAACGTGGAGCCTCCCAATTTTTGGCTGCCCTGCCTAAGGGCTATACTACAATAGACCCACTTCCTTCCAATGGGCACTTCAGGTTTACAGGCCATCATGCACGTCTCTATCCAGGGACAATGTGGAGCCTCCCAATTTTTGGCTGCCCTGCCTAAGGGCTATACTATAATACACCCACTTCCTGACAATGGGCACTTCAGGTTTACAGGCCCTCATGCACGTCTCTATCCAGGGACAATGTGGAGCCTCCCAATTTTTGGCTGCCCTGCCTAAGGGCTATACTATAATACACCCACTTCCTGACAATGGGCACTTCAGGTTTACAGGCCATCATGCACGTCTCTATCCAGGGACAATGTGGAGCCTCCCAATTTTTGGCTGCCCTGCCTAAGGGCTATACTACAATAGACCCACTTCCTTCCAATGGGCACTTCAGGTTTACAGGCCATCATGCACGTCTCTATCCAGGGACAACGTGGAGCCTCCCAATTTTTGGCTGCCCTGGCAAAGGGCTATACTAAAATAGACCCACTTCCTTACAATGGGCACTTCAGGTTTACAGGCCATCATGCACGTCTCTATCCAGGGACAACGTGGAGCCTCCCAATTTTTGGCTGCCCTGCATAAGGGCTATACTACAATAGACCCACTTCCTTACAATGGGCACTTCAGGTTTACAGGCCATCATGCACGTCTCTATCCAGGGACAACGTGGAGCCTCCCAATTTTTGGCTGCCCTGGCAAAGGGCTATACTAAAATAGACCCACTTCCTTACAATGGGCACTTCAGGTTTACAGGCCATCATGCACGTCTCTATTCAGGGACAATGTGGAGCCTCCCAATTTTTGGCTGCCCTGCCTAAGGGCTATACTACAATAGACCCACTTCCTTCCAATGGGCACTTCAGGTTTACAGGCCCTCATGCACGTCTGTATGCAGGGGCATTGGTGAACCTCACAATTTTGGACTGCCCTGGCAAAGGAAAATACTACAAAGACTCACTTCCTCAAAATGGGCACATTAGACTCAAGAGGCCTTCATGTACGTCTCTTCTCAGGGACATCGGAGTGCCACACAATGTTTTCACGTAAAATCTTTCATGTATTAATCTCAAAAAGTAACATACACCAGCTCTATCTCACTATTGGGTATGTGCCCTTAACATTTCTGCCATGAAAAATCATTTTGGGGTCATTTTGGAAGGTTTTCTGGTGAGTCCGTAAAAATGGCGTGAAACGCGGACAAAATTGTTCACAGCTGTGACTTTTGAGTGATAAATGCTTCAAGGGGTCTTCCCCATGCTGTTGCCATGTCATTTGAGCACTCTTCTGAGACTTTTGTGACATTTTTAGGGTTTCTACATGCTGCCGGGGGGTCATTTCACAAAAATACTCGGGTCTCCCATAGGATAACATTGGGCTCGTTGCTCGGCCCGAGTACACGAGTATCTTGGGAGGCTCGGCCCGAGCTTCGAGCACCCGAGCTTTTTAGTACTCGCTCATCACTAGTCACGGGCACTTGATTGCGACGTATGGGAGGCCTATTTCAATAGTGGTGGTGGCAACGGTCGTCATGCGCCGCGTTATTAGGCTAAATCTCCTTCCCTCATGGGTCGATCACATGATTCAAATGGTACACTTCCATAGATTGCTCCTGTCTTTTTAACCAGCCTGCCCCTCACCTCTGACATGCTCCTTGAGAAAGCTACTGCGAAACACGTGTCGGAGTGTGAGGGTCACGGCAGGACAATATTTTCAGGTGATGTAATCTATTATTGCTATATTTTTTCGTGCCTGTTTGCCAGCCTGTTGATCGAATAACACTTGTTCCCTCCTTCGTCCTGGCTTGACTGCCTGTGCATGGCATATATTGTGCTTTGTGAACACACCTATCTATTCACCTTATTTTTTTGGCGAATTTCACATTGTGTACTTAGTCCCACCTTTTGATGGTGTCCCGTTAGGGGGTGGGACCTACACCAGAAAAGTCATTGGTATATGCTATGCACTAGTAGCTTTTGAGTCGGGACCATGGAGGGGATTAATTGGTTTCACTATGTTACCAATGGAACATGCTTTTGCTGCGCTCTGATTGAGTTTTGCACATGGTGACTTATTACATATATGTACTGCTTCAGGATGGGGATCCACCTGGATGGCAATTAATTACTTATATACAGGGTACATAATGTGCAATACTTGTCTATGGGTTGCAGCAATGCATTTAGTTTCTTCAATAAACCCAGAGTAATGCTGGCGCAGGTGTATACTCTCTAACCTGTAAAAAATAGTGACTTTTGTTTGTCATAATTTTGATATTTATTGTGACTTATTTCAAATTTTCCTGTCTGTGTCCCTCTTTGTATTCGGTGCCTTTTGCTCGTTTTTAAATATTTTTAATGAATATTAATAAAGGTGTTTTTATTGTTTTTTTGCGTCACTTCTTTAATTTGGGCATCTACTGATATCCATGGTTGTATTTAATCATGCTATATGGAGTGCTATTTGCTATTAAATAGGACATGAGGTTGCTAACCATATTTGTATGCTGTTTTTTGAACAGTTGGTCCAAATACAATATGGATTTTAAAGCCAGGGAAACGAGCTGGCTTTCTAAAGCTTCTACACTATTTAGCAAAGGTGCCGTTACAAGTTTACCCCAGGTGTCATGCACATGTAAATTCTTGAAAAAAACAGTCAACGGCCTCTAAGCCTTCATTATGGTTTATGCTTGTGTATAGAGAATTGACATCTAATGTCACGAGTAGGGATGGAACAGGGATCTGGTGTAGCTCCGTCAGTGTCTCCAGAAAATGAGAAGTATCTTTGAGATACAAGGGTGTCAGATGGATAAATGGTGATAAGATTTTTTCTATGGTTCTGGCTAGAGGTGATAACACAGAATCGGTGGAGGCGACTATGGGTCTGCCGGGGGGACTGGGGAGATGTTTATGTATCTTGGGGAGGGTGTAGAAAACTGGGGTAATGGGATGTGGATTGCTGAGAAAATCTCTTAATTTGAGGTCAATAGATGCATTTATTAGACAGTTGGCTTATTATTTCCGAGATGTAATATTACATCTCGGAATTAATAAACCAACTGTCTGATAAATCCACCTACAAACCGCTTCCACGTGACCCCACCAGTCAGATTGCCTCCCTCATTAGAACCATGGCCCAACATAATTTTGAACGTGGTACTATTGACCTCAAATTAAGAGATTTTCTCAGCAATCCACATCCACGTGACATTAGATGTCAATTCTCTATACACAAGCATAAACCATAATGAAGGCTTAGAGGCCGTTCACTGTTTTTTTGAAGAATTTACTACTTTACCAACTGACAATAGGAATTTTTGCATAGACTTACTCCGGATCATTCTGGAACAGAATTTTTTTCTGTTCCAGGACCAGTTTTATGTTCAGCGTAGGGGGACCGCGATGGGAAGTAACGTCGTGCCCCCCTACGCTAACATCTTCATGGCATTTTTTGAGGACAGATACATACATTCCCATCCCCTGATTCTACGCCATGCCCTATTATGGCGTAGATATATCGATGATATATTCATGATTTGGGATAGCAACCTCGACTCACTACTCAAATTTTTCGAAGAAATCAATACGCTTTTACCAGGTCTTTCATTCACTATCAATCACAGCATGGACAGAATTAATTTCTTGGACTGTATGGTCATCAAAAACAGTGACGGTATCATCTCCACCAACATCTATATAAAACCCACGGACAGGAACAGCCTGCCAACTTTACCAGTAACCACCCAAAACACACCAAAAATATTTTCCGATAAGCCAACACACTAGGGTTGATAGAATAGTGAGTGATAAGGACACCCGTACTTTGGGACATACGGAAATGAGCAATAAGTTCAAACAGAGAGGCTATCCCAACAACATAGCCAATAAAACTACATCTTCCTCACGTAACCTACAGACACAACCTGACCGTGTCTCTCTGATCAACATGTATCATCCATTCTCTCCACTGATCAAACAGATTGTCCTCAAACATTGGCCGCTTCTTAGGCTCTCCTATCCACAGGTCAGTGAATTCCAGACACCCCCTTTGTTTTGCTACAAAAAATCACCCAACATTAGAGATAAACTGGTTAGGGCTTACATTGGTTCCTCCACTCGAGCACCCAAACAGAGATTTCTCAACAATACACAATTTGGCACCTTCCCGTGCCTTAGATGTGCACAGTGCTCAAATATCATCAAAGGTAATTCCTTCTCACATCTTAGAATCAGCAAACTTTTTCCGATTAAGGATTTTTTTTACCTGCGACAGCTCCTTTGTTGTTTACTATATTAAATGTCCTTGCGATCTCGGATATGTTGGCGAGACGACCCAACATATCCGAGACCGCATTAATAAGCACAAGTCCGATATAAGATGTGGACGGACGATGCTGCCTATCCCCTATCATTTTGTATCAGCCGGGCACAAGATCTCCCAACTTAGATTCCAGGTGATTGACCATGTTGGTGTTAACCGCAGAGGGGGTGATAGAGTTAAGCTGCCCCGAGAAAGAGAAGCAAAATGGATCCACACTTTGGGTACCCTCGAGCCCTATGGACTAAATTGCAAGTACGAACAGGGTTTCTAATATATATCCCCATACATTAACACTGGTTTTATTTCAGTACCTAACAACTATTATATTTGCCTTGGTGTCTATATTGTGTCTGCATGGGTCACTTGTTGTTTATTGCCTTGTTACTATGACAACTCGCTTTACCCATAGATGTCCTCATTCACAGACAAATTCCTTCTGTCTCTCATTGCCCCATCCTATTGATTAAAGGATACTACTGGTGTTTAATTTTCTCCCAATTGATAAATATCCTATATGAACAATGAGTTTATTCTATATACATTTGTGTACTCCGTTATATGTATAATATTTACTATATTTTCTTGTATATATTTTAATTTCTATTTTCATTCCGTGCAGAATTAGCACCACCACTGCAGAAGTACACCTCTGTCACCTATCAGACCACCAATCAGTCTGTCACAGTTTCCTATCACTGAAGCTGCATCTCCGTTCCCAGGATTTTCGGTTATTACCACCATGTGACCCTTAAACACGCCCTCCTGGATGTATGTGCACTCCACTGTCACACTTCCGCGTTCCACGTAGCGGTAGTGACGCGCTCTCCTCCCCTGACATGCACTGGTACACTTAACATCACCTGCACGATTGCGTAACGTCACTTCCGGTTTCCCATAACGCAAAACCGGAAGTGACGTAGCGGTACCGTCCCAGATAAAAATGCTCTCCCCTCACACTTCCATACCTCACAGGACACACAAGACGCTCGTGGCTACCACCACTGCACTACGGGCACCTGGTGGGTGACTCACCTAGATGATCATAGCCCATCATAATTCATAGAGCTCTCTTGCTTAATCCACCTTCCTCTTTCTCCCACTATTAGTAGCCTGGTAATCTCTGGACTCATTACCAAACATTACGTATGGACATCTTTCCCAAGTTAACCCCTTGAAGTCACAGGTACTAACCATTTCAACTGATATCATTGACATATGAGTATAGACTATATGCTAAATCCTGGTCCCTCTATATCTAGACAGCCAGAGACCTGCAACTGCCAATTTGTCTACACATATGTCTACCTGAGATACCTCCTTGCTGATGTGGGAAATTTCACTGTTGATGTGGTAAACTCCCTTGCTTTCTAACTTAGGTAATGTTTTCATGAAGTATTGCTATGGACCCTAGTCATTATCCCTTATCTGTTTTACCATGAGACTTGCCTCCCCCCCTTCTTTCTCCTCCTTTTCCCACCTCTGACCCTCTCCCCTTTTCTTTTTTATTTTTTACCCAACATAAGGTACAGCAATATACCATTAGAGACCCACATTTTCTACATGATACCAGACCATGCGGGATTTGCACATACCAATTGAGGTACTTACTTTGCTTCCTCACTCTATGTCATGTATGTCATTTATGTCATACTTTTTTCCATATGGCTCATACCTATTACCTATACAGATCATCCTCATCAATCCCGAGGACATCCACTATCCTGTCCTCACTCTCTAGCCACTATATAGAAGCGTCCACTTGACTGCCTGATTGATCAGTCCTCTCTATATATAGGTATCTACCATATGCAGGCTCTCATAAGACCACATGACTTATGCCATTTTAGCCCTATTGACATCTTTCCTCCTCCCCAGCACACGTATGGTCACCTGGGATATCTCCCTGCCGATGTGCTATACCTCTCTGCTGATGTGGTAAACTCCTCTTGCTCCTTAACTCAGGTAATGTCTACATGGCACGTTGCTATGGACCTTAGCCTTTATCCTTTACTTACCATTATGAGTCTTGCCTCCCTCCCTTTCTTCTCCCTCTTTCTTCCACCTCTGACCTTCTCCTCTACCCAGTACTAGGTATAGCAACACACCATTGGAGACCCACATTTCCTATGTGACACCAGACCGTGCGGGATTTGCATATACCAATTGAGGTACTTACCTTGTTTCCTCGTCTCTGTCACCTTATGTCACATATCTCTCCTTATGGCTCATACCGATTACGTATATAGATCATCCTCACCAACCCCGAGGACATCCACTCTCCTGTCTTCTACATTCAGTCACAATATAGAAGCGTCTACTTGATCACCTGATTGATCAGTTTTCTTTATATACAGGTATCAATCAAATATAGACTCTCATAGGATCTCAGGACCTTTACTACCACAGCCCTTTGACATTTGACATCTTTCCTCCTTCCACAGTAAATTGCTGCTAAACACGTATTTCCAATCGAATAACCCTGTACACTACTGCCGCTTCGACCTTTGCGACTATGTGACTATATATATATATGGTACGTATGTTCCTACGCACTTTCACGCTATATTCCTGACTCACTAGAGACTGGATATAATCTATTATCTCCTCCTATAACAGGCTGATTATGTACATCTGTACTCCACATATTACCTGCTGAATCTAGGTGAGTCCCCCTACCAAATGTGTCACACCTATTTGACACCACACATTGCTCACCACCACTTTTTTACCCGCACAATCCCCCTTTTTCCATGATGGTCTTAGCTCCACATATCTACGGCATCACCATGGACCCTTAAGATGCTGCTGTTTTGCTTCTTCCCATCGTCTTCTCCATTCCATTGTTGAACTATAATATTTGAATGTCAAATATGCCCATACAATTATATTGATGGATGTCCTTTTATTTTGTTTCTTGTTTTGTCACTTTGTAAATTTGTATCCAGTCTGTCCAACCTGAGGAAGGCCTTTCAGGCCGAAACGTCGTCACCTGGCGGACATTATTTTGTGTAGATATGGAAGGAAAAAGGGTTTGGGACTCAGCACCAATGCAGTAATATAAAACTTGGAACTTTATTAGAAAATCTAAAACGAAGGTACACAGGTCATCCAAAAAAATCGCCATGCGATTTGCCTAGCGGCTTTACGCGTTTCGGACAAACAGGGGAAATTAAAAGCAGTCCTTAGTCATAAGAAGTTAGAAGTTTTATATTACTGCATTGGTGCTGAGTCCCAAACCCTTTTTCCTTCCATATCTACTCTGAATCACGGACCGGCCTGTCCGGGGGACTGCGGGCATCCATCCTTGCCTTGGAGACTTCATATGGGTGAGCTGAAACCTTCATTATTTTCCGGACATTATTTTGTACAGCACTTTCTTCACGATTTTTTGCACTAACAAAACAAAAGGATCTGAAATCAATTTTTTTCGTGTATTTACTTCAACATACCTACTGGAAACGATTAGTGTGCTGGAGTTACCCTCCTTTTGTACTTTTTAATAAAACCATTAGTTCTGCCCCATATTGTACAGGAAAACTGGAAGAAAATTCCACATGCTGTGAAATTGCAAAAAAAAAATGTAATTGCACAATTGTGTTTTGTTTTTTTACCATGTTCACTATATGGTAAAACTGACCTGGTAATATGACTCCGCAGGTCAGTACGAGTTCATGGATACCAAACATGTATAGTTTTACTTTTATATGAGTGGTGAAAAAAAAATCAGAAGTTTGTCCAAAAAAAGAATTGCGCTTTTGTCGCTATTTTTCGAGACCCGTAGCGTTCTCATTTTTCGGGATCTGGGGCTCAATGATGGCTTATTATTTGCGTCTTGAGTTGATGTTTTTAATTATACAGTTTTTGGGTAGATATGATGTTTTGATTGCCTGCTGTTGCATTTTAATGCAATGTTGCGGCGACCAATAAAACGTAATTTTTGCATTTTGATTTTTTTTATCGCTGCACCGATCAGATTTATTGATTTCATATTTTGATAAATCGGGCATTTCTGAATGCGGCAATATCAAATACCTGTGTATTGAAATGTGGATGAGGAGTTGCAGACGATCAGTGGCTACTAATTGCCTGCAGCAGTCACTACACAGAAATGTCACTTTGACAGCAGCATTGAGATAGATGGAATGGCTGTGGGAGATAAGAATACATTGTTTTTATTCTCTATGGGGGTCTCAATTGATTAAGTTGGGGTTGTCCTGCAGTGAACAGTGCTACATAGAGCTATTAAGTATCAAGCTAGAACTGCAGTCTAACTGGTACATTAAATCATAAGCAGTGTTGTGTACAGCTGTCAATCAATGGTTACAATCAATTAGTGATGCTACAAAGAGTCCCGGTGTAGCCCTGGCCTTACATGAAAGGATAGTAGTTATACTGTGTAATAATGCGTTTCACGTATTACAATGTACTCACCTGTTCTCCTGCACTATCTGTGTCTTTTTCATAAAGGGAAACCTTGTTTAGAAGTTGTAAGATCCTCAGCAATGTATCAGCGTTACATGGGGGCAGGGTGCATATCAGGAGCTGCTGAATGCGTAACCGTTCCTCAGGATTCATATCTGCAAAAGCAAACTAAATTTTAATGTCACATACTTCTACTTTTTTTATTTATAAACTTACTTTATACACTTATTATCATAGAACATTCCATAATATGTCATGTTACAGGGATGTCCATTACTGGAGAGCACCTTAATAGTGGGCCCAGAGTGGTGAAAAAAATACAACTGATACCTCCTGTACTCAGCGCTGCCAGCCCCATCAGCCTCCTGGCATCAACATCCAGCGGGGGCTTCACGGGAGCCTGCAGCCAATCATATTTTACTATATAAAAGGTTTCCTGTCTAAAGGCCCCGTCACACTAAGCAACATCGCTAGCAACATCGCTGCTAACGAACAACTTTTGTGACGTTGCTAGCGATGTTGCTGTGTGTGACATCCAGCAACAACCTGGCCCCTGCTGTGAGGTCGTTGGTTGTTGCTGAATGTCCTGGGCCATTTTTTAGTTGTTGCTCTCCCGCTGTGAAGCACAGATCGCTGTGTGTGACAGCGAGACAGCAACAACTAAATGTGCAGGCAGCAGGAGCCGGCTTCTGCGGAGGCTGGTAACCAATGTAAACATCGGGTAACCAAGAAGCCCTGTCCTTGGTTACCCGATATTTACCTTTGTTACCAGCCTCCGCCGCTCTCACTGTCAGTGCCGGCTCCTGCTCTGTGCACATGTAGCTGCAGCACACATCGGGTTAATTAACCCGATGTGTGCTGTAACTAGGAGAGCAAGGAGCCAGCGCTAAGCATTGTGCGCTGCTCCCTGCTCTGTGCACATGTAGCTGCAGCACACATCAGGTAATTAACCCGATGTGTGCTGTAACTAGGAGAGCAGGGAGCCAGCGCTAAGCATTGTGCGCTGCTCCCTGCTCTGTGCACATTTAGCTGCAGCACACATCAGGTAATTAACCTGATGTGTGCTGTAACTAGGAGAGCAGGGAGCCAGCGCTCAGTGTGCGCTGCTCCCTGCTCTCTGCACGTGTAGCTCCGTGCGGTGGTAACCAAGGTAAATATCGGGTTGGTTACCCGATATTTACCTTAGTTACCAAGCGCAGCATCTTCCACGCGGCGCTGGGGGCTGGTCACTGGTTGCTGGTGATCTCACCAGCAACTTGTGTAGCGACGCTCCAGCGATCCCTGCCAGGTCAGGTTGCTGGTGGGATCGCTGGAGCGTCGCAGTGTGACATCTCACCAGCAACCTCCTAGCAACTTACCAGCGATCCATATCGTTGTTGGGATCGCTGGTAAGTTGCTTAGTGTGACTGGACCTTAAGCACGTTACCACCTACCCACTCTTTGTTTGGGCCCCAC
The DNA here is from genome assembly GCF_048569485.1 of Anomaloglossus baeobatrachus. Lineage (NCBI taxonomy): Eukaryota > Metazoa > Chordata > Amphibia > Anura > Aromobatidae > Anomaloglossus > Anomaloglossus baeobatrachus. Next base: position 159,340,918 of record NC_134361.1, on the reverse strand, counting down.
CAATAGCCAGAATGGCAGACTGGTGTCCCATGATCTCACCTTGTAGTAACACCATCGGCAAGAGGAACACATTGCAGTTCAATGCAAAACTATGGCGTCAAAGACATAAAGACACCCAAGCGCTGCTCTCGGCTACCTTCACTAATGCCATAGACTTGAACGCAGTGGAAGGGTGCAAATGTGTGTCTCCTACTGATCCATCCAAATGCCCATGGCACCGGTATTGTGGCCAAGATTGAATGAGACACAAATCCCACACTTTGGTAATTGTGTAGGTCTCAGCCTTTGAGTGACACCACTTTAAGTTTCGATAGGTTATAACTTGGTAAACCTTAAATATGATCTCTCGTTGATATAAAGGAATACTCCATTATCAGTGCACATTTCCAATTTTTAGTGCCAATGTCCTTAGCTCATCTGTTCCCTCATCAGCACAATGTTTTCACATGGACCTGTCACTACGTCCGTCCTAACTGCCTGAATGGTAATCGTAATTCCGAATTCCACAATTTTCTGATTGCAAATTAACATTGAACTTTACAGCTACCATACACATTAGAGGTTTGTTGGCCAAACATGCCAATAATCATGGTACTGAAACACCATCTGTGTGTAGAGGTGCTCGAGTCCCTACCCTGTTTTATGCTTTATGTTGTGTACTTGTAATGTGAAAGGTGTTTTACACTAAGCATATTATATGTGGTTCTGATTGATTGAAATGTGTGTTAACATCTAAATGCTGAGAGCGGAGTGTAGGTTCTCGATGTAGTTGAGCCAGAGCCGTTTACCAGCAGGCACCACCTGGAGGGCGGACTGGAGCAGTGGTAGATTAGATATCAGATAGGACAGGGTTAAGTCAAGGTAGAGGAGGAGCGACAGGTAGCAAGAGGGTTGGCTAGTAGTGAGGTCATCGTGGGGTGCCAGTTTTGGAATGGGTTCGGGTAAGTGAAGATGTGGCCACAGTGTCAGGGCCAGTCAGGGAACCCTGAGGTAACCTCGAGAGGTCCGCAGCCTATGACTCACCCCAGCGGGCTTAGAAAGTTGTGCGACTAGAGAGCTCTCGGGGCCCAGAAGCGAACAAAGGTGTGAGGAAGAGGGGGAAACGGAGACACAGAGCTGGCAGCTTGAGGACAAGTTCCAAGATAGAGGTCAAGAAAGAGAACCCCAGAAACAGTAGAATAAGAAATGTGAGGTGTGAGACCATGTCTGTCCCAATGGTGTATGAAATAAACTGAACAAATTTGGTTGCCAAGTGAAATCTGGTGTTGTATGGGTTACTATTTTGTGTATGACGAGGATCGGCAGCAGGGTGATGGACACCAGCCTGAAAAAAATAGTAAGTATCGCGCACCCCACCCGAAGTCACACCCATACACAGTTTCCTTAGTCAAGGAGCACGGTGCCCGGCATCCGTGCCTTCCTTCATCTGTATGGTGGACCTCCTGACTCTCCCTGATAGCAGATGACAGAGATAAGAATCAGGCAGTTGCCCAATTTCAACTTCCTGATCATTTGGTTCTCGAAGAGATTATCTGCCACTACAGGAGTCTGACAGCAGTTTAAGAAAATGTTATCTTAAAAATGGTCCTTGATCTGCAGAAAAGAGGTTATAGAGCAGGTGACGGTGATCGGACTAATATGCACATTTGTGGGAAAAGCTTCTGTGGAAATTATATTTTATTGAATTCTCTGGTGTTATGTGCAGATGAGTCTAGTGGGCGGTCCTACGAGTGATTGACAGTCCTCTCTGTGACTACATGCAGACATAGTTGTCAATCACTAGTAGCACCGCCTACTGGACTCCTATACATACAACACCAGGAATTTCAAGAAATAAAAGGTTATACTGAATTCTTTCCCACAAACGAATATATCATACTGCTCAGCTTCTCCTGCTCTGTACCGTGCTGCCCACAGATCAGTCGCCATGTACAACCAAACAGGTTCTTTTTAAGGTCCATTTGCACTGTAAGATTATTGTGAACATGCATTGCTGGGAAGACTTGTTTCACAATAATCTTGCAATAGTAATGGGCTTCCTATCACCCAATAAATGAGGAAAACTGTCGTTATTCAGGTGAATTGATCTTTTGCGCTGCACTAAAGCTCATGGCTCTTGGCGGTGTATCATTCTGTATAAACAGAACCTGGACTAGCGAGAACAATGGTAATCTATGTGCACTGCCCGGTTCATTACAGACTGTTTAGTGTGCATCATTTAGCGCTGTCTGCCTGTGTAATCAGGCAACTCAGTGACTGCCGATCAGTAAAATTTCGGCTGTTGTTTAATACTGCAGGTCAGTTTGTGTAAGATAGCTATAATTGCTATCTAATGTACTGTACATGGCCATCTAATGTGCATGGCAAACCTTAAAGGCTTTGTGCGCACTAGAAATGAGAAGTTTCTCAAGAAAATTTCTTGAGAAACTTCTGGGAGTGAAAGATTTCCGGACCTCCGGAAAAAATCTGCACCAAATCCGCATGCGGATTTGCCGCGGATTTGCCGCGGAATAGCCGCGGAATTGCCGCGATTTTCCCGCGGGTGGTTCCCTGCGGATTTTTGCAGGCTGTACTGCCGAAATCCGCAGGGTACCTGCGGAACTAATGGACATGTTCATTTTCTCAAGAAAGTTTCTCGAGAAATTCTTCTCAAGGAAATTTCTTGAGAAAAATCCGCACCAGTGCGCACAGCTATTTTTTTTTACCATAGGATTTGCTGGGAAATGTCTGCACAAAGATTGCAGACATTTCTCAAGAAATTTCCGCGGCAAATCCACAGGTAAATCCGCGGGTAAAACGCACAAGTGCGCACATAGCCTAAAGGGGTATTCCCATCTCCAAGATCCTATCCCAATATGTAGTAGGTGTTATAATACTAATATCAAATACCTCCAATTAAAAAGGTAGTATAGTTCTCCAGATGAGCTATGTTGCCCACCTATTGTGCAGGGCATTGCAGCTTAAGTATCTATGGTTATATCCACTCATATAGTAACAGTTAGTTGCACGTGGTCATAACTATGGATACCTAAGCTACTGCAATGTCCTGCACATGAGGTAAGAGACATGGCTATATCAGGAAAACTAGACTACATTTCTAATACTAATATTATCACATCTACTACATATTGGGAGATGATCTTGGAGATGGGAATACCCCTTTAAATGTTACTAAAACTAACGTTGACCATCTTCTTCATAAAAGCTGGTGCTGCAAAGTGGCTTGCGTAGTGGCCGTGGCTGAGTGCTACAGAACAACTCCGAAAGAGCAAATTATAGCTGACAGTGGAAGGGCTGGATTACTGACAACTAATCTAGTATTGATGACTTATCTTGGATACGTAATAGATTTGTTGAGACCTGACAACCCCTTTAAGAATGAAAAAAAATCTACATTTTAATCAAATGTATCTAAAAAAAATAATAACTTTTATTATATTGTGTGTTGTAGATGTTTCTATATTAAGTGATGTCAGTTAAATGTAATTTACATATCAATTAATTTCCCCCTAACCCTGTGCACAATTAAAGGGATTGTCTACTCAAAATATATTGATGTCTTATTATTTGGATACATCAATATCGACTCAATGTTGGTTCAGCTACCAGTACCCGGAAGTGGTCACTACATATCTTTCTTTTCCCTTTCTTTCATCCTTTCCTTTTCTCTCTTTTCTCCGCGGAATCCTTTCTAAGGTCCCCCTTTTGATACATAGAAGCATATTAAATTCTCATCGGTCTATTTTAGGGGTACTTTACAGGCTGCGACATCGCTAGCAATTGCTAGCGATGTCGTGTGCGATAGCACCCGCCCCCGCCGTTGTAACGATATGTGGTGATCGCTGCCGTAGTGAACATTATCGCTACGGCAGCATCACACGCACATACCTGGTCAGTGACGTCGATGTGACCACCGAACAATCCCTCCCTCAAGAGGGAGGTGCGTTCGGCGTCACCGCGACGTCACCGTGATGTCACTAAGCGGCCGGCCAATAGAAGTGGAGGGGCGGAGATGAGCGGGACATAACATCCCGCCAACCTCCTTCCTTCCGCATTGCTGGTGGAGGCAGGTAGGGAGATGTTCGTCGTTCCTGCAGTGTCACACATAGCGATGTGTGCTGCCGCAAGAACGACGAACAACATTGTACCTGCAGCAGCAACGATATTAAGGAAATGAACGACGTGTCAACGAGCAACGATTTTTCACGTTTTTGTGCTCGTTGATCGTCGCTCATTTGTGTCACACGCTGCGATGTCGCTACTGACGCCGGATGTGCGTCACTAACGACGTGACCCCGACGCTATATCGGTAGCGATGTTGCAGCGTGTAAAGCGGCCTTTAGAGTTAAAGCTTCAACAATACCAAGGTTGTTTCTGTATATTTCTTCTATTAGGGATGTTGCCTTACTATTAAATGATGTTCTTGAATGACCAAATGTTATATTGCAATATGTTTTTGTTAGATTTTTATCTGTTCAACTTGAATTTTAATAAAAAGAGATTGAGCCTTTTTCTTCCTGAAGGGGTTGTTGTTTACCCCAAAACAGGTTATATTTTAGAAACAAATAAAATTATATTACTTTGAAGAATTGTTGATAGGGTATACTAATCTTCACTACTAAAGAGGGAATAAATCTAGCCATTTCCTATCATCTCATCAAACAAATGGCAATGTTACCTCATGTGTTACCACTAATTCAAGGACAAATGTAAAAAATGTAAGATTCAGAAAAAAATAAAAGCTAGTAATAAAATAAAAAATATGAATAAAATAAGTTAAAAAATAATGTTTAAACCCTGTGAGATAAATTGAAACCCCTTCTCAAACCCATGCTGAATATGTGCCCTTCTTCACTGTGCTGGACTATGGCAAATTACTTAAATCTTATGATGGACTGTGGCACTTTGTGGCTGATTCTGTGTTAGACTGTGGTCATCATTTTGTGTGTTCGTCCTCTTTATGAGGTCAAGGTTATTATTGGGCTCACTTTAGACAAGTTTGTTGGCACTCAGATTTTACCGCAGTTTGCCATGTCTTAAGCCAAAAACTGGTGGTCGTGTACCCCAAGTATGTGATCTGCATACATGCGGTCACATGCCAACTAGACGTGTGTGGCCTCTCGCAACACAAGTGTATTGAGAGAGGCTGGAAAAGTCTAGTCGAATGTATCCAGAAGTATGCAAATCATATGCCTGCCCGCTCCTGGTGATGGTGAATCCTGACAGTGTTCATTGTGCATGATGTGAGGATTAATAAGTCTGCAGTCACAGAGTGACTACAGATTTGAGCCCCAAGAATGGACAAGCCCTTTAATAAATGTTAAACATAGCATGTGCACTAGGCTCAGGACAAAATGTGACACGTGCTCCCCATCTTTAGCCCTCATTCACTGCATCAAAGAGAAGCTGCAGGTGAAAAAGGTCAAAGGGTGGTGGGATTTGGGGGTCTATACTACTGTGGGTATGCCCGTGGTGGGGTTTGGGGGGGTCTATACTGCCAAGGGGGGATGCTTGTGATGAGATTTAGGGAAGTTTACAATGCTGGGGGGATGTTTTTATGGGATTTGGTGGGTCTATAATGCTGGGGAGATGCCTGTGGTGGGTTTTGGGGGGTGAACAATGCTGGGGAGATATCTGTGGTGGGATTTTAAAAATCTATATAATGCTGTGGGGATGCCGGTGTTAGGATTTGGGTGTGTATGTGTAATACTGTAGGAATATTTGTTGTGGGATTTGGGGGTATACAATGCTGGCAAGACTTCTGTGGTGGGATTTTGTGGGAGGTGCCATATTGTAAGGTTGCCTGTTGTAAGATTTTGGGGGTATACAATGCTGGTTGACACCTGTGCTGGGATTTTCTAAGTCTATAAGGCTGTGGGTATGCCTGCGGTGAAATTTTGGGGGTTTATGATGTCTATGGTGGAAGTTGGGGTGTGTGTAATGTGGGGTGGGGAGGCCCTTAATGGGACTTTAGGGTTGTGCAATTCTGGGAGAGACCTGTGGTGGGATTTTGGTGGGTGTGCGATGATGGAAGATGACTGTGAATGTGATGGGATTTTTTTGGGATGTATAATGATATCTGGGGTGGGAGTTTGGGGATGTGTGATGCTGGGGGAATGCTTGTGTTGGATTTGGGTGGTGTACCACACTGGCCTATGATGTAATTTTGGGGGTCTATAATGGTATGCGGATGCCTGCGGTAGGATTTGCAGGATGTACAATGCTAGAAGATGCCTGCAGAGGGATTTTGGAGGTCTATAATGCTGGGTGGACACTTGTGGTGGGATTTTGGGGAGTGTGTGATGTTGGGGGGATGCCTGTGGTATAATTTGGGGGTCTATAATTCTGTGCGATGCCTGTGTTGGCAGTTTGGGGATGTGCAATGCTGGGGGGACACTTGTGTGTGATTTGGGTGGTGTACCACACTGGGGGGATGCCTGTGGTGGGATTTTGGGGGTCTATAATGCTGTGTGGATGCATGTGGTGGGATATGAGATGTGCAATGCTGGGGGGAAGTTTGTGGTAGGATTTACACTCCAGGTACACCGCCCTTAGTCCTACAACCCAGGAACAGCGCCTTTAGCCCTACAATATGGAGAGCGTTCTTAGATAGCCCTACTACTTAGCCCAAGGTCCCAGGAACAGCTGTCGTATAGCCCTACTACCCAAGGACAGCTCTTTTATAGCCCTAGTACCCAGGGACAGCTGTCGTATAACCCTACTACCCAGGGACAACTCTTATGGCCCTAGAACCCAGGGACAGCTCTTATACTCCAACTACCCAGGTACAGCTGTTGTATAGCCCTAATACCCAGGGACAGCTCTTGTATTGCCCTAGTACCCAGAGACAGCTCTGTTATAGCCCCAAAACCCAGGGACAGCTCTTGTATAGCCCTACAACCCACAGACAGCTCTCGTTCAGCCCCACAACCCAGGGACAGCTCTCTTTTAGACCTACAACCAAGAGACAACGCTTGTATAGCCCTACTACCTAGGAACAGCTCTCCTATTGCCTTACAACTTACGGACAGCTTTTGTATAGCTCTATGACCCAGGGACAGGTCTCATATAGCCCTAGTACCAGGGACAGCTATTGTATAGGCCTTACTGTCTAGGGAAACTTCTCGCATAGCTCTACCATCCAGCAAAAGCACTCTTATAGCCCACTAACCAGGGACAGCTCTTCAATAGCCTTTCTACCCAGGAAGAGCTCTTTTATAGCGTTTCTACCCAGGGACAGTTCTTATATAGCTCTACTTCCCAGGGACAGTTCTTGTATAGTCCTATCCAGGGACAGCTCTTGTATAGTTGAACTACCCAGGGATAGTTTTCTAGTTTTCATATAGCCATACGAACCAGGGACAGCTGTCGTATAGCCCTATTACACAGGGATAGCTCTTATATAGTCCTTCTATCCATGGACAGCTCTCATATAGTTGAACTACCCAGGGACAGCTCTTGTATAGCCCTACTACTCAGGGACAACTCTTGTATAGTCCTTCTATCCAAGGACAGCCTAATATAGTTGAACTACCCAGGGACAGTTCTTGTATAGCCCTACTACCTAGGGACATCTCTTGTATAGCCCTACTAACCAGAGACAGCTCTCATATAAACCTACTACACAGAGACAGCTGTCATATATACAGTTAGGTCCAGAAATATTTGGACAGTGACACAATTTTCGCAAGTTGGGCTCTGCATGCCACCACATTGGATTTGAAATGAAACCTCTACAACAGAATTCAAGTGCAGATTGTAACGTTTAATTTGAAGGTTTGAAGAAAAATATCTGATAGAAATTGTAGGAATTGTACACATTTCTTTACAAACACTCCACATTTTAGGAGGTCAAAAGTAATTGGACAAATAAACCAAACCCAAACAAAATATTTTTATTTTCAATATTTTGTTGCGAATCCTTTGGAGGCAATCACTGCCTTAAGTCTGGAACCCATGGACATCACCAAACGCTGGGTTTCCTCCTTCTTAATGCTTTGCCAGGCCTTTACAGCCGCAGCCTTCAGGTCTTGCTTGTTTGTGGGTCTTTCCGTCTTAAGTCTGGATTTGAGCAAGTGAAATGCATGCTCAATTGGGTTAAGATCTGGTGATTGACTTGGCCATTGCAGAATGTTCCACTTTTTTGCACTCATGAACTCCTGGGTAGCTTTGGCTGTATGCTTGGGGTCATTGTCCATCTGTACTATGAAGCGCCGTCCGATCAACTTTGCGGCATTTGGCTGAATCTTGGCTGAAAGTATATTCCGGTACACTTCAGAATTCATCCGGCTACTCTTGTCTGCTGTTATGTCATCAATAAACACAAGTGACCCAGTGCCATTGAAAGCCATGCATGCCCATGCCATCACGTTGCCTCCACCATGTTTTACAGAGGATGTGGTGTGCCTTGGATCATGTGCCGTTCCCTTTCTTCTCCAAACTTTTTTCTTCCCATCATTCTGGTACAGGTTGATCTTTGTCTCATCTGTTCATAGAATACTTTTCCAGAACTGAGCTGGCTTCATGAGGTGTTTTTCAGCAAATTTAACTCTGGCCTGTCTATTTTTGGAATTGATGAATGGTTTGCATCTAGATGTGAACCCTTTGTATTTACTTTCATGGAGTCTTCTCTTTACTGTTGACTTAGAGACAGATACACCTACTTCACTGAGAGTGTTCTGGACTTCAGTTGATGTTGTGAACGGGTTCTTCTTCACCAAAGAAAGTATGCGGCGATCATCCACCACTGTTGTCATCCGTGGACGCCCAGGCCTTTTTGAGTTCCCAAGCTCACCAGTCAATTCCTTTTTTCTCAGAATGTACCCGACTGTTGATTTTGCTACATCAAGCATGTTTGCTATCTCTCTGATGGATTTTTTCTTTTTTTTCAGGCTCAGGATGTTCTGCTTCATCTCAATTGAGAGTTCCTTAGATCGCATGTTGTCTGGTCACAGCAACAGCTTCTAAATGCAAAACCACACACCTGTAATCAACCCCAGACCTTTTAACTACCTCATTGATTACAGATTAACGAGGGAGACGCCTTCAGAGTTAATTGCAGCCCTTAGAGTCCCTTGTCCAATTACTTTTGGTCCCTTGAAAAAGAGGAGGCTATGCATTACAGAGCTATGATTCCTAAACCCTTTCTCCGATTTGGATGTGAAAACTCTCATATTAACAGCTGGGAGTGTGCACTTTCAGCCCATATAATATATATAATTGTATTTCTGAACATGTTTTTGTAAACAGCTAAAATAACAAAACTTGTGTCACTGTCCAAATATTTCTGGACCTAACTGTAGCCCTACTACTCAGGGACAGCTCTCTTGTAGCCCTACTACTCAGGAACAGCTCTTGTATAGCCCTACTATCAGAGGACAGCTCTCGTATAGTTGAATTACCCAGGGACAGTTCTTGTATAACTGATGCAAAATTTTATTAAAGGACGTAAAAATTAATGTGATGACAAAAATAGGGAGCCCATGTGTGGCGTAAGGCTACGCGTTTCGAACGCTGCCTGCGTTCTTTGTCAAGCCTGAGTGAACATGTCTTGCTCACAAGCATTTAAACTCACTCCCACCAATGGGAGGAGTGTGTTTAATCAGAAAGCACATGTGCCAGCATGGGGTAGATAACATACAAAGCAACAATACAAAAATTCAACAATAAGTGAACAGATTTTTTTTTTATTTTTTTTTCATATATACAGAAAAGATTTTTGATATTAAAATTCCACATAAAAAAACTCTATCATCCGAAATGTACATGCGAACATTATCTACCAAGATTTAATAATGAAACATGACATCTCGTCTCAGATTAAGACCATTGGGTATTCTAGTTCCCAAATGAAATATCCAAAAAGCCTCACGTGTGAGAACTTGATGTTGGATATCACCACCACGAGGAGAGATTTTAACTTTTTCTAAGCCAAAAACACGCAGAGAGTCAGTATTGCAATTGTGATGTGAAATAAAATGTCTGGATGCCGATGAGAGATTTCTAGCTGGAATAACGGTGCCCTTAGAATTATAAATATCCCGGATATGTTCATTAAAACGCACCTTGAGTTTTCTCACTGTACAACCAATATAAAGTAGGTTGCAGCTGGTGCACTTAATGCAATAAACCACATTGGTGGTATTACAATTAATGTACCTCGAAATGGAATATGTGGCAGTCTCACCAGTATTTGAAAATGAGCTACAAGGTAAGGCAAATTCACATGTGCGGCAGCGTGAGGTGCCGCACCTAAAAAATCCCTTGTGTTCAAGCCAGGTGGAAACAGGTTTATTTTTTACAAAAAAACTAGGTGAAAGAATGTTGCCCAGTGAAGGTGCTTTTTTAGCAACCACATTGCAACCAGATTGCAGTATGGTTGCAAGAACAGGGTCTTCATTTAAAACGGGTAAATAACGTTTAATAATATTTTTGATGTAATTAAATTGTGTGCTGTATTGTAAAGATAGCACTATTTTGTTATGCAATTTCATATTATTCTTATTGTTTTTACATTCAGAGTTTTTATTTGAAAAATTTATCAAATGATCACGTTTTTTATTTTCTACTATCTTGCGTGCTCTCTGAAGTGTCCAGGATGGATAACCCCTTGCACTTAATCTGGATTCAGCTGATCTGACTTCATTGTTATATACAGAATGCTCACTGCAATTACGCAAAACCCTGGTAAATTCACCCACTGGTACAGCTTTGATTGTATGATTAGGATGACTACTCATAGCATGTAAAATTGTATTTCCAGCCAGTGGTTTACGATAAATACAAGTGGATATAATCTGGTTAGGCATGCCTGTGAAAGTCAAATCCAAAAAATTAATTTTATTATTGTCACAAAAATGGGTGAATTTTAGATTGAATTGATTATTGTTTAAATAATTCATGAACTCCGGAATTAATAAGATGGGACCATTCCAAATGAATAACTGGTCATCAATAAATCTACCGTACCAGTGGATGAATTTACAGTAAGGGTTATTAATATCATATAAGTATTTTTCCTCCCAATGAGCCATAACCAAATTCGCAATTGAAGGCGAAAATTTAGCACCCATAGAAACTCCGTGGTACTGTAAATAAAACTGTTTATTGAACACGAAAAAATTATGCTCCATCAAAAATTGCGCAACTTGTATGATATAATTTTGAAACGCTGAAGAATAGGAGCTATATTTATTCAAATGAAAAATCAAAGCTTGTATAGCTACAGATAAAGGAATAGTAGTGTACAATGATATAACATCGCAACTAAGCCAACTAAAGCCTGTTTGCCAAATTTTATTGGAGAACTGATCAAGAATGTCAATACTATCTTTGATGTACCCTGGAGTTCTATGGGTTAAAGGCTGCAGTATTGAATCCAGCCATTCACTCATATGTTCATTGGAAGAACCGATACCTGAGACTATTGGCCTCATTGGGGGAGGTGATATTCCCTTGTGTGTTTTGGGTAAAGCGTGCAGAGTCGGGGTAACAGGATGTTGTACAATGAGATAATCCCTTTGTTTCTCAGTAATATAATTCAAATGTACACCTTCATCAATCAATCGGACAATCAATGCAGAAAATTTCTCAGTAGGATCAAAATCCAATTTTTTGTATACAGTGGGGTCGTTGAGCATGGATTCAACCTGGGTGCAATAAGCCAGTGAATCCATTACTACAACAACCCCACCCTTGTCTGACATTCTAATTACAATATCAGTCATTGTTTCAAGATCCTGCAGTGCTTTTCTTAATTTAAAAGACAAATTGTGCCTGGCAGGTAGAGTGTGAACACTGTCATGCAGCTTTTTTAAATCCTGTTCTATTAAATCCTGAAATCTATCCATGCATTCAACCCGTGAATTTATTGGATAAAATGCAGGGTTTTTTGGAAAAAACTGAGTAGCTTGATCAATGGAATTATCATCAGCAGTATTCACACTCAAATCCTCCAAGCACAACACTGCACGTTGTTCTGAAAAGTCATAAGAACGATAAGGGTTAATACTGACAGGATTATTCACATTAGAATGTCAGACAAGGGTGGGGTTGTTGTAGTAATGGATTCACTGGCTTATTGCACCCAGGTTGAATCCATGCTCAACGACCCCACTGTATACAAAAAATTGGATTTTGATCCTACTGAGAAATTTTCTGCATTGATTGTCCGATTGATTGATGAAGGTGTACATTTGAATTATATTACTGAGAAACAAAGGGATTATCTCATTGTACAACATCCTGTTACCCCGACTCTGCACGCTTTACCCAAAACACACAAGGGAATATCACCTCCCCCAATGAGGCCAATAGTCTCAGGTATCGGTTCTTCCAATGAACATATGAGTGAATGGCTGGATTCAATACTGCAGCCTTTAACCCATAGAACTCCAGGGTACATCAAAGATAGTATTGACATTCTTGATCAGTTCTCCAATAAAATTTGGCAAACAGGCTTTAGTTGGCTTAGTTGCGATGTTATATCATTGTACACTACTATTCCTTTATCTGTAGCTATACAAGCTTTGATTTTTCATTTGAATAAATATAGCTCCTATTCTTCAGCGTTTCAAAATTATATCATACAAGTTGCGCAATTTTTGATGGAGCATAATTTTTTCGTGTTCAATAAACAGTTTTATTTACAGTACCACGGAGTTTCTATGGGTGCTAAATTTTCGCCTTCAATTGCGAATTTGGTTATGGCTCATTGGGAGGAAAAATACTTATATGATATTAATAACCCTTACTGTAAATTCATCCACTGGTACGGTAGATTTATTGATGACCAGTTATTCATTTGGAATGGTCCCATCTTATTAATTCCGGAGTTCATGAATTATTTAAACAATAATCAATTCAATCTAAAATTCACCCATTTTTGTGACAATAATAAAATTAATTTTTTGGATTTGACTTTCACAGGCATGCCTAACCAGATTATATCCACTTGTATTTATCGTAAACCACTGGCTGGAAATACAATTTTACATGCTATGAGTAGTCATCCTAATCATACAATCAAAGCTGTACCAGTGGGTGAATTTACCAGGGTTTTGCGTAATTGCAGTGAGCATTCTGTATATAACAATGAAGTCAGATCAGCTGAATCCAGATTAAGTGCAAGGGGTTATCCATCCTGGACACTTCAGAGAGCACGCAAGATAGTAGAAAATAAAAAACGTGATCATTTGATAAATTTTTCAAATAAAAACTCTGAATGTAAAAACAATAAGAATAATATGAAATTGCATAACAAAATAGTGCTATCTTTACAATACAGCACACAATTTAATTACATCAAAAATATTATTAAACGTTATTTACCCGTTTTAAATGAAGACCCTGTTCTTGCAACCATACTGCAATCTGGTTGCAATGTGGTTGCTAAAAAAGCACCTTCACTGGGCAACATTCTTTCACCTAGTTTTTTTGTAAAAAATAAACCTGTTTCCACCTGGCTTGAACACAAGGGATTTTTTAGGTGCGGCACCTCACGCTGCCGCACATGTGAATTTGCCTTACCTTGTAGCTCATTTTCAAATACTGGTGAGACTGCCACATATTCCATTTCGAGGTACATTAATTGTAATACCACCAATGTGGTTTATTGCATTAAGTGCACCAGCTGCAACCTACTTTATATTGGTTGTACAGTGAGAAAACTCAAGGTGCGTTTTAATGAACATATCCGGGATATTTATAATTCTAAGGGCACCGTTATTCCAGCTAGAAATCTCTCATCGGCATCCAGACATTTTATTTCACATCACAATTGCAATACTGACTCTCTGCGTGTTTTTGGCTTAGAAAAAGTTAAAATCTCTCCTCGTGGTGGTGATATCCAACATCAAGTTCTCACACGTGAGGCTTTTTGGATATTTCATTTGGGAACTAGAATACCCAATGGTCTTAATCTGAGACGAGATGTCATGTTTCATTATTAAATCTTGGTAGATAATGTTCGCATGTACATTTCGGATGATAGAGTTTTTTTATGTGGAATTTTAATATCAAAAATCTTTTCTGTATATATGAAAAAAAAAAAAAAAAAAAAATCTGTTCACTTATTGTTGAATTTTTGTATTGTTGCTTTGTATGTTATCTACCCCATGCTGGCACATGTGCTTTCTGATTAAACACACTCCTCCCATTGGTAGGAGTGAGTTTAAATGCTTGTGAGCAAGACATGTTCACTCAGGCTTGACAAAGAACGCAGGCAGCGTTCGAAACGCGTAGCCTTACGCCACACATGGGCTCCCTATTTTTGTCATCACATTAATTTTTACGTCCTTTAATAAAATTTTGCATCAGTTTTACTACTACTACGAAAGCTGGATTTTTCTTTCTTCTATTGGACCCTTGCACTGCCAGAGTGTTATCCTTGCATGCCGGACTTTGCCCCAGTTGAGCTGGATCACCTTTTTTCCTTCTCACAGTTCTTGTATAACCCTACTACCCAAGGACAGCTCTCATATAGCTGACACGTCCAACTCCAGGGCCGGGGGTACTCGGAAACGGGGCTTACTAGTCCGGGGATGTCAGCGGTGGCGGGGTTTGGCTCCATGACCTGGCGGTCTCTTTTAAATAATAAAGGGAATGATGATGGGAGTTGTATTTTTAAAGATTTTAAAGTTCGTGGTTTTGCGGCTATGTGGACCGCCGCTGTGCTGCGTGTTCCCCGGGGCAGGTGATGATGGGGCAGCTGAGGTAATCTTGCTCCCCACAGATAGAGCAGGACCCCGGGGTGACCGCTGAAAATATGAAAAGATTATGATGGCAATTTGTAATGCAGGAGGAATGGAGACGACACCAGGGATTTGCAATAACACTCACTGTACCGGTTTCAGGTTGACAGCCAGCTTAGTCCACCACGGTATGTTGGGATTCTCAGTGATGGGCATCCGCCGATCCCGAGTAAGTCTTAGGCCAGTACCGGTTCTCCTTTGTTTGCCTTTCCAGGTTGTCTCGTCTGTGCTGACTCTCTCCCGCCGGTCCTGCTCCTCCACACACAGTGCCCTGAGCTAGGGGTCGCGGACCTCCAAAAGGGACTTTTGCCTATTTGGCTCCCCGATTCTCTGTGACCCCCTTCCAGCGTATTCGTGTGCTGTTTGTGGCCCAAAGGTGAGTACAGCCACCCTGGTCTTCGGTGTTACTAGAAAGTCCTAAAGTCTTTTTCTAGTCTAGAGACCGGGTCCCCGTTTGCGACCAAATCCCTCCACTTTGGGATGTTGCTTGTGGAACAAGACTATAGAGGAGTCTGAAACCTCATCCCCAAATTTCTGGGATTCTGTCCTCAATGTCACCAAGGTTGACGAAGACCCCCCAGGGTACAGACTCCTAGTCGGTCTCCTCCCCACTCCTGACTTACTCTGTCAACTGTCAACTTTCAAACTTAGCTCTGCCCATTTTACCTCAGACACCTCACCTACTAAGCTCCACCCCCAGGCTGGCTCCAGAGACTATGCAAGGGGCTTAAGTGCCATATCCAGATTACTGGTCGCTAAGCATTAATAGGACCTGCCCTGGCCCTGATCTAATGTGTGAGCTAACAATAGGGTGTCTGCAGGTTTTTGGTACGTGAACCGGTAGATGGCCTCTTTCTTACCCAAGATGGAGCACCACACCTCTGGCTGAGGTGCAGTACCTCTGTGGCGACGGTAGCCTCAGGGGCGCCACATAGCCCTACTACCCAGGGACAGATCTTGTATAGGCCTACTACCCAGGGACAGCTCTCATATAGCCCTACTATCCAGGGACAGCTCTCGTATAGTTGAACTATCCAGGGACAGTTCTCGGATAACCATACTACCCAAGGACAACACTCATATAGCCGTACTACACAGGGACAGATCTCATATAGCCCTACTACCCAGGGACAGTTCTTGTATAACCCTACTACCCAAGGAAAGCTCTCATATAGCCCTACTACCAAAGGAAAGCTTTCATATATCCCTGCTACCCAGGGACAAATCTTGTATAGCCCTACTACCCAGGGACAGCTCTCGTATAGCCCTACTACCCAGGGACAGCTCTCGTATAGCCCTTCAACCCAGGGACAGCTCTCTTATAGCCTTTCTACCCAGGGAGAGCTCTCGTACAGCCCTTCTACCCAGGGACTGCCTCCGTATAGCTCCTGACCAGTTTGTGCATTGGAGTCCATGCTTGTACCATGTTGCATGGAGATCTGCATGAGCCGATACAATTACTAGCGGCCCTTTGAAAGCCACTATAATGCTGATGTAGCCCAATGTGAAAATAAGTTTGACACCCCTGACATAACGTGACTGCAGACTTTCCCAACCCTTTTTATTTTGTTAGTTATTTTACTTGTAGATCTGGCCAATGTTTCTAAGTAGATTAAATTGGTGAAAGGTGCTCAGAGCATAACTGCATTATAAATGCATTTTTAATGTAAGAACACATCCAAACCCATATGACATGTATTTTTAATGTAACAGCACGTCCAAAGCAATGTGACATATTGATGACAGGATCCCAAGGAGCAGAGCTCTTATCAAGCTAAAATTATGTTTGCCTTGTAACACACACTTCCTCAAGTCTTATTTTGGTAACTCCATGATTTAGCTAGTTTTTTTCTGATGTAAACTCACATGAAGGGAGGACAGAACACATAAATGTAACCTATTTAGTGTATACAGAGCATAACTTTTATTACAAATAAGTAATTAAAACTTTTTTTAACGGCCTTCAGCTTGATCTCAAGCCATGGTGACTTCATGGATGAACGATCTGTATGTGTCATGCACAGACTAGGGGATGTCCGATGCATGGTGAAACATACAACAAACAAGGGGTACACCGGGGACACTTTAACAACAGTGGGCCCTGGCGCTAGGGAGGGGAATGATGAGACACCGCCTGCACTCACCTGTAGCTGCACCCTGCACTGCTAGCAAGTCATATACAGGTTCCGCACTTGGCGCCAAGCAGAATACCTGAAACAATAGGAAGCCCTGTGATAACCATGGCTAGTGAGCTGGCAGGTGAGGATTGCTATTCCCACTGCTGCACTAAAACAACATGAAGGGAAGGTACGACAGACAGGGGAAACAACAAAGTGTAAAGTCCAACATCAAGGATGCAATCACATTCACCAGGACTGCAGCCTACACCGCTTCAAACAACAAAAGGGCTAAGCAGCTCCTTCCACCTCCAGGCCTAATTGCAGAATAGATTCAGAAAAAACGGCGACCTCTACTGGGAGATGTGACATATATAGGGGAAGGGAGTGGTCACCAACTGGAAATACCTGAGGCCAGGAATAAGAAGCTGCTGGAAAGGAAAACTGACATTAACCCTAGAAGTGCCAAAAGAAAGGAAACTACATTTAATATGAGGCATCTCAGATGGCATTGTGAGACTCTGGCCCAGCTCCTGTCACAAGTCTCTGAATGCAAAGAGATAGCCGTGACAGTAGGAAGATCGATCTTGTACAAGCAGAGAAGGTCCACCAGGGTCTTCTCTGCTTGATAGTATCCAGCCATTGAGTTGCTGGTCTTCCTCTTCATTTTGTTCCTTCTATTCTTCCGACCATGATGTCCTTCTCCAGTGTTTGCTCTCCAAAGTAGGCAAGTCATTGCTTTGTGATCTTTGCTTCGAGTGACACATCTGCCTTGATTTTTTCCAAAATTGTTTTGTTTGTTCTTCTTGCCATCCATGGTACAATGGGCTGCAATCAGGGCCACAACTGCGTCTGTCCTAAGAAAATGATGGGGGAGGCCTACCCCGGAAGACTGATAGTGGCATTGTGTGTAATTAATAATTTGTTTGGGCTCGGTGTGGATGTTTTTGGTGAATTAAAAAATTATAATAAAAATGTTATATTTTATATAACTTGTTTTGTAATTTTGCATTTTTATAACAGATGTTTGGCTTGAGATTTACCCTACCTTATTCTCAGTTCTGTTTCAGAGAACATCAGACAGTAAATAATAATTGCCTTATTTATATTTATGCCATTTTGCCCTCTCCCATCCTTAGGGTAAGGTCACACGCTGCATATTTACAGTGTATTAATAAAAAACTGCTTAAAAATCAAACTGGTGGATGCAAATGTATCTTTGCAATTTTGCCAATTTTCTGAAATAACTGTATTAAAATGAGTATTAAAAAAAATATTTACATACTTTTAGATAAAGCTACCTTGTCTGAGAAGAACTGACTACCATGGATCTAATATTCGGAGGACATGATATTGCTTTCTCTAATGGGGCCAACGGACAGGTTTTTTCCCCTATGGGGATAGGAGGATTATGCTCTCTAAATTTCCATTCTAGTTACCTAGTCTTTTCTCCTGTTCTTTTTTTTTTTTTTCTTCCTTTGATTATCTTCTCTATTTTTTTTTTCATTTTATCGTTGTCTGATAACCTCCTTTGCTCTGACTCTTGGAAGAGGTTTCGGATGTAGGACATACTCATATTAATTAAGCGATTTTTGGGTCACAGTTGTTGATCTTGCACTATCATGCATTTTAGTTAAAGGGAATCTGTCAGTAGGACCAACCCTCTTAAGCCGTCTATATGGGCATGCAGGCCATAGGAAGCTGAATAAAATGACACTTTGATATATGTGATCCGATGTCTTATTCCCAAGGAATCCAAGTTTTTCTTAATAGGCAAATTAGCTGTTAAGATCTATGGGCCAGTCACAGCTCTCCATGATAATCTTCCTATACAGCTTATTTTAACTGTAAAGGAGGAGTTACCAATTTGAGACATGTAATGACTGACGGTCCACTCTCCCGATTTATATGTCTCACACTGGTAACACCCCCTTTACAATTAAAATAAGCTCTGGAGGCAAATTCTCATGGAGATCTGAGTCCAGCCCTTAGATCTTAACAGCTCGTTTACATATTAAGAAAAATGGGGATATCTGTGGAATAAGACATTGAATGGCAGATATTAGGGTGTTATTATTTTTAGCTTCCAATGATTTGCATGTCCATATAGACGACTCAGGAGGTTTGATCCCATTGACAGATTCCCTTTAAAATCTTCATATTGTAATTGACATAAAGTCTTATTTCAGGGCCATGGTCTTATTTTCTACTTGATGTTATATTATTACTATTATGTTGATGTGATATATTCTCTCTTTTTTGTCCGGACTCACTGTTGTTCTCTATATTCTTATTATTTCATAAGCTTTGTGGACTTATATCTTCATTCATTTTATTTTTTTCATTGTATAATGAAATAAATATATAAATATATATATATATATATATATATATATATATATATATACAGTATATACTGAATATGTTATACTGAATATGTTATATATATATATATTTATATATATATATATATATATAACATATTCAGTAATGTAATATGTAAATATACAGTATATAATGTAATATATAATATATACCGTATATACTGGCGTATAAGATGACTTTTTACCCCCTTAAAATAATGGCTACAGTGGGGGGTCGTCTTATATGCCGGATATATCATAATCATAATCATACCTCGGCAGCAATCTGCGGCGCCGTCACTTTAAGGCGCGCAGACATCCTGTTTTGAATTTCATCTGTGGGCGGAGCTACCGCCTTCTCAGTCCCACAGATGAAGGAGGCGAACTTCTGTCCGGCGCTGTGTGGGCCCCCTCTCCACCGTGACCTAATCGGGTAAATGCCCTCCCCGCCTCCCCATTATGGGCCACGGTGAGCTGCTTCTAACCCCCCAGATGTATGCCCTGCCAATCCCCCCCCGCCGATGCCGCGGGTGCTGTACCCGCCGAGCCGCGGGTGCAGGCCCCACAGAGCAGCAGAGTTGTGTGTATTTGTCTGTATGTAGCAGAGTTGTATGTGTTTGTCTGTATGTAGCAGAGTTGTATGTGTTTGTCTGTATGTTTCAGAGTTGTATGTGTTTGTCTGTATGTAGCAGAGTTGTATGTGTTTGTATGTAGCAGAGTTGTATGTGTTTGTCTGTATGTAGCAGAGTTGTATGTGTTTGTCTGTATGTAGCAGAGTTGTATGTGTTTGTCTGTATGTAGCAGAGTTGTGTGTGTTTGTCTGTATGTAGCAGAGTTGTATGTGTTTGTATGTAGCAGAGTTGTATGTGTTTGTCTGTATGTAGCAGAGTTGTATGTGTTTGTCTGTATGTAGCAGAGTTGTGTGTGTTTGTCTGTATGTAGCAGAGTTGTGTGTGTTTATCTGTATGTAGCAGAGTTGTGTGTGTTTGTCTGTATGTAGCAGAGTTGTATGTGTTTGTCTGTATGTAGCAGAGTTGTGTGTGTTTGTCTGTATGTAGCAGAGTTGTATGTGTTTGTCTGTATGTAGCAGAGTTGTATGTGTTTGTCTGTATGTAGCAGAGTTGTATGTGTTTGTCTGTATGTAGCAGAGTTGTATGTGTTTGTCTGTATGTAGCAGAGTTGTGTGTGTTTGTCTGTATGTAGCAGAGTTGTGTGTGTTTGTCTGTATGTAGCAGAGTTGTGTGTGTTTGTCTGTATGTAGCAGAGTTGTATGTGTTTGTCTGTATGTAGCAGAGTTGTATGTGTTTGTCTGTATGTAGCAGAGTTGTGTGTGTTTGTCTGTTTGTAGCAGAGTTGTGTGTGCCTTATGTTTATAAGTGACAGTTTTGCTGCTATATACAGTACCTGCATGTCATATGCATTTGAATTAAAATTAACATGTTGCAATCAAAGCAGACTTTTTTTCATTTGGGAGCGGGGTAGTCTTATACAGTGAGTATATCCCAACTTCTAGGGCAGAAGTTGGCGGTCGTCTTATACGCCCAGTCGTCTTATACACCGGCATATACGGTATATATATATATATATATATATATATATAATGTAAATATATATAATGTTCAATAATAATGTTCAATAAACACTTTGAAACATAAAAACTATATTTCCAATTTGATTCCAAGCTTATAATGAAACTGCAATGTTTCCAATGTAAAAAAGAATTGTCCAACAGTCTAAGTTACTTTGGACCAGATGTACATATTTTGTGACATTTTAGATTTTTTGTTGCAACATGAAGATATTGCATTCAAGTTGTCGTACTTTGTGCATTAGTTTTGTGGAGTTTGCTAAAGTTCATGTGAGGAGCTGGAGCGGATTAAAGACTATTGGACCCATGGAGGTAGAGCGCAGTCCACGGCTCTTAGGGATACAGACTTCTTCCTGCATGGAGCTCTGCTTACGTCGATCTCATTGTTGTTCTCGTTGTGTTTTATTAGGTATTTTCTTGCTTGTCAGTTTATGGTACACAGACGGCCAGGCAGGAGATTGGTAATTAAAGAAATCATTCCATTACTTTTGTTAGTGTCTTAAGGGCCTTAATTAAGCCATTATTCTTCTAGCCACTAGTCCCATTAGGCCTAAGCCACACGGCGAGAAAAACAGTGCGAGTGGAGTGCTATAAAACATCGCATTCCACTCGGACCAATTCTAGCCTGTGTGTCAGCACACATGAGCGATTATTTTCTCAGCCCTAATCGGACTGAGAAAACAATCGCAGTATGCTGCGATTGTAAGCCGAGACTCTTTCTCTCGCACCCATTCAAGTGAATGGGGTGAGAAAATAATCGCACTGCACTCGCGGTACACCGCTAGTGCAGTACGAGAATGGCAATAGCCGGCTATGCAGGAGAGAGGGAGAGAAATCTGTTACACGTCGTGGCTCTCTTATTGCAAGGAATGAGGTGGTCCCCCATTCCTTGTCTGCCACGAGCCCTCCTG
Source organism: Anomaloglossus baeobatrachus (assembly GCF_048569485.1). NCBI lineage: Eukaryota > Metazoa > Chordata > Amphibia > Anura > Aromobatidae > Anomaloglossus > Anomaloglossus baeobatrachus. The sequence goes on along the minus strand of NC_134361.1, from coordinate 159,319,189 downwards.
CTCAGCAGCGCCAAAGGTCTGGGAGACAGCAGGAGTTGTTTTCTCAGAGACACAGCAGAAGGGTGACACCTAGTGGTTCTCCCCTTGCAAGGAATGGAGCGGTCTCCCATCCCTTGCCTGCCACGAGCTCTCCTGCTCAGCATCACGGAGGCTCTGGGAGGTTGCGCAGTGTGCAAAGAATATATGCTCAGGGAAGCAGCAAGACTTCCCATGTCTCTGCACATTGTGAAACCGGGGATCCCGCCTTTATGACCCAGAGGCAGGAAGATGAGCATGTGCTCCACGTGACGTCTTCTGATTCGCTCACTGATATCACACGGCCCGATGACGAGGCTGGTGATGTGCTAAATCCTGACTGGCTGGGCCAGGACCTCACGAATCCTGATTGGGTCACACCCGTCTCGCGCCCGCCCTTGGGTGGAGCTACACCTCCTTAAAAGCTCCCCCTGCCATCATGGCGGCGCGCGACCGTCCTTCTATGTTTGGATGTCTGGCAGCGTGCTGCCACGCCACTGCTTAGGCATTATTGTCTTTTGTGGGCTTTGCCCTTGCTGCTCAGGCAGCACCTAGTTTGCAGGTCTTGCCCCTGCCTTGCTGCTCCGGCAGTATCCCGTTTAGCAGGCTGTGTTCCTGTCCCAGGTGAGCTCCTCGAGTCTCTGTCGGACTCACTTGGTTTCTGAAGCACACGTGCGTGGGCACCTCTGTGCTACCCCCGTGCCATATTCCTGTGACTCCCGCTGGCACACGTGTGTAGGCTCCTCTGTGCGTCCCCGTGCAACAGGTACACCGTACGAGAAGCCCCGAGCCATACAACCCTCACGGGTTAGGGCGGACCGGTGTACATAGATCGTCTGTGACGTTCCAGACGATCACTAGCAGCAACCCGCTCACTCTTTCCTGACCATAGCAGCGGTCCCTTACACCGCACAGTGGACCTTGACCGGCGGAAGCTGTCCATTTCCCATCTTGGCACGCTTCCCCGGGTCCCCCTCGTAACAGAAATCCCTCCCTCCCCTCCTGAGTGCCGGCCCGCCCCCCGCAGCTGAGGTCTACTCGCACGAACGGACCTCAGTTGCAAGGTTACACCTGAGGATGGCAAGTGTATCTTGCTGAAACGCGTTGTGTTAATACAAGAGCTTTATGTTATTAATAATAAAGCCAAATTTCTTAAAAGATCAAAGACCAAAGATCTATTACTAGCGCTCACAAAGACCGGAATCTTTTTTCTATATGCCTACTCCCATAAGGGAATCCGGATATAGCTGCTGTGAGTAATAGAATCCATCAGATCATTTGAACTAACAGCGGGAGTACGCAGGTCCGCACGGAGCTCCAGGATTCAAGAAGTCGGTGAATCTGAAGCCAGCAGCGGCAACAAACCTGGATCCACCCAGCAGAACAACGGATAACGCCAGCTGAGACAGTCCCTCATCCCCCAGAGGAATTATACATCTAACACCGGGGTTGTGCGAGGGCGCACAACCTAACCAGGTGAGCAATTCTATAGTATAAATATACAGAAATCACTGCACGGGTGCTTCTCATATGCGCTATATTTTATCTCTACAGTGTTACAGTGATACTAGACCCAGTGGATCTGCCACCCCAGGAGGTCTCACATGCAGTTCCAAGTGAGGGGTTCATCTTCAGGAAAATACCTTTACCAATGCACAGTTAGCATTGGGGGTGTTCCTGGGTGCCGGCCTCAAACCAAGGGGGCAACTTTGAATACTTAGGACACTGACAAGGGGAATGGGGATTATTTCCAGCTGGAGTTGGATATATGTGCTACAATCCTGATATCCATTGTTTAGAGGAGCATAAGGACTGTTGTTGGTGTCTGGAGTTGCTTTCACGTGCTATAGTCGTGGCACCAGTCATCTGCAGGAGCATAGGCTGTGACTGCAGACCATACTGGTGGGGGATACAGAAGCTGTGGCCAACCAACAATTGGGAGACAGTGGATATCACCACGTACAGGGGCAGTAGATCTACCAGTCCTGATTTTGGATCCCATGGCATCTGTCATGCTTGTCAGGTATGACAAGCGTGGCAGGGGGGCATTTTGACCTACATGCATCTGACGCACAACAAAACACAACTAACAAAAGGGATACTAGGGAACCAATAACAGTGGGGGGCCCTGAAACTAGTGAGAGGGGATGTGGTACACCTCCTATCCTTACCTGCAGCTGTCTCTACTCTCCTAGCCAGTCCCTATACAGTCGTTGCAACTGTCGCCGAGCAGGAACCTGAGACCCTGAGTGGACCCTAAAGATGCCCTGACTAGTGAAGGGTAGGTGAGGTACACCACTGCACTGACAAGACACAAGGTAAAGTAAACCAAACAGGGAGGAAAATCAACAAAAAGTATAAAGCCTGAGAGCAGGAAACTTTCACAGCAGAACCTTCCTCCAAGGCGGCCAGAGAACAAATGAGTTTGTGTCTTCAGCAAGGATTTCTAGGAGGACACTTCTATTTAAACCTGAAGGAGTGTGGCTACAAAGCAGTTGCAGCTGACACACTCAACCAGGAACTGCTGGACACAAAACTGACATTAACTCCTGATGTACTGGAAGAAAAAGAAACCACGTTTAAATGAAGAGTCCCACATGGAAATGAGGGATCCCAACCCTGAATTCATCACTAGTCTCCAAAAATAGAGAGAAGATCATGCCAACATCTCATTGTAGCCATCTACCCATAGTTGCTGCAAGACCGTGGACAGAATAGTAAAAATATTTGCATTGTTAATCTGCCTAAGTGATTAATACAATCTACAACCTCAGTTCTTCTCAGTTCAATATTTTTTTTTCCTTATTTTGGACACCTTTTATAATGCACCTATCATGTCAGAGAAGACAATAATTTGGTGGCGTCAAGACCGTGACAAGAGAAGGACATCAAGCAACAGGCTGCAACGTAGGAAATAACTAAGCAAACAAAACAATGATATTGGTGTACTGTTTCTTTATTATCTCCTGCGCTGCCCTACATTTATAATATCTTAATACATATTACTTTAACAGAAGTTGCATCTACATGTTGGTGGGTATTTACCAGCAGTGTGTATAAATGCCGTGTACAGCTCCCGAGGTAGAAGAGGCTCCTTCAAGTCTCTTAGAAATGCCTTGAGCACTGCAGACACATCATGAACACAGATGTCTTCTCCGAGCAGCTTATCTCCCGAAATAGCAAATTCTTCTCGCAGCTGTGTTAATAGAAATACTAGATACTTAATTATGATAAAATTTAGTCCTAGTAGCTACTTACATTTGATATAATTAAATGTGGTTTATACAATATGCTGGATAATTTACAATATGCTGCAGTATATACAAGGTCACAGGGGAGATTTATCTAGACTAGCGCAAGGAAAAAAGTGATGCACACAGCAAACAACTGGATTCCAGGGGCCTTTAAAAGAAATTGAAGGGATATTCCCATTTGCCATTCATAAGAAAAACCATAACTGCCCCCCTTGAGTTCTCATGACCCAGCTTAGCCCTCTGCCAAACAGTTCTTGTATTTTGGGGGCCAAAAAAATGGTTTCCCACGGATAAAGGATGGGTTAGGGTCCCTGGATTTTGTTGTGCTGCAAACTTTGTTGACTTTTAATATCCTTCTAAGTTACAGTAAATGTGATTTTTATCCTCATGTAATCAGTATAAACATAGAAACAAAGAAGCAGAGGAATCTCAGGGGAAAATAGAGAACTATATTCTGAATGACTAATACTTTAGCAAGCAATGTGCAGACGATGAAGGACGAAACTTACTAAAGGTGAACATCACAATGACTAGAACATGTAGAACATGTTTTATTACAACACCTGTAAAAGGCAATCACGTAGACTTTGTCATTTGATATGATGTTACTTGCTGCTGCGCTATAGGGATGTTGCGGTACAGGAGTTCTATCTGTGCCATCTGCAGTGGGAGCCGGCTGTAATGCACAGCTGCCGTTCCACTGGATGTGCTGGGATTGGAGCTGGCTCCCATCCTAGGATTTTAACCTCCAAGAAGCCACTGTCAATAGTGACAAGGGCATGCAAGGAGTTTAACAGTGAAGAGTACTCCCTCTCTTAGACCATTGACACCCCACAACACGATCATAAATATTATTATTATTATTATTATTATTATTATGTTGTCATAATTCTAGATAGCTTTTTTTTTCTCCACGCCTCTTTCCAACGCATAAAATTAAAAGTGATGAAAAAGTATATATTGTCCTGCTGGAAAATACAAGCACTCAAATCCCGTGTCTGCTGAGGAATAAAAAGTTATGGGTATTAGAATATGAAACAATAAAATAAAAATATTTTTTCATTAATTTTTTTGTGGAAAAGCACAGTAGCAAAGTGTAAAAAAAATCCGCACCAAACAAAGATAACGTGTCAATTATACCTGAAAATACAGGACTTGGCACTGTACCAGATGAACAGTAAAGGTGATTTATTGATACAATCCAATATGTGGACCTTCATCAGAATTAATAAATCGGATTGCGAGGATGGAAGAGATATAACGAGTTGAAGAAATGTTAACACAATGTTTAGAGTGATATTCATTGTTATGATGTCATGGCTCCATTCCGGGGTTTGAAGCGGTGACCTCTGGTTGTTGGTTCAACTACTGAAGTATTTTTTGCCTTTCTTTCTTTGCCTTCATGATCCACTTCTGTTCAGGTGTGAGCACTTTCTCCTTTGGTGTGATCAATCACATTTTGGAAGGGGCTATTTATACTCAATGCTCACATGTCTCAGTTCTGGTTATATTTCTGGATCGATGGTTGTGTGGATTCCCAACTCCGTGGTTAAGGTTTTCTTACTGAGACATTGCTATTTTTTTCCCTGCAGTTTGTTTGTGTGAATCCCTTCCTTGTTATCTCCTATTTTGTTTCATTTAGGTTTGGGAGAGTTTTCATGTATTTCGTTATTCTTTTTGGTTTCTTATATTCCATAATTCCTTCACGACTGTGTTTGCACATTCCTAGCCCTGTGTTTCACCCTCTGCCTGTGTGTACTTGCTTTATGTTTATGGTTGTTTTTGTGTTACACTTGATTTATATCTTAGGGTGCCATTAAGGACACTTGGAGTAAACTGTAGAAGAGTAGAGGTGCTATTATGTAATCTTAGGGTGCCAACCTCCGCTATCAGGCAGGGACAAATCAGGGTCTGGTCTAGGGCAAGTACTAGCCTGTTTTGGGATCTGTGGATTTCTGGTTTTACATCTCTCCTGGTTTGTCCATCCCCGTGAGAGTGTTAGGGGTACTTTGCACACTACGACATCGCAGCTGCGATGTCTGTGGGGTCAAATCGAAAGTGACGCACATCTGGCATTGCTGTCGATATCAGAGTGTGTAAATCGTTTTTAATACGATTAACAAGCGCAAAAGCGTCGAAATCGTATCATCGGTGTAGCGTCGGTCATTTCCATAATTTCGGAAGGACCGATATTACGATGTTGTGCCTCGTTCCTGCGGCAGCACACATCGCTGTCTGTGAAGCCGCAGGAGCGAGGAACATCTCCTACCTGCTTGCGATGTCGTAGTGTGCAAAGTACCCCTTAGGGTTCAGTCGTAACATATGAATCTCTTATAATCCAATTTATTGTGATGAAGGTCTAGATACAGGACCAAAACGTGAGTCTTTGTTTTGGATTGAATCAATAAATCACCTTTACTGATCACCTACTTTAGTGCAGAGTCCAGTATTTACATTTATACATGGATTGGAAGCCTACTTGGACACCCTAGAGCCCGAAGTGCAATATACCAATAATATCCATTATTCCTAACAGTGGACAGAGTTTAAAAGGAATAAAGAGATGCAACCTAAAATTTCTATTTTTGCTCTTTATGCCTCCCAAGAATGTAATAAAAAGTGATCTAAAGTCATCCAACTACATGGTACCAATGGAAACTTCAGCCTCTTCCTCACAACTTCAGCCTCTTCCTCACAAAATAAGCAATCAACTGATTAAATGAGTGAAATAAAATTATTGTTTTTTCTGTTGCTGTATACTGAGAGCCATTTTTTTAAGACTGTATTTATTTATCTTCCACTCCATAAAGAAATTATCATTTTTCACCCCACCCCCCATAAAGTAACTCTACTTTACACGCTAAGATATCGCTAAAGCGATGTCGTTGGGCTCACGGATTTTATGACGCACATCCGGCCGCAATAGCAATGTTGTTGCGTGTGACACCTATTAGCGATTTTGAATCGTTGTAAAAACGCTCAAAATCGCTAATCGATGACATCCCCCCCCAAACTCAATTATCGTTGCTGCTGCAGTAACGATGTTGTTCGTCGTTCCTGTGGTAGCACATATCGCTACGTGTGACACCGCAGGAACGAGAAACCTCTCCTTACCTGCGTCCCGCCAGCAATGACGAAGGAAGGAGGTGGGCGGGATGTTCGTCCCGCTCATCTCCGCCCCTCCGCTTTGATTGGGTGCCTGCTTAGTGACGTCGCTGTGACGCCAAATGAACCGCCCACTTAGAAAGGAGGTAAGTATGCGTGACGGGTCCGCGTGATTTTGTGTGCCACGGGCAGCGATATGCCCGTGACACACAAACGATGGGGCGGGTACGCTCGCTAGCGATATCGGTACCGATATCGCAGCGTGTAAAGCCACCTTTAGTCTTCAAATCCTCGCTAACTCATTTCTAACGATATTTTCTGGCTTCAGTTCCTCCATTATTTGTGCCTGTGGGCGGTTCTTCGGTGCTGCCCATGTGACCCCTGTAAACTACATTTCCCCTCACCACCTGCTTCATGACCAGTCTCCTTCTCTCCTCCATGCACAGATAACATTAGCAACTCCTCCAGATGCTCTATGATCTGCTAATGGCCCTCAGGTCAGAGCTGACAAGATGAAACATGGCGCTGTGCATAGTTTCTAATATATCAATGAATGTAATTCCTGGATGTCTCCAGTACCTTCTGTAAAGGTTTCCAATGTGTTTTCCCCTATGCATCCAAAAACTGTCTTGTTACTCATAGCAACCAATAATAATGCAGCATTCATTCTACCAGTGCTATTTACAAAAATGAAAGCTGAGCTATGATTGGTCTCGTGGGCAGTAGACACAGTTTCTCAATTAGGCTGTATAGATAAAGGCCCAGTATATTATTTTTATAGGTAGGTGGTTAACACTAGAAGTCTCAGAGAGGAGTCATTTAACATTTCTACCATTGGAACCCTATGGAGCTCGACATTTCTGGGACTTCTAGTGTTAATAGTTTAGTGGCTGCTCTGCTTTATCTATCACTCAACCATGCAATGCAGTCGGAGAGGAGGATAGCTATACCTCCCATAAAAATAGCTGGGGAATAGGAGATAGGCTGGTATGCAAGACTGGCATTAGGGAGAAGGGAGAGTAAATTTGGCAATTTCACAGGGCGCCTCTCTCCTAGGGGCCCCAGAGTTTATATCCTGATGATGGATTGCTTAAGGACCTTTGTGAGATTACGTCATGTGACCAAATGTTTATTAATTGCAAGCGTCTAAAGCTGAAGAGGAGAAAGGCTGGTGCGTGCGCGCGCGCGCGTGTGTGTGTGTGTGTGTGTGTATAGATAGATGATTGATAGATAATCCATCTATCCACTATTTACCTATCCTCAAATAGATAGATAGATAGATACACATGTGTTACACACAGGGTTTGGAGAGTTCCGTCGATGTTCCAGAATGTGATATGACAATATTTCACTAAATGTTGTTTTTCTTGTTCAAGAATAAATGTGGATTGCTGTTTAGGGGCAAACAAATAAGATATCCCCTGAAAATAAGCCCTATCCCATCTTTCAGAACAAGACATAATATAAGACCCTCTTATTTTCGAAGAAACCCAGTATAATGAAAATTTTCAATTGAGGCTGTTAGAACAGGAGCTTTACTGTAATTAAACAGGACCAATCACCAGGATTTTTTATATATATAAACTAAAGCCAGTGCTATACTGGCGCTATCATGCTGATTCTAAACATTCTTTAGTTGTGAGATCAGATGTAAACTTTCTGAAATACAAGCAAGTAAAGTTTGTGAAATGCACTGTTACTTGATTGATAGGTGCTGTAGAATATTTAATAGTTAGGTTGGGTTTTGATAGTTATTCTCGCCCCTGTCTGCCTGCGGGGAGGTGGACGCTGCCTTGATAACCAAAGCAAGTGTCACACCCTCTGTTTGGGTCAGGTCACAAACACAGATTTAGTCTGGTGAAGGACAGCGGAGCCCCGTTGGCCTGGCGTTTACTCCTCTTTTCAAGTGGCACTGTGAGCAGGGTTGTTCCTCGCACAATATGTCAAGATGGACTGCGGGGAAGATGCCTGGGAAAAACAACTTACAGAACATGGAAGTAAAAGTGAGAAAACATGGCTGGGACCCAAGCATAGGAGACACTTATCATGGGTGGACCCGGAGAAAAAGAGGGCTAAAAACCTTCCGGTGTGCTCGGAAGCTGGGTATTAAGAAACGACCCTTGTGCAGTGGAACTCGCCCCTGGCAAGTTCACAAGGAGATGAAGAAAAGAGCGAGAAGCACTGAACTGCCCCATGTTCAGTGATGCCCACCTCTGGCAGGTGCACCCGGGAGAGAGAGTACACCCTTCCCAACCTACTTATGGGGAATGGGTGGTGGCCCTGAAGAAATGGGAAGAGCAACCGGTAGAAGCCCCACCGTGGAGAGCGCGGTCCAGAATGGAGAGACTCCCCCAACAGTACCAGCTGTCGCCATTAAGAGTGCCCAGATACAGTGGCCGTTGCATGATTTGGCAGACCAGACCCTGGCAGAGGCGGTACATCACTGGAACCTGCAGGAGTGGGACTTGGAGCCAAGGCAGTCACCCATGACTAGATACCAGCAACTGGTCACCGTGGGAGAGGTGGGCTCCTACAACTCCTGGCGCGGCCGCGGGTACATCTTGGATGATGAGATTCAGGATTAGGTTCTCATTGAGGCGGCTGCAGTGGAGCATGGTCATTTGTTCTGGGGAGGTAGCCCCTTTGTGGCAGGACTCCAGGTGGTGTTCTTAAAAGTGGAAAGTCCACAAGGCACCTATGCTGTCTATGTTATGCAGGCTGACTTCATGTGGAAGGGGAGATTTACCGTTTCTATAGCCAGTGAGAGGGTTGGCCGGAAGTCTGGCGGTGTAGAAGTGCTGGATCTGGACTATTAGCTTCAGTTGTGCCTGTTGCACCTCCAAACAGGACTGTTCCACGTCCTGTGGGGACCGGTCTGGAGATATGGTTCGAGTGGCTAAAAGTACTTTTTGTTGTTTATTTGCCTTCCTATTTTGTTCCACATGTTGGGTTCTTGTCTGCTGGAATTCCGAATGTCTAAGTAGGTACTGAACCCGTTTGCCCTTGCCCTGTTAATACTGCCCCTGCCCCATGGACCTTGCCCTTTGCCCCATGGACTGAGCTCCTTGCCTGAGGACATTGCCCCTTTGTCCCAAAGACTTTGCCCTCATTGGGAAGGGGCCTTAAATACTTAAGAGACTCCCAGCGATAGGCTGGGGACACATTAGGATGCACGCACTATCTCTTTAAGAGGCTGGGAGCAGCGTGCGGGCCAGACGAATCCTGCCAGGAGACCTGCACAACATGCACAAGACCTACAGCCCAGAAACCTGAGGCCGAGAGAGGTCCCCAGACAGTGCAGGAGAGAAGAGTACCTACCGCAAGGAGGTGGGGGAATGCAGGGATACCGGTCTTAAAATGTTACGACTCATCAATGTGCTTGTATAACTTTATAACTTTTAATTTTATACTTTTAAATACAAAGGGTTCGTACAAAAATACTTATGCCATACTTTTTGTTGTCATAATAGTTGCAAATTTCTAAAATATCTACCACTAATTAACACTGAAAAGTTGAATCAGCATAACACCTAACTCACAAATATCTTCTCACTGAGCTATTAGATGAGGAGTAAACATCACACTCAAGTGTTAAGTATTCAACATACATGAGCTAGAAACAAATCGACAGCAATAAAAAGCATGTTATAAAGATGCAATCTTCAAATTTAGGTATTTTTTCCATATACTGTATATATATACTGTACAACATTTTTTTCATAACTCATGTAAAAGTATCACTTTTTTATAGCTTGCACTATGACCGGCCAGACCCTACTCGATGCAATGTCAGCATTTGGTCTTTTTCCAGGAAATCGTAATTTTAAACATGGGCAATGCAATCTGCAAAGCTTCCTATTGACTAGAAGACACTGAAAATCAGCATTTCTACGTTATTAGTAAAATGCATTTCAATCAGCCTATTATGTTGTGTCAAACAGAGCATGTCAGTAAGTTCTGTAGTACTTAAAGGGGATGTCCAATAGTTAGACAACCAGTTCTTACATGCTTTAATCTCCTATGTAAAATTAATAAAATATATACTAACCCCCTGAAGCAACGCCATTCCAGCGATGCCGATGCTGTGTCTGCTGGTGCTGCCATGACATTAAGTCATGTGAATGCTGTAGCCCATCAATGGTGGCTAATGGGCTGCAGCCTTCAGACATTCCTCAGATTGAAAAGGGGACACCATATGCACATGGATAAAGAATGTAGATGGGCAAACCAAAACTGTTAAGTTTGGGGTGCGTACCGGACACGTAGTGTTTGTGCATGGACCTCGAACACGGACTTCTCAGAGTCTGTGTTACTGTTTGGGTTCGGCTGCCTGGATAAAAATAAATTAAAAAAAAAAGGAAAAATGGGAATTAAAGCAGGATAGTTATACGGTATTTACCGAGTTTCCACATTACTGTCACACTGCTTCTGGGTCCGCTCATTAAATGTTATGAATATTCACTGCTTCCCCAGCCCACGTCTCTGACAGCATCTGTTATTGGCTGCAGTCAGACTGCGCCCTCACCCTCTGTGCTGGCATCTGTGATTGGCTGACCTCACACTTGCTGTCTGGGTCCCTGAAGTGGAGTATAAAAATGAATAAATAGTTTGAAAAAAAAGGCGTAGGATCCCCCGTATTTTGATAACAGGGCAGATAAAGCATACGTCTACAGGTTGCAGCCTCCCCCCTGTGTGCTTCATCTTGGCTGTGTATCGAAATATGGGGGACCCTACACAGCAAATAAATGTGGTATGAAAAAATAAAGCCTATCTGCCAATCAGGATCAGGACTGTAAAGCAAACAGGGGTTTCAGGGGTCTATAAATAAAAAAACAGTCAAAGTTGAATGATATTTTAAAACCTTTGTAAAGAATTAATTGTTTTACAGAGTCTTAAGGCTCCGTTACACGCAACGACGTATCTAACGATATATCGCCGGGGTCACGGGTTCCGTGACGCACATCAGGCATAGTTAGCGACGTCAAAATGCGTGTGACACCAACGAACGTCCGTTAACGATCAAAAATATTCACCTTATCGTCGATCGTTGACACGTCGTTCATTTTCAAAAAATCGTTGATTGTTGCAGGATGGAGGTTGTTCGTCGTTACCGAGGCAGCACACATCGCTACGTGTGACACCTCGGCAACGACGAACTACAGCTTACCTGCGGCCGCCGGCAATGAGGAAGGAAGGAGGTGGGCGGGATGTTACGGCCGCTCATCTCAGCTTCTATTGGGCGGCCGCTTAGTGACGCCGCTGTGACGCCGCACGAACCGCCCCCCTTAGAAAGGAGGCGGTTCGCCGGCAACAGCGACGTCGCTAGGCAGGTAAGTCCGTGTGACGGCTACTAACGATTTTGTGCGCCACGGGCAGCAATTTGCCAGTGACGCACAAACGACGGGGGCAGGTGCTTTCAACAGCGATATCGCTAGCGATATCGCTGCGTGTAAAGCCCCATTTAGTCTAAGTTTGTTGAGCGAGCACCATAACACTAAATAAACAGCATCAATCCTAACATTTACCTGTTCAACTCTTTTCTTTGAACTCCCGATACGAAAGATTCCAACGGTTTGAAGCCCTGAAGAAATGAAAGACAAGGAAAATGTATATATCTTGTCCATACAATGTCATATTTGCTGTCTTACTGAAGTATTTTAATGTCTAAAAACTGGATAAACCTTTTCTGGTCTATATATGACCCTTAGCAGCAATTTATTTGTTCTTTAGTGGCCATGAATATTTTCTTTGAGTCCGCTAAAGCTAAAGTGACTTTAGCTATGGATCACCGCTCTGAATTATAAGGAGTGATCTAGCCTATTACACCCTATATGCACGAATATCATACTTATGTATTCTTGTTTCAGTTCACTACTACTTTATTATGCTGGTTAAAGGAAATCTGTCTGCAGGTTTTTGCTACCTCATCTGAGAGCACTAGGATGTAGGAAGAGATCCTGAATCCAATGATGTATCACTTAGGGGCACTTTGCACGCTGCGACATCGCAGGCCGATGCTGCGATGCCGAGTGCGATAGTCCCCGCCCCCATCGCAGCTGCGATATCCTTGTGATAACTGCCGTAGCGAACATTATCGCTACGGCAGCTTCACATGGACTCACCTGTCCTGCGACCGTCGCTCTGGCCGGCGACCCGCCTCCTTATTAAGGGGGCGGGTCGTATGGCGTCACTGCGACGTCACACGGCAGGCGGCCAATAGGAGCGGAGGGGCGGAGATGAGCGGGATGTAAACATCCCGCCCACCTCCTTCCTTACGCATATCCTACGGAAGCCGCAGTGACGCCGGTAGGAGATGTTCCTCGCTCCTGCGGCTTCACACATAGCGATGTGTGCTGCCGCAGGAACGAGGAACAACATCGGACCGTCGCGTCAGCGTAATCATGGATTACGCTGACGCTGCACCGATGATACGATTATGACGCTTTTGCGCTTGTTAATCGTATCATCGAGCCTTTACACACTACGATGTCGCATGCGATGCCGGAAGTACGTCATTTTCAATTTGACCCCACCGACATCGCACCTGCGATGTCGTAGTGTGCAAAGCCCGCCTTAGATTCCTGGTTGCACACAATTAGAATTTTGTCTTACCAACACAGCAGAGCTGAAAGAGCTGCTCTCGTCCACACCAGTCAATCACTGCAGGGGGAGTGCTGGACTGTCATGCACATGACTTTATAGTCCTAGCAGTGATAAATCCTGCTGCTTATACAAACATAGCAAATAAACAACAAATGGACTTTGACAAGACAGGCAACTCTGAATTCTCTGTTTTAACCCTTGCAGCATGCTGTCTTCAGATTACATAGCGAAAACCTGCTGACAGATTCCCTTTAAAAGGGCTGAGGTTGGATTTTTAACAGCTCCATCTTTTCTTCTCTGGGGAAAACGTTTATTGATTTTTTTGATGTGTTGATGTTAACAGAAGCTCTGGAACAGCACAAACCAATACAATTTTCCATTCATATCTAACTCTTCAATTTAATATTTTATTAATTATTTATATGATTCTATTACGGTATATCTCAGATCTCAGAACATTCACCATAAAACTTTTATTTTGTGTTAGTATATCACTTAATACCATAATAGTCAATTGGATCATGCACGTATAAACTTGTGTATTTTTCAGTAAACTTAAGGTATAGTGGTCAACTGGAGCTCCATTTTGGCATGCTAATAATATTAATTATGTTATTATGCCGCTATGTGAATATTAATTCTTTTTATTTAAAGGGAACCTGTTACTTCAGTTAAATTCTCTCTCTTTAATAAAAAAAACCTTCAAGTATCTCAAAACCATGTGGATAAACTTCTTGAACAATGGAATAAATGGACCAAATTTCAAACTACGTATGAATCTAAGTTATGAAATAGGTAACAACAATTACTACAACAATTCCATATATAATTTTCTTATTTATTCATGTTGACCATTAAGGGGGCTTTACACGCAAGGAGATCGCTAACGAGATGTCATTGGGGTCACGGAATTCGTGACGCACATCCGGCCTCGTTAGCGACGTTGTTGCGTGTGAAACATACGAATGACCGCTAACGATCAAAATTACTCACCTAATCGTTGATCATTGACACGTCGTTCTAATCCCAAATATCATTGCTGTTGCAGGATGCAGGTTGTTCGTCGTTCCTGAGGCAGCACACATCGCTACATGTGACACCCCAGGAACGAGGAACAACACCTTACCTGCGTCCTGCCGGCAACAAGGTGGGCGTCACTTTCTTTTGGCTGCTCTCTGCCCTTCCGCTTCAATTGGACGGCTGCCTTATGACGTCGCTGTGACGCCACACGAACCGCCCCCTTAGAAAGGAGGCAGTTTGCCGACCACAGCGACGTCGCTAGGCAGGTAAGTCCGTGTGACGGGTCCTAGCGATGTTGTGCGCCACGGGCAGCGATTTGCCCGTGACGCACAACCGACGGGGCGGGTGCTTTCACGTGCAACATCTCTACCGATGTCGCTGTGTGTAAAGCAGCTTTTATTCTCTTTGGAAAAAATATTGATGCCTAGATATGCTCAAAGCCATTAAAGGGGTTATCCGTGATAATTGTATTTTCTCACTAGCCTAATGCGGGCTTCACACGGTACGATCTATCGTGCGATCGCATGATCGATCGTGCCCGCCCCCGTCATTTGTGCGTCACGGGCAAATTGCTGCCCGTGTCGCACAAAGTCGTTTAACCCCCGTCACACGTACTTACGTGCTGAGCGACGTCGCTGTGGGCGGCTAACATCCACTTCCTGAAGGTGGTGGGACGTTCGGCGTCACAGCGACGTCACAAAGCGGCCACCCAATAGAAGTGGAGGGGCGGAGAGGAGTGGGACGTAAACATCCCGCCCACCTCTTTCCTTCCACACAGCTGGCGGGTGCCTCGGGACGCAGGTAAGCTGTGTTCATCGTTCCCGGCGTGTCACACAGTGCGATGTGTGCTACCCTGGGTACGATGAACAACCTGCGCAAAATAAAATAAATTATTTTTTAAAAATAAACGAGGAGTACACGATACCCGATTTCTCACCGATTTGCGATCGCTCGTAGGTGTCACACGGGACGACGTCGCCAACGAAGCTGGATGTGCATCACGAAAACCGTGACCCCCGACGATCTATCGCACGACAGATCACCTCGTGTGACGCCCGCATAAGATGTAACAGGCAGGTACTTGCTAACTACCTACCCGTTGTACTCGGCGCCGGCTCAGAGTAGTCACAGACCGTTCCAGCCTGCAGGCCTGTTGCTCCACATCAACAGAGCAGCTCTTCCTTTTCTTGGATGCTCGGCAAATTGGGTGTGACTGTCGACATCATGCTGATTGACTGTTAGCTACCTTCAGTTAGGCAGAGGGGGGACAACTGTCAATCAGATGAATGTTATCAGAGCAGAGCAGAAAAAGAAGAAGCTGCTTGGTTGACATATCAGTGGAAACCTGTGACTGCTCTGAGACAGCAGAGATAAACTGACAAGCAAAAGGGAAACAATGTTTTGAACTTGTGACTTTCAGGCTTCATATCTCACCATCTTCTACAGCTTTTAGTGTGAGACAACCTTTTTAGTGTGAGACAACCTTCATAATATAGATAATCTCATCTTGTCTATCTCATACATAAATGTGACTTGCAGCTATTTAGCATATGATTAGTTATACAGATTCTTCTCATGTTACAGTATTGTTACTGTTTTTCTCCCAAAAATCTAAATTTTTATTTTTATTACTTTGTTAGTCTAATATATAAAGCTGGGTATCTGTATGTATGTATGTATGTATGTATGTATGTATGTGTGTGTGTGTGTGTGTGTGTATATGTCCGCTAAAGGAATCCGCATTGTCGCATTTACAATCACGAAATTTTGCACAGACACCTCATGTGACTCAGGGAACTTCATAGACTATGTTTTGACAAGAAAATGTAACCCCGCGCTTTATAGTTACTCTCCAAAAAAACTGCCTCCATTAAAGTGAATGGAGCTGTGAGCTACAGGCTATTAATAAGAGCTGTGATTGGTTACTATAGGAACAAAGGACAGTCGCAGTATAACAAGCTTATGTGTGAGGTAATATGATGTCGCTGGAGAGACAGACAAAGAAAGACACAGACTGAGAGACAGACAGGCACAGACAGAGAAAGAGGCACACAGGAAAAGAAACAGAGACAAGCAGACAGACAGAGACAGATAGGAAAAAGACGCCAGACAGACAGAAACAGACAGACAGAAAGACACACAGGGAAAGACACAGACAGGCAGACAGGGAAAGAGACAGAGAGAGACAGACAAGGAAAGAGACAGAGATACGGGGAAAGAGACAGACGGGGAAAGAGACAGACCGGAAAAGAGACACACCTGGAAAGAGACAAAAGGGGAAAGAGACAGATGAGGAAAGAGACAGACCTAGAAAGAGACAGACCTGGAAAGAGACAGACCTGGAAAGAGACAGACCTGGAAAGAGACAGACGGGAAAAGAGACAGACCGGGGAAAGAGACAGACGGGGAAAGAGACAGACGGGGAAAGAGACAGACGGGGAAAGAGACAGATGGGGAAAGAGACAGACGGGGAAAGAGAAAGACAAGGAAAGAGACAGACGGGGAAAGAGACAGACGGGGAAGAGACAGACGGGGAAAGAGACAGACAGTAAAAGAGACAGATAGAGACAGAGAAGGAAATAGACAGATAGGGAGAGAGGCAGACATGGAAAGAGACAGACGGGGAAAGAGACAGATGGGGAAAGAGACAGACCGGGAAAGAGACAGACCGGGAAAGAGACAGACCGGGAAAGAGACAGACCGGGAAAGAGACAGAGACAGATGAGGAAAGAGACAGAGACAGACGAGAAAAGAGACAGAACAGGGAAAGAGACAGATCTGGAAAGAGACAGTCGTGGAAAGAGACAAACGTGGAAAAAGACAGACGGGGAAAGAGTCAGATGGGGAAAGAGTCAGACGGGGAAAGAGTCAGACGAGGAAAGAGTCAGATGGGGAAAAATTCAGACGAGGAAAGAGTCAGACAAGGAAAGAGACAGACAAGGAAACAGGCAGACACAGAGAAAGAGAGAGACAGACACAGATAGAAAGAGAGACAGACATAGAGATAGAGAGAGACAGACAGACATAGAGATAGAGACAGACAGACCACAGACACAGAGAGACAGAGAGACTGATACAGAGAGATAGACACAGAGAGACACACAGAGACAGACAGGGAAAGAGACAGACAGACAGAGACTGGGAGAGAGACAGAGAGACAGTTACTATCCCGGGCAATGCCCTGGTACTACAGCTAGTATTTTATAAATCCACCTTTGGCTTGCAACACTGCCTGAACCCTTCTGGGGCATGCTCTCTACCAGATTCAAGGATGTCCTGATCGAAATCTGATCCCTGGTCTCTTCTATACATTCCCAATCCCCTTTTTCCCTTGTTTCCAGACCCATTTGTACCCATCAGAGCCTAGTCTATTGACTTTCTTCTCATTGCTCCAAATCACCCATTTCCAATCTTCTATTGTCCACTTTTCGTATTTGTTTGCAAACTGAAGCCAACGCTTCTTATGATGATATTGAAGTTGAGGCTTCTGCACCTTTTTTGAGGCCACCATTCTAGACTTGTGTAATGTACGTCGCGTAGTGCTTGAATGGTCATCTGTGATCTTACTATTACAAAGCATATGAGCTCCTCTTCAGTTTCGTTCTCATTTCTCCCGCCCCTACCTATTCACATATCTTTCTTTTCATCCTTCCTTAATATTTTCTTCATTGATGTTAATAACCTCTTTAATCATATGAATGTGTTTCCACTTAAAAATGAAAACAATACATAAAAAAAGTTCTGCCAAATGCAGCAACAGATTTGGACATCAGAGGCATTCCTCCTTTTATTAAAGCTACGTTCTCTACAAGGTGCTTGGTCTTAATTTGAACAGTCATTTTCTGCACACAGACTCCATTGAACCATGGAAAATGGTTTTCTAAAGTGAACAAAGCCTTCAGTTATTTTAACATTGACAGATATGAGAAAATGAATAAATAAAAGATTGCTATCGTGTCATTTTTTAGGTAAAGTTTTTTAACAATCATTCAAATCATCCTTTTTGAGTTTTTACTTCAATGCCCATAAAGTAACGGTTTATGTGATGTAATAGGTAAACACTGTGAGACCGCCATCCATAGTGGACAAATGCAAACATTACAAAATGAACAAGTATATGACACTGAATACAATCTACGATTTTAACAGCCTTAAGTTTAATCCATTAGTGATGAGTGAACTTGCAGATAACTGGGACCGGCTGATCCTAGTGATCCTGTTGCTAAACTTTGGTTCCAGGCCGAATTCTGGTTACCATATAAGTCTATTAATAATGATGGTAGAAGGGATAAAGGGATGGGAGCAGGCGCGCTGTACTTACCGAGGCTCCAGCATTCACTTCCTGGGCCGCTAATTACTGGTCATCCATATGCACTGCTTTCCCCGCCCACCGACACCTGTGGTTGGTTGCAGTTAGATGCACCCCCACCCCAAGAGTCAGCTGACTGCAGCCAATCACAGGTGCCAGGATGGCCGGTGGGTGGGGAAAGCAGTGTAACTGTATGCGAGTCAGTATTGTGGTATAAAAATAAATAAATAAAACATAGGGTCCCCCCATATTATGATGCCCACCAAAGGTAAAGCACAAGGCTACAGGCTGCAACCCCCAGCCGTGCGCCTATATTGCTGTGAATCAAACTAAGAAGAACCGTATACTTTTTTTTTTATTACTAGTTAAATAAATAACTAAGAAACAACGTGCAGTCCCCCGAATTTCGATACCCAGCCAAGATAAAGCCCAACAGCTGAGGGCTGCTATTCTCAGGCTGGGGAGGTCCAGCCTAAAAATATCAAGCATTGTTGACCTTAGGGAGATCAACATATCCACTGCGGAGACACCATCACGTGTTTCTCAACGCAGTGATTCTAGAGCATTGCCCCCTGGGAAGTATGCAAATAAGAAAGCCGCGGAGACACCATCACGTGTTTCTCAACGCTGGCAGGAAACTAGCCAGGTCTTTCACCGGGAAGGAACAACCACGGGAAGGGCAGTCTCCAGTCAAGGAGACCACCTATACCAAACATGGTATCCATCCACAGACAGCCGTTTCGGGGTATTTGCCCCTCATCAGTGTGGAGTAGGAATCTGGCTAGTGGGGGCAATGCCTAGTATAAGACTACTTAAGCAAGCATTGTTGACCTTAGGGAGATCAACATATCCACTGCGGAGACACCATCACGTGTTTCTCAACGCAGTGATTCTAGAGCATTGCCCCCTGGGAAGTATGCAAATAAGAAAGCCGCGGAGACACCATCACGTGTTTCTCAACGCTGGCAGGAAACTAGCCAGGTCTTTCACCGGGAAGGAACAACCACGGGAAGGGCAGTCTCCAGTCAAGGAGACCACCTATACCAAACATGGTATCCATCCACAGACAGCCGTTTCGGGGTATTTGCCCCTCATCAGTGTGGAGTAGGAATCTGGCTAGTGGGGGCAATGCCTAGTATAAGACTACTTAAGCAAGCATTGTTGACCTTAGGGAGATCAACATATCCACTGCGGAGACACCATCACGTGTTTCTCAACGCAGTGATTCTAGAGCATTGCCCCCTGGGAAGTATGCAAATAAGAAAGCCGCGGAGACACCATCACGTGTTTCTCAACGCTGGCAGGAAACTAGCCAGGTCTTTCACCGGGAAGGAACAACCACGGGAAGGGCAGTCTCCAGTCAAGGAGACCACCTATACCAAACATGGTATCCATCCACAGACAGCCGTTTCGGGGTATTTGCCCCTCATCAGTGTGGAGTAGGAATCTGGCTAGTGGGGGCAATGCCTAGTATAAGACTACTTAAGCAAGCATTGTTGACCTTAGGGAGATCAACATATCCACTGCGGAGACACCATCACGTGTTTCTCAACGCAGTGATTCTAGAGCATTGCCCCCTGGGAAGTATGCAAATAAGAAAGCCGCGGAGACACCATCACGTGTTTCTCAACGCTGGCAGGAAACTAGCCAGGTCTTTCACCGGGAAGGAACAACCACGGGAAGGGCAGTCTCCAGTCAAGGAGACCACCTATACCAAACATGGTATCCATCCACAGACAATGCTCTAGAATCACTGCGTTGAGAAACACGTGATGGTGTCTCCGCAGTGGATATGTTGATCTCCCTAAGGTCAACAATGCTTGCTTAAGTAGTCTTATACTAGGCATTGCCCCCACTAGCCAGATTCCTACTCCACACTGATGAGGGGCAAATACCCCGAAACGGCTGTCTGTGGATGGATACCATGTTTGGTATAGGTGGTCTCCTTGACTGGAGACTGCCCTTCCCGTGGTTGTTCCTTCCCGGTGAAAGACCTGGCTAGTTTCCTGCCAGCGTTGAGAAACACGTGATGGTGTCTCCGCGGCTTTCTTATTTGCATACTTCCCAGGGGGCAATGCTCTAGAATCACTGCGTTGAGAAACACGTGATGGTGTCTCCGCAGTGGATATGTTGATCTCCCTAAGGTCAACAATGCTTGCTTAAGTAGTCTTATACTAGGCATTGCCCCCACTAGCCAGATTCCTACTCCACACTGATGAGGGGCAAATACCCCGAAACGGCTGTCTGTGGATGGATACCATGTTTGGTATAGGTGGTCTCCTTGACTGGAGACTGCCCTTCCCGTGGTTGTTCCTTCCCGGTGAAAGACCTGGCTAGTTTCCTGCCAGCGTTGAGAAACACGTGATGGTGTCTCCGCGGCTTTCTTATTTGCATACTTCCCAGGGGGCAATGCTCTAGAATCACTGCGTTGAGAAACACGTGATGGTGTCTCCGCAGTGGATATGTTGATCTCCCTAAGGTCAACAATGCTTGCTTAAGTAGTCTTATACTAGGCATTGCCCCCACTAGCCAGATTCCTACTCCACACTGATGAGGGGCAAATACCCCGAAACGGCTGTCTGTGGATGGATACCATGTTTGGTATAGGTGGTCTCCTTGACTGGAGACTGCCCTTCCCGTGGTTGTTCCTTCCCGGTGAAAGACCTGGCTAGTTTCCTGCCAGCGTTGAGAAACACGTGATGGTGTCTCCGCGGCTTTCTTATCAGCCTAAAAATATCAGCCTCCAGCCACCCATAATTGTCACATCCATTAGATGTAACAAAGCCCAGTGCTTTACCAGGCTCTTCCCGATTGCCCTGGTGCAGTGGCAATCAGGGTAATATAAGAGGTTAATAAAAGCCCATAGTTGACACTAAACTCTAGATTTGTAATGGCAGGCGTCTATGAGACCCCCATCATTAATCTGTAAGGGAAAGTAAATAAACACAAACACCAAAAAAATACTTTATTTAGAATAAAAGACAAAAAACCACCCTCTTTCTCTACTTTATTAACCCACAAAACACCCCTGAAGGTCCAACGTAATCCACGTAATCGAGGTTCCACGATGATTCAGCTCTGCTACATATAAACCTCACAGCGCGTGATCATGGAACATACTGCCCACTGTGAGCTCCAGAGAATGAATGTGCCACAGCGATCAGTGGTGACGGCACTCAGTATTTGCCGGGGTTTGGCACTGTCAGTGTTAAAGGGCTGGTGGGGTGAAGGGCACAGCCCAGCACTTTAACGGTAACAGTGCCGGCAAGGGGTGCAGGGCTGCCCTGCATTCCCTGACCCCCGGCCAGCATTGTCAGTGTTACCAGCTGGCGGGTTGCAGGGCATGGCCCCTCACTTTGAGCCACAGTGCTTCAGGTCACAAGAGGTCATACTGTGGGAACCCGGGTATGACCTCCAGTGAACTTGTGAAGCCCCGTGCTCACCTGCAGGTCGCCTCAGGGTCCTCACGTGTTGGGAATCTTCTGGCCACAGGCAGGTCAGGTTAACTTCAATGGGAATCGTGATGCCACTCTTGGTAATTGCGGTCAGGGGGTGACCGCCACTGCAGTTTAGAGAGTGTCTGGGGCTGATGGTAAATGCAGTCTGGTGTTATGGCCTCCCGAGAGTGAGGCTGGCCTCAGGGGCTGAGGTGTAAGTGTGTAGTACCACAGGTCGCAGAAGAACTCACACACAGGCAGCAATGTCTTTCAGGGTTTTTACTCACTTTTTGCTGGTATAGTGAGGCAACCCGGGCAATGCTATGATGAACCAGGTGGAACCAGGTATCCCTCAGGCTGATAAAGGGGTGACTGCTGACTCACCTTCCTAGCACCTTTGTTTCGGACCACCCCTGACTTGAAGTATATCGTGGGATGCATCCAGGGACGTTGTTACTGCCTTTCTCCCCTTTCTGTCCCGTTTGCTGACAGCATGGACCAAGGATAAGATGGCTTCAGGCTCGATCCTCTTTATGGGCCCCCTCGTTGCTGTTGATGCTGCGGGTTCTGTGTTGGTTGGCGTGGAATCTGTAATCCCACTGCCTGCAGGATTTAGCAGACCAATAAATGGATATCTGGCTCTAAGGACCTGTACCCCGTGTGTGCATTCATTACCAGGAGTCCCCGTACTCGACTCCTTACTGCTCTCTTTCTTCGGGTGTCTTTCAGTCTGACTTGGTGGTAATGTTCTCCCTTGCCAGCAGCCACTGCACGTGCAGGGTCCGACAGTGTTCCACTCTTCAGCCCTACACTTCAGACATGGCTGCTCCACTCCTTCTCCTCTGACTGCCACTGCACAACTCACCTCCCAGCTTCACTACAGCACCACACTAACTGAGATGCGAGGGCTACGCCCCCTTCCTGGGTCTGCCCAGGGGTCCCCTCTAATGTGTGTGTGTGTCCTGGTCAAAGGGTGCCTGTGTGTACACACTCTACGCAGCCTTTGGAATTACCTGTTTGTACTGACCCAGGCGTGGGTGCAATACTCAGTGGTGCCTGACCAGGTCAAGGGCGCCACAAACTGAGTGACATCACTGCTGCCAGCCAGGTCCCCCTTGTCAGTGTTTTCCCAGAGCCTGGAGAAATCGGACATGTTTTCGGTCTCTCCAGGCTCGGATGTTGCAGAGCCAGGACCGTCATGGGACATCGTATGGATTATGGCGGAACTGTAAGGGTCATTTTGGGGTTAATAAAGAGGGGAAAGAGGGTGCTGTATTTTATTTAAAATAAAGGATTTGTCTCTGTTTGTGTTTATTTCTTTTTACTTATAGGATTAGTGATGGGGGGGTCTCATAGACCCCTACCCATCACAAATTCTGAGCTTGATGACAATTGTGAACTGTCATTGACGCCTATTACCCTGATTGCCACTGCACCAGGGTAATCGGCAAGAGCCGGGTAAGGGAAGAGCCGGGTAAAGCGCTGGGATTTTTGCATCTAATGGATGCAACAATTCCGGGGCAGCTGTAGGCTGTTTTTCTTAGCTTGGAGGGATCCCAGTAACCACAGGACTCCCCAGGCTGAAAATACAAATACCCAGCTGTCAGGCTTTATCTTGGCTGGGTATCAAAATTGAGGGAAACTGCATGCCGTTTTTTAAAATTATTTATTTAAATATTTTTTTTTAAAAAAAAGCTGCATGCGGTTCCTTTTATTTTGATACACAGCCAAGATAGGCGCAAAGCTGGTGGCTGCAGCCTGTAGCCATGGGCTTTATCTGTGCTGGGTATCATAATATGGGGGAGCCCTACACCAATTGTTTTATTTTCTTATTTTTATACCAGGAGATTGACCCATAGACAGTTGCATTGCTTTCCCTGCCCACCAGCCGTGCTGATGCTTGTAATTGGTTGCTGTCACACAGGCTGGGGGCACTTCTGACTGCAACCAATCACAGATGCCAGGATGGCCGGTGGGTAAGAAAGCAGAGCATAGGGATAAGCAATGATGAGCAGCCCAGGCAGTGAAGAAGAGGTCACGGAAGCAGCATACAGCCAAGCAGGAGCAGTGTACAGCCGCGCCGGAGCCTCAGTAAGTATGAAGTGCTTGCTTCATACTATTTTCTTTATTTTTCCTTTTTTTTTTCAATTTCCTGAATGCCGGATCCGGATCAATACCAGGAATTCCGGGCCTGGGTCCGGCATCCAGGCACCTTTGAAACGGCGTGGATCTGGACTTTTACAGTCCGGGTCTGCCCATCACGAATCATGATCTTCAAAGCCTTTATGGACTATCTTACCATACTTCTCAATGTGAGAGCAGCATCTCTCTACAATCCGTGGCACTTGCTTGTAAATTGGATTCAAACTCAGGCAACGATTTTCGTCCTCTTGTTGGGAGCGCAGCTCTGAAGGATGGGACAACTGTAGCGCTTCAAGAAGACGACTGTCTCCATTACCAAGTTCTGTTATAGAATCAACAGAAAGTCCCCCCTAAAAAAGAAAAGTCAGAAATCGTTTACATCAATGATCAATTCATTTACCATAAATATTTTCAAATTTCTTAGGCATCATGTGCTGGGAACAGCCGGCACCGCAGCACAAACACAACATAGTGTAACATGGCGGCCGGTATGTATCACAAAAGTGATGGAAGACTGGATGTCCACTTTGGTACTCATAGTGCCACAGGTTTTCTTAGGGCATACAAGTGCCAGGTTTTACTTATAGCTGGACAGATGGGCAGGTCTCGCTATCCACATACCTTCTCCCTATGTGTGTGTCTCTGATTTAAAAATGGAGACTGATTGTTTGACACATGGTCAGTGTGTGGAGGCTGCTATGAGAGAGAGGGGTTGTGTGTACTGACTGGGATACTTCTGAGGAGAAGGAGTATCCAAACCTGTCACTTACTGTACCGCAGGTTAAACAGACTGAAAACCGTGCGTGTTTTCCTTTAGGCCGGAAGAAGCTGTGTGTTACGTTCCTGAGAAAGTTTACATGTGTAAAATCAACCTTCTGGACTTTTTAAATGAATTTCCTGTCGTTATCTCTAAAAAGCAAGCTTTTCCCTGCTATGTATGGACCTTAAGAACCTATTAGTTGCATCATCGCTTGGTCAACGCACATAGAAAAAAAATTGGGTATCTGTCACATCTTATACACTTGACTGTGAATTGTATAGAATATAGCTGCCAAATATGTTAGGAGTATGGTATGTACACAGCATGAAATGTGCAAGCATGGAGCTTTAATTATATCATTAATCATTCAATTTTAATCAGTATTTGGTCAGTATGTCTGTTTTTTGCCTCAGTGATTTTTCACATCTTAAAAAAGAAATAAGTTGCAAAGTTTGTCTCTTATCCATTACAATGTTGATCATCGATAGTGCACGGGTGGCATCTATGGACTGCCTGTGATTTTTCCAGACCCAAAAACTTGCATTGGTAATTTTGATATATGACGCAAATCAAAAATGGACATGTCTCCATGATTTTTTTGTGGATACAAGATTTAAAAAAAAAAACACAAACGTGAAAAGCTCTGTCAATTATATTGGTGTTCTATCTGAAAACCTTGGCTAGAACATGTGCGTGTAAAATAGACATTGAAATGAAGCCTAAATCTTAAGCGGGCTTTACACGCTGCGACATCGCTAGCATCGGCTAGCGATGTCGAGCGCGATAGCACCCACCCCTCGTCGTACGTGCGATATTGTGTGATCGCTGCCGTAGCGAACATTATCGCTACGGCAGCATCACGCACATACCTGCCCTGCGACGTCCCTCTGGCCGGCAAACCGCCTCCTTTCTAAGGGGGCGGTTCGTGCGGCGTCACAGCGACGTCACGCGGCAGCCGTCCAATAGAAGCGGAGGGGTGGAGATGAGCGGGATGTAACATCCCGCCCACCTCCTTCTTTCAGCATTGCCGGTGGAGGCAGGTAAGGAGATGTTCGTCGCTCCTGCGGTGTCACACACAGTGATGTGTGCTGCCGCAGGAACGAAGAACAACATCGCTAATAAGCATTAAACGATTTTTTGCTTCAGGACGACCTCTCCGTGGCAAACGATTTTGACCGCTTTTGCGATCGTTTAAGGTCGCTCAAAAGTGTCACACGCTGCGATCTCGTTAATGAAGCCAGATGTGCGACACAAACACCGTAACCCCGACGATAATTCATTAACGAAATCGTAGCGTGTAAAGCCCGCTTTAGTCCTACAAAAATGGAAAGAGTAAAAGAGCAAGAGCACTCACGTTCCCCAAAAATATGACTTTATTACTTCTGTACCGCCCCGGTGTTAGTCGGGCTGCGAAGATCCAGGATCGTGGCTCGAGGGGGTCGTCCGGACCCGGCTTGGTGGACACTTTGATCCGTAAAAGGGGATATTTACAGGGGAGACATTTGTGACGCCACCTGTGGGTTGTGGTAATGGGAGTACCGCCGCTGCTGTAAGGAGTACCATGGCAGATGGAGTTAAGCAGCCTGATGTTAGTCCCTCCACAGGTAGGGAAGCCCCCTGGCTCAGGTGTGTTGGAGGTTATTTGGGAGAGCAGGGTGCAGGGGACCAAGGTACTCACTGTGGGTAGTCGTGGTGCTGGACGAGGATTATAAAGGAGACACACACACTGCAAGTAAACCAAATTCTCTGTGTGAAGCCGAGACGAGAAGCCCGTCCAAGTACCCGGTCCCACCGGTATCACATATAATCCAGAGCCTGCCTCCGTGCACAGTTTCGTGTCCATGTGGGTCCCTCTAGCTTGAAACTATCAGGTCCCGCTCCAGTTTTTTAAGTGAAGATTTGCTCCCAAGGGCTGGCACTTGGGACTTTAATGGCTTGCTTTCTGTGGAAAACCCTGTCCCCCGTGGTGTGCTGATGCCCTCAGTCTCTGAGCTCTGTGGGAAGGTCCCTGAATGTCCCCTTCCTTTGCAGGTTAATTGTCAGGACGTTGAATCGGCTCCAGACCTAGGGTCCTGTACCCTGTCGTGCTCGATACCGGTCAGTTCTTTTGGGCTTTCTGGTGCCAACAGTCCTCCTAGACTATGTCCGTCGCACCCTTATCCAATGTCACTGCTGCCGGTCACCGAATCCAATGGTAATGCACCACCATCTGCAACCCAACCTCGGTCCTTCTAGCTCCCCGGGAGCTCGCACTCCCCAGCTCCTCTCTCTTTAAAGGGCTCTCACTAGACTCCTCTACTTCCCTCCCACCAGTCTGCCTGACCCCTAGGTGGGTGGCCCTTTTCCAGCTAGACCAACCCACTGGTGTGACTGACAGGTCATGATGTGAGGTGTTGATTGGGATTTGTGGTGCTGATGGAGGTGACACCGGTTTCTGGGAACTTGGAACCATGGGGGGGTAGGTCCTGCATCCTGAGGGAACAGGATGCAGTTCCATGTAGCACCCTGATGTATTCAGGGGCGCTACACTTCCATTGAAAGTCCAGGCAAGGCAAGAGATTAAAGACGCAGGGCGAACGAACCACAGCCATTTCGCGTGATTACCGCGCTTCTACTGTTCACAGATGTGGAGGTGTGGACCAGCAGAAGCGTGCTAGCCACGTGAAACGGCTGTAGTCCGTTAACCCTGCATTTTCAATCTCTTGCTTTGACTGGACTTTTAAAGTAGGTAATAAAGTCATATTTTTAGGGACTGTGAGTGCCCTTGCTCTTTTTCTTTTTCTATTTTTGTTGGATCATGCTGCTTGGTTTCTAAAGTGAGCACCACGGATTCCTGGTAATTTTTGCCTCAGATATTTTGCCTATGAAAGTATTTATGTTTGGGTAGTGCCAGATTTATTTCTGTATTTGGGACTAAATCTTAGATCTATATGTGTGATGTTTTTCCTGATAAAGGCGAGAGGTTTTGCTGAAACACGTAGAAAATAAAATCACTTTGATCTCCATCTGGATCGTTTTTCTGCATGGCAGTGCGACGTATTCCCCATTCACCACCAATCTTGTACATAAATCTTAGGGGCCCTTTGCACACTACGACAAGCTGATGCTGCGATGCTGTGTGCGATAGTCCCCGCCCCCGTCGCAGCTGCGATATCATGGTGATAGCTGGCGTAGGGAACATTATCGCTACGCCAGCTTCACATGAACTCACCTTCCCTGCGACGTCGCTCTGGCCGGCGACCCGCCTCCTTATTAAGGGGGCGGGCCGTGCGGCGTCATAGCGACGTCACACGGCAGGCGGCCAATAGAAGCGGAGGGGCGGTGATGAGAGGGACGTAAACATCCCGCCCCCCTCCTTCCTTCCGCAGAGCCATGCGTGAGACGCGGTGACGCAGGTAGATGTTCCTCGCTCCTGCAGCTTCTCACACAGCGATGTGTGCTGCTGCAGGAACGAGGAACAACATCGTACCTGTCGCTGCTGCCAAATAATGGAAATGCCGGACCCTACACCGATGATACGATAACGACGCTTTTGCGCTCGTTAATCGTATCAAAAAGGATTTACACACTACGATATCGACTGCGACGCCGGAGGTGCGTCTCTTTCGATTTGACCCCACCGATATCGCACCTGCGATGTCGTACTGTGCAAAGCCCACCTTAGTCCTAACATAGTAATAATCCATTAACCCTTATCCTTTTAAGGGGTTTTCTAAGGCTAGATCATTTTTTTACTAGAAGCCTAAAAACTAACAGGCAGGTTGTTGCTAACTATCTGCCTGTTCTACTCGGCGGACACAGACAGCTACTATCAGCGATACTGCTGCTTCACATCAACAGAGCTTCACCTCTTCCAGGCTGCTCTGACTATGGGGTGTTACTGCCGATATCCTGCTGTTTGACAGTTAGGTAGCCAGTAGCTGGCTATTAATTAGCATGGCATTGGCAGTCATGATCCGTCAACAGAGCAGAGCAGAAGAGAAGCCACTGCTCTGTCAATGTGATGTTGCCAGTTGAAGAGATCGGTCACCACTTCGTGCGGCAGAGATCGGTGTCAGGCAGTGAGTTAGAATCTACCCGCTTATTAATTGTTAGAACTATAGTAAAAAAAAAATAATATAGTCCTGGATAACCCCTTTTAAAAAAATCTAAGCAATGTAGCAATCCACAAACGTAGTCCCATGTCGGATTACCAGGCATTTAAACATTCAGTGCTTGACTCTCACGGCACAGTGAGGCTTTCATTTACTTACATTTTTTTCTTCTACCGTATTTCATTTTAGAAACCCATGTTCTCTAGTTGTGGATTCTGTCAGGACTTAGTTGTGGATTCTGAGCCTAAATCCTGACAATGAACACGCTGCAAAAAGCGTAACATGTTTTTTGTTGGTTTGATTTTTACTACTACGCTGTCAGATTTTATATCAGAAAAGCCAAGGATATTAAAAGGCATTCATAGCAGTCATCCCCACCAAATACAATGTGGAGAAATAGCTACAGAGGCTGGATACATCTTACAAGGATGGACTACAGGGAAGTAAGAATGTGCAATATTTATCATTTCCACCTCCACGATGCAGAAAACATTGGTGTCCACTGCCCAAATGAAGTGGAAGTAATCGCTCGGAGTTTTCAATTCCAAAATGCATTGTTTTATAAATATTTTAGCTTTAAAACATCATTTAGACTCTTTAACATTTGTCCTACTTCAGCAGAGCTCAGCATTCAACTGCACCCCTATGGATTTTTCTTCCCAGTATATGCAAGTGTGTTTTAATCTGGTGGATGACACAGAATAGTTCTGCATTCTTCCTGAAGACATAATAATTTGAGATCTTGTCCCGATATATCAGAGAATTTTCAATTTAATTTTTTTGTGAGCAATCTGATGCTCAGCTGGAGATTGATAGGGCTACTGGCACATGCTACTAACCCTGCGAAATCTAGTGACACAATTTGTCAAATACACTTTTAAATGATCAAGTAGGAGATCATACACAGTGAGTGTTACGGCTGAACCCTACCACTCAAGTGAAGATGAACAAACCTAGAGAGATGTAATACCTGTAAACCACAGGTCCATTGTCAGACTTGTACAAGCCCTAAATCTGGACCCTGATTTGTTGTACGGTGAAGACGAAATAAACTCAAAAGACTTATGGAATATGTGGAAACCCCCTAAATCACAAATGTAAAAGAAAGGAAAGAATACTAGAAAGAGAAAGACACACACAAACCACAGGGAAAATCAAAGTGATTTTTCAGCCATATTATCCATACATGCAGAATTGGAACTCCAAACATCCATCTATCCAGGAATATAGTAAGCAATGTAAATAGGGAGAATAATTAGCCCCTCCCAAGATGTGATAGGGCAAACAAAATGAGGAAAAGAACACACCTGAATAGAAATAAAAGCAAAGGAAAGGAAAGACAAGAGAACTATGAGCAACAGGACAGAGACAAAATAGGCTGTGGTCCAACAGAGATGGAAATCAACCATACACCTAGAGGTCATCAGATCAAGCCCCAGAGTCAAGCCATAACAATGAACTTAGGAGACAACATAATTAGAACACTGGTAAAACTGCTTACTGACCACTAATAAACTACTCTTACAAAAAGGTAACATCCTGCCACTTTCATTTGCTTACTCCTCTATGCAACAAGGGAGTCGAAATACTTGTCAGGACTTCTAAACCAGTTCATCTACTATTTTAAGTAAAAACCCACCTGAGTAATGTTTGTCAGAAAAAGGCCTTTTGTGTACTCAGAAAGTCTGAGCTCTTAGAGTTAGGCTCATGAAAAATGGGAGCAAAACAAAAGTATTGCATTTATACTTTGTTTAGTGTAGAAATCAGGTTTGTTCAACATTTTTAGGGAATTAATCCTTCCCTTATTCTACCATCACTTATTTATTACTTTTTCCTTTAACACTATATCAATTGCTGTATTTTGGACCCATTTTTAGATGTGTTTTGAGTAATAGGATTAATGTAAACATTATCATTCATGTCTTACTGTCTCTAGCATGATTTCAAATGTTTATATACGTGGTCAAAATTGTTGGTACCCCTTGTTTAATGAAAGAAAAACCCACAATGGTCACAGAAATAACTTCAATCTGACTAAGCTAACAATAAACAAAAAAATCTTTGAAAATGAACAAATGAAAATCAGACATTGCTTTTCAACCATGCTTTCATAAAATTTTCTAAAAAATAAAACTCATGAAACAGGCCTGGGCAGAAATGATGGTCCCTTAACTTAATATTTTGTTGCACAACCTTTTGAGGCAATCACTGCAATCAAATTATTTCTGTAACTGTAATGAGACTTCTGCTTCTCTCGGCAGGTATTTTGGCCACTCCTCAAGAGAAAACTGCTCCAGTTGTCTAGTGTTCAAAGGTTGCCTTTTCCTGACGGCAGGTTTCAGCTCTTTCCAAAGATGCTTTACCAGCAGTTTTGTTCCTGTAGCAGCTTCACCAGCAGTTGTGTTCCTGTAGAAGCTTGACCAGCAGTTGTGTTCCTGTAGCAGCTTCAATGGCAGTTGTGTTCCTGCAGCAGTTTCAATGGCAGTTGTGTTCCTGCAGCAGTTTCAATGGCAGTTGTGTTCCTGCAGCAGCTTCACCAACAGCTGTGTTCCTGCAGCAGCTTCACCGACAATTGTGTTCTTGCAGCAGCTTCACTGGCAGTTGAGTTCCTGTAGCAGCTTCTCCAGCAGTTGTGTTCCTGTAGGAGATTCACCAACAGTTGTGTTCCTGTAGCGGCTTCACCAGCAGTTGTGTTCCTGTAGCAGCTTCACCGACAGTTGTGTTCCTGTAGCAGCTTTTCTGGCAGTTATGTTCATGTAGCTGGTTCACCGACAGTTGTGTTCCTGTAGCAGCTTCTCCAGTAGCTGTGTTCCTGTAGCAGCTTCTCCGGCAGCTGTGTTCTTGTAGGAGATTCCCCAACAGTTGAGTTCCTGCAGCAGCTTCACCAACAGCTGTGTTCTTGCAGCAGATTCACCGACAGTTGTGTTCTTGCAGCAGCTGGCAGTTGTGTTCCTGCAGCAGCTTCACTGGCAGTTGAGTTCCTGTAGCAGGTTCTCCGATAGTTGTGTTCATGTAGCAGCTTCACCGGCAGTTGTCTTCCTGTAGCAGCTTCTCTGGCAGTTGTGTTCCTGTAGCAGCTTTACCAGCAGTTGTGTTCCTGTTGCGGCTTCACCAACAGTTGTGTTCCTGTAGCGGCTTTACCAGCAGTTGTGTTCCTGTAGCAACTTCACCAAAAGTTGTGTTCCTGTAGCATCTTTACTGGCAGTTGTGTTGCTGTAGCAGTTTTTCCGGCAGTTGTGTTCCTGTAGGAGAGTCACCAACAGCTGTGTTCCTGCAGCAGCTTCAACTACTATTGTCTTCTTGCAGCAGCTTCACTGGCAGTTGAGTTCCTGCAGCAGCTTCATCGGCAGTTGAGTTTCTGTAGCAGCTTCTCCGGTAGTTGTGTTTCTGTAGCAGCTTCACTGGCAGTTGTGTTCCTGTAGCAGCTTTACCAGCAATTGTGTTCCTGTAGGAGATTCACCAACAGCTGTGTTCCTGCAGCAGCTTCACCGGCAGTTGTGTTCCAGTAGGGGCTTCACTAGCAGTTCTGTCATCATTCTTGTGGTGGCTCTACTGCTGCCATCTTTAACTGCATACTGAAAGCATAGAAATCCATTGGCTTCCCAGCAGAAGCCACCTAAGGTTTCCAAACCCTGAAGTGCGTAAGAAACATCATATAAGACGGAATATGTGCACAGCCAGTCATTTTGACATTGCTGTGAATTATGTTAATTCTATGGAGTAGCTTTTGTGTTGCTTTTTACAGTGCATATAGGCTCATAAGGAGTAAGTACTTTCATACTTCATTGCTTACCCCTAGGGTTTCACCAACCATTCTGCCTCCTGCTTTGCGCCACTTGTCACAAACCACCGGGGGGGTCACTCAGAAATCCCCCGCGCTGGCTACCAGTACGTCACAATCGGGGGGTAGCAAGGGGGCGTCCCCCTCCTTTATACCTCCCGACCGACAGACAGAGCACGTGACGCGCTCTCTAGCGCCCCTCTTATAGTCAGGCCAATTATGGAATTGCCCGACCATAAGCAAGGAGGCCGCTATACTACTTATGCCGATTATTGAAGGGCCCCCGGCGAGAGAAGGGTATATATTCCCCCGACCTCCGCGGGCGGAATATATAAACTCTCCCCGAATCTCACTGGCCTCCCCACAATAATCCTTGGCACAACTCGCTGCCACCAACCGATTTACGGTAACTATTAGCCGAACACACGGACGTGGGATTCAAGATCGAGATAACAGAACAGCCCAAGATTAATTATATAATTTAATCGCCTAAAGCACACTAGAAACTACAATATATACAATAGGGAATCTACAGAATATACATATGT
The DNA here is from genome assembly GCF_048569485.1 of Anomaloglossus baeobatrachus. Classification (NCBI taxonomy): domain Eukaryota; kingdom Metazoa; phylum Chordata; class Amphibia; order Anura; family Aromobatidae; genus Anomaloglossus; species Anomaloglossus baeobatrachus. Next base: position 159,286,121 of record NC_134361.1, on the reverse strand, counting down.
CAGAGTACAGTTACAGATAAAGCATGGGTTACAAACAGGTATACAATTACATCAGTTACCTTGTGTGTCTGGCCACAGGGGGGCGCTGTAGACCAGGTTTCCAGGAACTCCCTCTCCAGGTCTTTCCCAACCAGGCCCCCGAGCAGAAGAACGCTGGAAAATGGCCGAAGTAGGGTTATCAACCTGGGCAGATCCAGGTCCCCTCCTACCTTAGTGACCTCACAGGGAAGCACTGCCACTCCCCCTGCATGGATCAGAATTATCCAGCCAAGGGGATATTGGCCATAACTTTGCCTGGGAGCGTCGTAGGCGGACGCCAATGCTCTCATTGTGACAGTTATGAATTTAGCTACAGAACGAGGGGACTCATGACCGGTCTACGAGTTCCCATATGGCTGATATCACGCCTGGGGCATTTCCCAATGTCCCGCTCCCATAAAAAGGGGGTGCCGGCATCGTCCACATGCGGAGACACCATTTTTATGGTTGCCATATTTATCGGAAATATGGCTTGCGAGATATGAACCATTTTTTACTGGAGTCGTTCTGTCTGGCTACTTCCAGAGCCTTGCTAATTAGATAGCAGCTCCTACTACAGGGTGACGGCAGGGAGTCATCCTGTGTCCATTGTCCTAAAGCCACCTAATTTCCATATCACAGGACATGGCCATGGATTTGTTGCTAAACCAGTTGTGTGAAGGGAAGGGGGTAGTGACACCAGGAGAGGGCTTCCTGACATGACTTGAATGTCATGATTTATCGTCATATCTCCGGATTTACCTCACACCTCCCCCCTTTTGAGGGCGCTAGGGGGCAGCACACTCCGGTGTTCCCCCGTGCGCCCGTCCGCGACCTCTCCTTGTCGGGACAGCCCGTCTGCGTTACCGTGGTCACGGCCCCTTTTGTGGCGAATGGTGAAGTTGTATTGCTGGAGCGCAAGGCTCCATCGCAACAATCGCCCATTCGTCCCAGAGACGGTGTGCAACCAGCTGAGGGGATTGTGGTCCGTCTCCACGATGAAGTGGCGCCCGTATAGATAGGGTTGCAGACGCTGCAGGGCCCACACTATGGCCAGGCACTCCTTCTCCATCGTGGAATAGGCAACTTCCCTTGGTAACAGCTTCCTGCTCAGGTACAAGACTGGGTGCTCTTGGCTCGCAGAGTCCACCTGGCTGAGCACCGCACCGAGGCCGAAGTCACTGGCGTCGGTCTGTACTACAAACGGCCGCGTGAAGTCGGCTGCCTGTAGCACGGGCGGGCTGGACAGGGCGTCCTTTAGGGCCCGGAAGGCTGTCTCGCAGTCCATTGTCCAATCGACTGCAGAGGGCAGCTTCTTCTTGGTGAGGTCCGTCAAGGGCTTTGCCAGGCTACTATAGCATGGAACAAACCTCCTATAGTACCCAGCGGTCCCCAAGAAGGACATCACCTGCTTCTTGGTCCTGGGGGTGGGCCAGGATGCGATGGCTTCCACCTTCTCAGGCTCGGGCTTCAGGGTTCTCCCACCTACCCGGTGACCGAGGTACTGGACCTCGCTCATGGCCAGCTGACACTTTCCCGGCTTGATGGTCAAACCTGCCCGGTGGATCCGCCTGAGCACCTGTGCTAGATGCTCTAGGTGGTCCTCCCAGGTGGGACTGAAGACGGCAATGTCATCCAGGTACGCGGCCGCGTACCCTTCAAGTCCCTTGAGCAGGGTGTTGACCATCCGCTGGAAAGTGGCAGGGGCATTCCTCATCCCAAATGGCATCACCGTGGACTCGTACAGTCCAAATGGGGTAATAAAGGCAGAGCGTTCCCTGGCCTTGCGAGTCAGGGGGATCTGCCAATATCCCCGGCTCAGATCCATGATGGTCAGGTACTGAGCCCCGGCCAACTGATCGAGCAGGTCATCGATGCGTGGCATTGGGTACGCATCGGCGACCGTGACCGCATTGAGCCCCCTGTAGTCCACGCAGAACCGAGTGGTTCGGTCCTTCTTAGGGACGAGGGCTACAGGCGAGGCCCAAGCGCTGTTGGATGCCTGGATCACCCCCAGCTTCAGCATCTCGTCAATCTCCTGGCGCATGTGTTGCTGCACCTCCAGGGAGACCCGATATGCTGAACGCCGGATCGGGGGATGATCCCCAGTGTCCACGTGATGGACAGCCAAGTCAGTCCTTCCGGGCTGGTTGGTAAACAACCCCCGGAAGGGGTGTAGGGTGGCCCACAGCTGGGACCGTTGGTCCTCCAAGAGCTGGTGGCCAACCTCCACATCCTCAATGGATCCGCCTGCCCTAACCTGGGCTAGCATATCCAAGAGGGTTTCCGCTTCTCCCTCCTTGGGCAGGTTGCACACGGGGAGCGCACATGCCTCCCGCTCATGATGTGCCTTCATCATGTTCACATGGAAGGGCTTCCGCCTTCCACGGGCAGGGTCCAGGGTGACCAGGTACGTCACAGGGTTGAGCTGCTGGTACACGAGGTATGGGCCTTCCCAGGCTGCCTGAAGCTTGTCCTGTGGTACGGGGACCAGTACCCACACCTTTTGACCCACTTGGTAGGTCCTCTCACAAGCGTTCTGGTCGTACCAACGCTTCTGATCGGCCTGGGCTTGAGCCATATTGTCGTGTACCAGTTGCGTCAAGGCCTGCATTTTGTCCCGGAAGCGCATGACATACTCGATAACCGACACTCCAGGGGTGGCCAAATCCCCTTCCCAAGCCTCTTTCACCAGAGCCAGGGGGCCCCGCACACGTCGCCCGTACAGGAGCTCAAACGGTGAGAATCCTGTTGAGGCCTGTGGAACCTCCCGGTAAGCAAATAACAGGTGTGGGAGATACCGCTCCCAGTCACGCCCATGGGAGTCGACCAACATCTTAAGCATCTGCTTTAAGGTGCCATTGAACCGCTCGCACAGGCCATTAGTCTGTGGATGGTACGGGCTGGCCACCAGATGTCGCACCTGGACTTGCTTACAGAGGGCCTCCATCAGCTGGGACATGAATTGGGTCCCCCGGTCAGTGAGCATTTCCTGGGGAAAACCCACTCGGGAGAAAATCTCCAGCAATGCGGTGGCCACCTTGTCAGCCCGAATGGACGACAAGGCCACTGCTTCTGGGTACCGGGTGGCATAGTCCACTACCGTCAGTATGAAGCGTTTCCCGGAGCTGCTGGGGATGGCCAGCGGGCCGACCAGATCCACAGCCACCCTCCTGAAAGGCTCATCGATGATTGGCAGAGATACCAGTGGGGCTTTGGGGCGTGGCCCCGCCTTCCCCACTCTCTGACAGGTTTCACACGAACGGCAGTAGGCAGCCACATCGGCCCCCATTTTTGGCCAGTAGAAATGCTGGTTTAACCTGGCCTTGGTCTTAGCGATCCCTAGGTGTCCGGCCATCGGAATCTCATGTGCGATCCGCAACAACTCCGTCCGGAACGGATAGGGTACCACCAACTGTCGGTCCCTGGGCCACGCCTCCGGTGAACCCTGCTGGACCGTGGCCCGGTACAGCCGTCCTTGGTCCCAGACCACTCGCTCCGGGTCCGAGTCCGAGGGAGGCTGTGCCGCCTGCTCCTTTAGAGCTTTCAGGCTGTCGTCAGCTTCTAACGCTGCCTGAAACTCCTGACTAGATGGGGCCAGAATCGACGAGACTGTCACATCTTCAGTCAGTACCCCGGGACCTGTGTCCTGGCCTCCACCTGACTCGGCTGCCACTTGGTCAGAAGGGGAAGAGCTATCGGACCTCCGGGAGGCCCCTTGGCTTCCAGCACTCCCACTGCGGGTGACAACGGCCACAGCCGCTGCGACCGTGGGTCGTGCCTGCTCCTCCTCCGTTCCCGACCAAGTCGCCGGTTCAGGCAGACCTACCTGGCTTCCTGACACCCCGGTTGTGGGGGAACCCTGCACCGAGATCTTACCTGGGAGCACTTCCGCTCCTGGACCGGCCCCAATCTCACCTGCCTGTTCCCCCCCTGCAGCAACAGAACCCCGCTGTGAAATCTCTGGGGACCCCACATTTGCTGTGGTAGCCCCCACCCCACACACTGGTCCTCCCCCTGCAGCACCCTGCTCTCTGCTTATCCCTGCAGAGGGCAGCAGATCCCAGCTCACAGGCTGGTTACTTGTAGAGGCATTGTCACACCTTTCTCTGACCCCCTCCCCTGTCACAGCTGCAGCTGTGTGTGTGTCTATGGTGTCTGTGCAAGCAGAAATATCAGAGTTCACTCCCTCCTCCCTTACATCATTCATAGATAACACATTAACATTGTCCGGAGGCACGTCAGCACTGGCTGAAGGTTCAGCCTTTGGGGCGGGGCCAAACTGGGAGGTTATTTGCCCCAAATCTGTCCCAAGTAGCACGTTTGCAGGGATCCGATCAGTTACCCCCACCTCCCTCACCCCTCGCCCTGCGCCCCAGTCCACATAAATGTCAGCAACAGGCAGCGCCGGGTCAATGCCTCCAATCCCGGAGACAGCGAGGGTTTTTCCAGGGATCAAGTCTTGGGGGGACACCATCTCAGGCCGCACCAGAGTCACCTCCGAGGCGCTGTCTCGCAGTCCTATGGTCACAGACTGGCCGACGGTGACAGGTTGGAAGCTGTCCAGGGACCTACCACCACCCCCACCCACACAATACACCTTGGGCGGCCCTTGGGACGGGGACGGAGCCGGGGCCTTGGGACGCTGAGGGCACATGGCCTTGAAGTGTCCAGGTAGGTTGCACTGGTGGCACCGTCTTGGCTCTGCCACGGGCCTGGAGAGGGGAGTTGAGGGGGACACCCCCTGCAGTCTAGGGGCAGGTGGGGCAGTCGCAGAGTTCATCTTACCCCCTCTCCAGGTGCTGCTGGTGGCTGCTCTCCTGGCTTCAGGAGCCCGATTGTTGGTGTAGTCATCTGCCAGGGCAGCTGTAGCCGTGGATCCCTTTGGCTTCTGGTCTCGGATGAACTGGCGGAGATCCTCAGGGCAGTTCCACAAGAGTTGCTCCGTGATGAACAAGTCCAGGATCTCCGGTCCGGTGGAAAGCTGCAGGCCTTGGGTCCAGTGGTCGGCAGCTCGGGCAAGTGCCCGCCGGTGGTCAGCCCAGGAGTCCTTTGGTCCCTTCTGTAGGCTCCGGAACTTCTTGCGGTAGGACTCTGGAGTGAGGTTGTACTGTTGGATCAGGGCCCGCTTGATGGTGTCGTAGCCCTGATCTGCCTCAGCAGGCAAGTCCCCAAGGATATCCAGGGCCTTACCCCTTAAACGGGGGGTCAGGTATTTGGCCCACTGGTCCTTGTTCAGATGATGCTGCAAGCAAGTCCGTTCAAAAGCAGTCAAGAAAGAGTCCAAGTCTCCATCCTTCTCCAGCACTGGGAAGTCCTCAACACGGACCTTTGGAAGTTTGGTGTCTGGAAGGTCACGGGTGGCTGATGAGGGCCGGAGCTGAGCTAGCTGCAGCTGGTAGTTACGCTCTGCCTGGCGCTCTTCACGCGCTGCTTGCCGCTCACGCTCGGCCATGAGTTCCTTGTAGCCCTCCCGGTCTCCAGCCTGGCGTAGGGCCATAGCCATTTGAAGAAGGCTATCCGAGCCTCCCAGGCTCGGTGGAATGGCACGTGGTGATCTGCGGCCCGCTGCGGAGCCTGGTGCTTCACTGTCCATTGCAGAGCGGAGGGCTGGCGTCTGGCTCGTTGAGGACCCTTGGGCGAGCTGCTCCTCATCTTGTCCAGCAGTGCCCGGTTGTGCAATGTCCTCTGCAGAGCTGTTTTCTGGCGTCGAGCTCCTGGAGGACTCGTGGACAACCTCCTCATCGTCTCTGGCCTGAGCATCGGCCATTCCTTTGGCTTTGCTCCTGGTGCTCTCAGCCATTCTTGCAGACTTTTGGTCACTGACACAGAACTGACACCTGATGCCTCCACACACCTTACAGTATCTGCACTCTGACACTCTAGTGTTGAGCTAGTCTGAAGACCCCAGCAGCCACAGCTGCTGCAGGCAGTCTTTAGTGTCTGGGAGTATGGGTCTCACACTCACACACACTATTATCTCGATCCCACCGCTTGCCACCAATATGTCACAAACCACCGGGGGGGTCACTCAGAAATCCCCCGCGCTGGCTACCAGTACGTCACAATCGGGGGGTAGCAAGGGGGCGTCCCCCTCCTTTATACCTCCCGACCGACAGACAGAGCACGTGACGCGCTCTCTAGCGCCCCTCTTATAGTCAGGCCAATTATGGAATTGCCCGACCATAAGCAAGGAGGCCGCTATACTACTTATGCCGATTATTGAAGGGCCCCCGGCGAGAGAAGGGTATATATTCCCCCGACCTCCGCGGGCGGAATATATAAACTCTCCCCGAATCTCACTGGCCTCCCCACAATAATCCTTGGCACAACTCGCTGCCACCAACCGATTTACGGTAACTATTAGCCGAACACACGGACGTGGGATTCAAGATCGAGATAACAGAACAGCCCAAGATTAATTATATAATTTAATCGCCTAAAGCACACTAGAAACTACAATATATACAATAGGGAATCTACAGAATATACATATGTCAGAGTACAGTTACAGATAAAGCATGGGTTACAAACAGGTATACAATTACATCAGTTACCTTGTGTGTCTGGCCACAGGGGGGCGCTGTAGACCAGGTTTCCAGGAACTCCCTCTCCAGGTCTTTCCCAACCAGGCCCCCGAGCAGAAGAACGCTGGAAAATGGCCGAAGTAGGGTTATCAACCTGGGCAGATCCAGGTCCCCTCCTACCTTAGTGACCTCACAGGGAAGCACTGCCACTCCCCCTGCATGGATCAGAATTATCCAGCCAAGGGGATATTGGCCATAACTTTGCCTGGGAGCGTCGTAGGCGGACGCCAATGCTCTCATTGTGACAGTTATGAATTTAGCTACAGAACGAGGGGACTCATGACCGGTCTACGAGTTCCCATATGGCTGATATCACGCCTGGGGCATTTCCCAATGTCCCGCTCCCATAAAAAGGGGGTGCCGGCATCGTCCACATGCGGAGACACCATTTTTATGGTTGCCATATTTATCGGAAATATGGCTTGCGAGATATGAACCATTTTTTACTGGAGTCGTTCTGTCTGGCTACTTCCAGAGCCTTGCTAATTAGATAGCAGCTCCTACTACAGGGTGACGGCAGGGAGTCATCCTGTGTCCATTGTCCTAAAGCCACCTAATTTCCATATCACAGGACATGGCCATGGATTTGTTGCTAAACCAGTTGTGTGAAGGGAAGGGGGTAGTGACACCAGGAGAGGGCTTCCTGACATGACTTGAATGTCATGATTTATCGTCATATCTCCGGATTTACCTCACACCACTGTTCCACCTTTTCTGCTGTACTTCTCATTTTTGCCTTGGTCTTTGTACTAGAAGCTGCTATGGTACTTGTCCGTGTCATATTTCTAGCATCTGATTTGATTTAACTTTGACCTCACCCACATACGTGTCCTGTTCTGCCACCTGTATTACGTTCTTGCCTGCCAGTTCCCAGTCCCATCCCTAGCTTGTGTACTATTGTGAAAGAACTTCACCAGCCCTTGCTTCTTCTCTTCTCACCATCTCTTTGCCTCCTAATCTTATTCTGTGTCCTAATGTCATCTACTACATTTAACAACAGCTGTTGGTAGGGCCAAGTTCACACAACAGTATTTTAACCCTGAGTGCTATCCATGAAAACACAGACGCATACGGACAGCCCTCAGACCAATATTATTCAATGGGTCAGTGCAGATGAGCAATTTTTTTCACGGGCTAAATTTGCTGATGGAAAAAATCACGGTGTGCACTAATTTCTTCCATGTGTTTCATGACACTCGCTCATTAAAGTCTATGGACTCCATTCGGAGCTACCGTATAGCATCCAATTTTTTACATACATTTCACAGGAAACTGTATTGGTCTTGTACATTTTTAATAACTTCTGATGTAGAATTACAAATTGCATATAAACTGCCAATGGATGACAAATAAGAAAAAACTTGACTGCCCTCACAGTAGTTGTCTGGGTCCCGGATTAGGCTATGTCCACAAGTTGACTATTTGATTGCAGACATTTCTGCATAAAAATCTGCAATTCCTGCAAAAAAATTACACCAAGACTGAATCAAAAATGCCTAATCTGGTAATCTGGCATTGAGTTCAATTACAGGCTAGGCTAATTGTAAAGATAAAAGGTGACTCCTGGAAACCAAAGTGGATTGGTAACCAGATTGTGGATTGATTCAATAGGGAAAATACATGGTATCCTCTGCTGGTATAATGGAGTCACCTTTTATCTTTACAATTAGCCTAGCCTGGCTTCATCACTAAGGATCTGACCGTTGTTTGATCTCACATGCAACAGCGGAGATCACTGACTACTACTTGGCCCCGCATATAACAGCGGGTATCACTCATTTTCATTTATTAGGTCAGTATATACTGTAGCTCCTTTTCAGAGTTCATCTGATGAAGGTCAGCCTGATGACTGAAACGTTACTGAACTGTTTACTGTGAACCACAAAATAAACACATTTTTCTTTTCAATTCTAACATTGGAGTGCCTGGCTTTAATTATTTACGTTTTCTAATGTGACCGTGCACTGTGACCCCGGGATGTAGCAGAGCCGTTGTCATTGTGGGACTTCGTGTGGATTACGTCAGAACTGCAGTGGTGTTTTGAGGGTTAATAAACTGGAGAAAGATGGTGTTTTTTTTAAATAAAAGATTTTTCTCTGTGTTTTGGATTTATTTCTTTTTACTTACACGATTAGTAAATACCCTACCCATTACTAACCTCGGGCTTGATGACGCCTGTGCATTTTTGACAAATCACAGCTGTCGTAAACCCCTTATACGAGGGGCTGCTGATAAGTCTTTGGTTTTACCCAGAAAGAAACAAGATAGGATGATGAAATTTTACATTTATTCCACATACTCTCCACTGATGTCAACACACTTCTTACATCGGTATTCCAAGTTCTGTAAGCCTAGCAAAAAGAAGGATTTCGGTTTTGCCTCAAAGCAGGCATCCGTAGCAACCATGCCATCAGAAATGGTGTGAAATTTGGTACCCTTGAGTTGTTTCCTCAGGTTTGGAAACAGATGATAGCTGGAGCGAGCAAGATCTGGTGAATAAGGTGGGTGGTCAACCAGCTAGAAGCCCAGCTCTGCCAGTTTTGCAGTGGTTGCTTGTACAGTGTGAGCGGAGGCGTTGGCCTCCAGGAACAAGATTCCTTTGGACAGCTTGCCGTGCCTTTTGGCCTTCAGAGCTGCCTTCAATTGGTCCAAAAGTTCAATGTAATACCTTGTATTGATGGTGGAACCTTTTTAAAGGTAGTCCACTAACAGCACGCCCTCCTTATTCCAGAACACAGACGCCATCACCTTAGTGGCTGATTTTTGCACCATGAACTTCTTTGGATGAGGAGAACCACTGTGTCTCCACTCTTTTGACTGCTCCTTCTTTTCAGGATCATACACATAAATCCTGGTTTCATCCATAGTGACCAGTCAATCCAGGAAGTCAGTACGAAAACTCTGAGAAATGGTCCAGGACGTTTTCATTCGCATGCTTCTCTGATCTGTTGTCAAACATTTGGGGACCCACATTGCAGATAGCTTCCTCATGTCACTTTCCTTGTAGAAAAAAATAATTTTATCACTCTTCTGCTCTCAGTTGCTGTGAATATCGCATTAGACTCTGCCATTTAGTTTTCCAGCGTGTGTAGAACACTGTTGCCATAAGCAACAAACAAACTTTTGAAAATATATATTAAACACATAAGGCTTTTATGTGATGTAACATTCGTTACCATAGAAAAAATAAAAGATCACAAAGCCAAAGGCTTATCAGCAGCTCCTTGTATTACCCTTATTGCCAAAGCTCCAGTGCAATTGGGATTAGCCGGGTAAGGGCCAGAATTGGCGCATATAATGAATGCACCAATTCTGGAGCAGTTGCGGGCTGCTATTTTTAGGCTGGGAAGGGCCCAAAAACCATGTATAGCTATGTCATGGGTATGCATTCTGTAAGCAGTGCTTTATAACATCATCTTTTACATATTCGAAAACTCTAGATAGATAGGAAAGATAGGAACGTCCCCGCTCAACACAATCACAGGGTGTCACAGTGCCCAGAGTGAGCCAGGAGTGACTGCTGTCTATGGAGTCTAGTCATGTGGACTATGTCGCATCTGGAAACTTGGACTTCTAATAAATTGATGAATAGGGGACAGTGTCTTGTTTTCTCTCTCTTGTTTCCATTTGTTGATTACATTGGATTCCACGGACTATGGCAGATCCCTTGGACTACGGCAAACCTGTATGGCTTTTTTACAATAAATTGGTGAACCAGGGATAATGTCGAGGAGTTTTCTTTTTTTTTTTTAAATAAAGTATTTTTGTGTGTGTTTTTGGTTTTGTCTTACTGAGTTAGTAATGGGAATGTCTGATAGATGAATCTACATTACGAACACTAGGGCTTTATTCCAGCTGGCACTACACAGCTGACATCAACCCCATCTGCCAACGTCCCGATGACCACCACACCAGGGCAATTGGGTAGAGCCAAGGTGCTTGAATTGGTACATCTTACTTGATGTGCCATTTCTGGGGTGGCTTCAGGCTGATATTTTTAGGCTAAGAAGGGCCCAATAGCCATGGACTTTCCCAGCCTGATAACATCAGCCTGCAGCTGTCTGCTTTTCCTCTGCGGGTTATCAAAGATAGGGGGACCCCACATCATTTTTTTTTAATTTACTTATTAGGTTAAACCAGGCTAAACACCTTTTAGTGCCACATGAAAGGCACTAAAGGATGCAAGTTTATAATACGTAGGGGAGCTGTGACATTATAGAGCACCAGAATATCTATCTAAATAATATTTTTTTTTTATTGTTTGCCATGAGGGTTCTGACTGGGAACTTTTGTGTGGTATGTGTGTAAAATGGCCGAGACCTCGCCAATGTAAGTCTATGGGTGTGAGAAAAAAACAAAATGCACAGCACAGGCATGGTCTGTGCAATTTGTCCTTACATCCATTGACTTGCATTGGGGAGTCTCGGAGATATTACACGGCAATACGCAGCATGCAAAAAAATTTTTCAGCCTGATTCCAACTGAGGAAACTCTCTTAGATGATCACTGCCTGATTAAATAACATTGATAACTTGCTAGCGGGTTGCACTCGTCCGTTTTAAACGCAAGTGGGAGTGAGGCTTTTATCATATACTCCACAAATATGGCCTTAATACAAGAGTAAATCCATTTTTGAAAGCAAGCTATAGGAAATTGCGTTTCCAGTTTGAAAAAAGCCATGTAAGGGGCACAGATAGCATGTAGAAGAAGATGCTCTGACCAGCTGAGACCAAAGTTGAACTTCTTGGGATAAATGCAAAACGCTATGTGTTGCGGAAAACTAACACTACATATCACCCTAAAAACACCACCCCCACCGTCAAGCATGGTAGTGGCAGTGTCATGCTGTGGGGAGGTTTTTTTACAGCAGGGTCAAGGAAGCTGGTTAGAGTTGATGGCAAGACAGACACATTGCTGAAATTAAGGTTTCTGTCCCTACATTATGATGTTTTCAAATTATGTGACAAAAATCCTGTGACATTTTCTCTTAACAGTGTGATAACTTTTCTAAATTGCAGTATATACATACAGTCATTTGCAGAACCAGGTAAAAAAAAATGTGATTTTTGATAACCTAATTCCGGTTTGTTACATCAGTAAATCGCAGGCAATCATTACGCTATTTATTTCTATTTTTCCGCTGTATTAGATTGCACAACGTATATAATTACCTAAACTTTTTTTTTATTTGAAGAATCACTAGGGAACAGCTACTATGATGAAAAGTTATATCCCTCAGTAGAAGAGCACTGCACTCAAACCATGCATGGCTTTGCAGAAAGTGGCACGTTTCCAAGAATCCTAGAATTTAATGTATACAATATAAGCCAAAGTCATGCCAAGAATATCCTGAACTGTATCCTAATTATAGTAGAATCATTTTGTCTTTCCAAGGAACAAGGATGTGAAAAACTGAAATTGAAGTCAAAGTTCTGTACTAAAAGTGTCACAGTTGTTTGCTTTTACACAACCCATTAGCGATCATCCCAATTCAAAATGGTAACTAAAATATATAGGTGTCAGAGAAAAATATGGAATGACCCCCCTCTCATTTCTGGGTAAAAGTGTAACACTCGCGGACGATATAGGGCAGCGAGCAGGATTAGTGGACCCACTAGACCACAGGGAGGACTCAGGCTTATCCTTTAGTGGGAGGGGCTTAACTAAGCGCTCACCGGATGCCAAGTAGAACTCCCAGGGCAGTGAGCGGGACTGTGACAAATGATCCTCAGGACAGATGATGGACTCAGGTATAGACACAGCTGCAGGCAGGATGGCTGGAGCAGACAGGCAGGTGGGCACGGACAGATATGGTGAGCACAGCAGAGGCAGACAGATATGGGAAGGCAGGTACAGGATAACGGACACAGGGATAATGGGACCTGACAACTAGCTAGACATACAGGACACTGACGAACACAAGGTATCACACAGGCACCTCCCCTAATGGAAGGGTGCCTTAAATACACAGTGCCTCTCAGCTATAGGCTGAGAAGCATTTCCGGGAAATGGCGCACCGGCTCTTTAAGAGGAGGGCCGGTGTCCATGCTTGTGTCTTTGATGCACTCCCAGGAACCCTGCCCGGCATGTACAGGGCCCGGGAGGGTAGAAATGCAGGAGAGCACATGGAAGGCCATGCGGCTGAAGGGGAGAACGGGACACAGCCAGGGAGGTAAGTCGGAGTACCTGCTACATTAAGTTTTCTCCTCCATTGGTCGTGATATCTATATTAACCTGACCGCTCTGCCCAATGATGGGCTGCAGTGGTCACATACTGTAGTCATATCACAGCTGCAGCTGTGTCAACAATAAACACTTTGCAGTAGCAGAGGTTAAGAAAAACTAATTTCATTCTATTTAGTTACAGAAAGCTTATGACTGAAAAATACTTTCAGCTGAAAGCCCTATCATTTCAGATCAAAGATTATATATCTGTATCTACTGTATAATACAGAGTGCTCCTGTATTCTTTTGTTTGCATTTTATGCAGTAATAGCATCTTGCACCCGTTCACATTTACTATATTCTGTTCAGAGCGACAGGTTATATTTTAAAAAATTATATTAAAATGAGTTTATCTGCTTCCCTTCAAATAGCGATAGAAATAAAGGATAAAATTCTGCTTGTTGTGCTCTTAAAGGGTTACACCAGCTAAACAAATCTTTTTAGAGGGATGTTTCTCTAGAGACAGTTCAAAGTAATGTATTATTTACGGGGTAATGCCGAAAAGCATAATGTGGACTTATAATAATGTACACATATATTTACAGTATTTTATACCAAAAACCTAATTTTTAAGTCTGCTATCACCCTCCAAATTATGCCCCCAGGATCTATTTGACCTCCAGTTGCCAATGGAACTGTCTTGCTTTCATTGCAGTGCTCCAGGTCAACAGAGCGCAGTGCAGTTATGGTAGCTGCTTAGTTATACAGTATCCCAGCATCAACACGGGTTTATAAGGGATAGATCCTGTCAATGTGACGCCCTGGACTAGCCAGGTAGTCACAGACATAACACCATACACACCCCCCACCCTAGGCAGTTACAACAGTCAGACAAAAAAACCCTTGTTGCCTTCCTCCAGGGTCTGATGTACACACTCCAGTGACGGATCTCTGCGGAACCGTAGGACCGGGGTTGGACGGTGGCCCACCGGTACCGAATCGGGGACCGGAGTGAAGTTAAGCACACAGGCAGGGCCATCGGACCCCGTCCAGGCTTGGAGCCGCCGACAATAGTCAAATCCGAGTGTGACAGGAACCCCAGGGGTTTCCTAACAACCAAGTCCCGACAGAAAGCAACAGTCCACACCGTGAGGATATACAGCCACCGCTACAGGCTAGAGATCCAAGGGCCAGCGCCTGCGGGCAAAAGGGCTCCTACGGCACCTATACGCCGGGGAACGGACTACCGTTGGGAAACCATCGGAGTCAACACCGTTTACACAGGTGCAGGGAAAGACAGCCACCATCAGCCGCCCGGGGAGAGCACAACAACACTGCAGCCGGCTGTGGGACCCGTCCATCCCACGTCCCGTGGGTGGCGTCAAGAACTCTCTCCCCAAACAAACCATCCCTTTTCACTCACGGGTGAGGAGCGCTGCTCGAGTCCCCGGGTCCGGCCCACCGCTCGAGCCACCGAGCAGCAGCAGCAGAAGCCCCGGACCCGAGGGTGGCAAGCGCGTCCCCTCCGCCCGCGACATCAAACTAATCCCCTAAAGTTCAATAAAGAGGCAAGATTTAACCAGGACTATGGTAAAAGCATGGATGTTATCTATCTGGACTTTTCAGAGGCATTCAATATGGTGCTGCATAAAAAAAAAAAAAAATCGGTACATAAAATGAGGGCAATGGTAAAATATGTTAAATTGTCTTAACAATTGTCAAAGTAATATGAATAAGTGGGTTGTAATTAATGGAACTCACTCTGCTTTGTTCATGCTTAACAGTAAGGTGCCTCAAAAAGTCAGAACTGGGCCCTATTCTTTTTAAAATATGTATTGACGCTGTATAAGGCACAAGGGCGTACAAAGTAAAATTTTAATATTAATTCAAAATTAATATTAATATTACATCTGCTTGGGCTTAAAAAAATGTGAAGTTTAATGTAGATGTTAGTGTCATGCACTTGTACCAAGGAAACAAAATGTATAATTATGTACTAAATGGTAAAAACCTGGAAGAAATGACACATAAAAATTCTTGGATGAATAGGTGGACAGCAACTCAACTTAAATGACCAATGCCAGGCAGTATCAAGGGTGTGTCTTACTCTGTGGAGACCTCTGGCAAGACAGAGACTAGAAGATCAAAACGTCTTCTTGTTCACAGGTCTACAACTTGTATTTGAGTGAATCTACTTTCTTTTAGTGCTGTAGTTGTTAGGCTATGTGCCCACGCTACAGGATTTGCCGCCGATTTGCCGCGGATTTTGCCGTGGATTTACCGAAAATCTGCAGCAGCAGCACTTCCAAGCCATTTCAATGGCATTTTGGAAATACTGTGCCCATGCTGCGGATTTTTCCGCGGCGGATTTGCCGCGGATTTTGATCCGGAAAAATCTGCAGCATGTCAATTGTTTGGTGCAGATTTTGTGCGGATTTTTAGTTTTGAATGGGGGAAAAAAAAAAAAAGAAATCCGCATCAAAATCCGCGGCAAATTCGCGGTAAATCCGCGGTAAATTCGCGGCAAATCCGCGGGTGCGGATTTGCCGCGAAAGTCGCGGATTTTCAGGCAAAAAAATCCGCAGGGACATTCTAGCGTGGGCACATAGCCTTAGGGTATGTGCGCACGTTGCTTTTTACCTGCTTTTTACCTGCTTTTTTGCTGCTTTTTCTTCTGCGCTGTTTAATGCAAAAATGGATGTGTTCTTCTATTCAAGCAAAGTCTATGGGAATTTGGGTTTCTTGTTCACACTATGTTGTTCAAAATGCTGCCTTTATGTGGCAGAACTTTGGTCAAAAACTCAGCTTTTCAAAGAAGCAACATGTCAATTGTTTTTGCCATTTGGGTTTTGCACTGCAAAGCTGAGTTTTTGACCAAAGTTCTGCCACAAAAAGGCAGCATTTTGAACAACATAGTGTGAACAAGAAACCCAAATTCCCATAGACTTTGCTTGAATAGAAGAACACATCCATTTTGGCATTAAACAGCGCAGAAGAAAAAGCAGCAAAAAAGCAGGTAAAAAGCAGGTAAAAAGCAACGTGCGCACATACCCTTAAGGGCTCTTTCCTATATTGCTGTTCTTTGTAGCCTTAATCTCAGGTGCAGCTCTTTTGTGACCACTCCCCTTTGCTATCAAATGTCACGTGTCTTACCATCTGACTTTGGTTATAGAATCTCATTCTATGCTGTCTACTTTGGAAGGAGCCTGTCACTGGAAGAAGCTGAGAAATCATGATTATTGCAGCTGTGGTGTTTAGCTGCATTTGAGGAGCTTAGAGTATTTTCCTTTTCGTGCTATTTTCCCTCTGTCTGTTTCTCTTACTTTTTGTTGTGTTATTGCAGTGGTGAGACTAGTGTTCTCGCTGGCATTCTCACTAGCCTTGGTGAGTTCGGGGCAAGCAAGGGCCAATTCACATGCTGAGGACGTTAGGGACTGAAGGGTACAGACTCAGGTGGGTTGCAGGAAGTGTCCCCTCTCCTTATCACCAATGCCTTCCTACTATACCTTTCCGGCTGTTACCCTTTTGAAGCACTGCATGGTGAGTGTCTGCACGCTCTGGTGGGACAGGCAGTTGCTGCAAAAGCAAATAAAATCATGGAATACATTAAAAGAGGCACAGATGCCCATGATAATGTGACGCCCTGGCAAAACCAGGTAGTCACAGTTAGGTGGGCTTTGCAAGTTGCAACATCGCAAGCCGATGCTGCGATGTCACACGCGATAGTCCCCGCCCCCGTCGCAGGTACGATATCTTGTCATAGCTGGCGTAGCGAAAATTATCGCCACGCCAGCTTCACATGCACTCACCTGCCCTGCGACCGTTGCTCTGGCCGGCGACCCGCCTCCTTCCTAAGGGGGCGGGTCGTGCGGCGTCATAGCGACGTCACACAGCAGGCAGCCAATAGCGGCGGAGGGGCGGAGGTGAGCATGATGTAAACATCCCGCCCACCTCCTTCCTTCTCATAGCTTATGGCAGGTAAGGAGATGTTCCTCGATCCTGCGGCTTCACACACAGCGATGTGTGCTGCCGCAGGAACGAGGAATAACATCGTACCTATCGCGGCAGCGGCATTATGGAAATGTTGGTGAATGCAACGATGATACGATAACGACGTTTTTGCGCTCATTCATCGTATCATCTAGCATTTACACAGTACGATGTCGAAAGTGACGCCGGATGTGCGTCACTTTCAATTTGACCCCACCGACATCGCACGTGCGATGTCGCAACGTGCAAAGCCGCCCTTAGTCCCTCGCATTACACCTTCCCTCATTAGGAAACACACAGCCAACCAGAAAACAATAGTCACCCCCCCTTGGGAAAAGATAGACACACCAGTGGGCGTGACCAGGCGGTTGGTACACGCCCACTCAGGGGTCCAGACAGCCCAAGATTGGAAAACAGCAGATCAGTTCAGTCAGTGAAGCTTTAGAGTTCAGTTTGGAAAGGAGTGTGGGCTGGAGCTAGGGGTAGCTCCAGCAGTGAAGTTCAAGTTGAACGGTACCAGGGTAGGAACCCTGGTGGCACTGGCTAGGAGGCAGACGGTGGTCTCCATCAGCAGGAGACGGGAAGACGGCTCGGTGGAACCGAAGTGGACCGGGCCAGGGTTGGAGCCCGCCGGTACCGACACGGGGAACCGACCTGGAAACCGTAGCACAAAGTGGGGTACTCTGACCCTGAAGCCAGTACCAGAAACAACTGGAGCTGGTTAATTAACCGATTGAGGCCAGGACTAGAGGTCTTGTCCCACCCAAAGTCCCTCATAGAAGACAACAGCCCACCGATTAGGGATAAGAGGTCACCGCCAGGGCCCATAGATCCCACGGGCCAGCGTCTGCGGGCACGGCTCTTTAGGCCACATCCAGCCGGGAGCGGACTCCTGAGTTTCACACTAGGAATGTCCACCTTACACACAGCAGTGCAGGAAAAGGATAGAGACCACCAGCCGGATGGGGAACCAGAACGCAACCGGCCGCGGCACCGGCCACCATCACCTTGGTTTACCAGAGTCTTGTGTGTTTTACTAACAGTGAGCACACCAGCACCCCCTGCGGTCGCCATCCCCTGCACATGCCAACCGGGTCCCGGAGCCACCACCCCTGCCAACAGAGGGGTTAACAACTTGCTGCACGACATCTCTCCCGGGTGCCCCGTAACAGCAGCGGTGGTGTCCCACCTCACCACATACCATGGGTCGCGTCACGAACTTATTATGGCCTAACCCGTACATCTACGTCCCCCCATTTATTTGGCGTGTCCGTGAGACCTCCCGGGGTCCAGAGACCCTCGAGCCACCACCCCTGAAGGCCCGGATCTGAGCAGCAACCGGCTGCTGGCACGTGGGTGGCACAATAAGAACATAGTTTTGCCTCTCTACAAGTCACTAGTGCAACCACATGTAGAATACTGGGAACAATCTTGGTCTCCGGTGTATAAGAAGGACATAGCTGAACTAGAGCCGGTGCAGAGAAGAGCCACCAAGGTTATTAAGGGGTTGGCTGACCAGCAATAGGAGGACAAAGTTATCTAACTTTGGGTTATTCAGTTTGGAGACTGAAGGCTTAGGGGTGCTCTTATTAAAATGTACAAATATATCAAGAGACAATACAGAGATTATTCTAATTATCTTTTTATACCTAGACCTGCAATGATGATGAGGATGGCATCCTCTACGTCTAGAGGAAAGAAGGTGTTCTCAAAAAGTTGATTCTTTACTGTAAGAGCAGGAACTCTCTACCACATGATGTTGTAATGACTAACTCACTAAAAATGTTCAAGGGGAGGGCGTGGCCTAGCTCAGTATGTGAGTGGAAGCAGATCCTGTAGCTCCTGTCAAGCATCTAGAAAAATCCCTAGGGAAGAAACCCAAAAAAACACTCTCAGAAGTTACAGGCTGCAGCTGGACGACCCTCTGACCCCCTTGACCTGATTGCATTGCTTACTGGCACAGATATGACAAGGAGTGGGCTGAAAAAGCAGGTGGGAGAAGTGGAGGAGCAGAATCAAGATGGTGCCGTGGGCAGCATGGAGCAGAGAAAAGATAATGGTGCAGACGCTGAGGAGACCAGAAGACAGGCTGCAACACGGCAGGAGAGCGGTGCCCATCACAGAGAGACAGTGAGAGGTGAGCTGCAGATGAATATGGGACTTGCTTGCAGACAGCATGGTGCTGAGTGAAGGAGGGGGGAGGGGGGAGAGCAACGAGGGAGCTCAGGCCTGCATGGCATAGACAAATCCCAGATCTCAGGCAGCACAGCTAGGGGAGCTGACACAGAATATCCCTGAAGAGCCCACACTGAGACATCCTCATAGCAGTAATGCTATGCAGAGCATCTATTACTGAGGTGACCCTGCAGCTAGGGAGCCTGAGAGAAGACATGGCATCCATGCGCCACAAGCTTCATGAAGTGAAAGAGAGAACAGGAGAAGTTGAGCAGAGAGTCAGTATCATGGAGGACCGCATGGCAGGATCTGGCAGAGACGGGCAGCGTGCAGCACAGCAAATAGCAGCACTCCTAGCAAAAACGGATGACCTTGAAAATAGATCAAGGCGTAACAACCTGAGAATAATTGGCATTCCAGAGAAAGTGGAAGGTACATCCCCAACTGAATTTTTTGAGGAATGGCTGAAAAGTAAAATTGGATCTGAGCATCTCACCCCTCTATATGCGGTGGAAAGAGCCCATAGGGTTCCCACCTGCCCCCTGCCTCCTGGACACCCACCGCGACCTGTCCTGGCCAAAATACTGCACTACAGAGACAGGGATAATATCCTGAAGCTTGCCAGAGGACACCCGGACCTGATCATCAATGGCTCCAAGATATCCATTTTTCCAGATTACCCCATAGAAGTGCAAAAGCAAAGAGCCAAGTTCATTGACCTCAAGAGAAGGCTGAGACAACTAAATCTGGTATACTCCATGATGTACCCGGCGAAACTCAGAGTGGTAGCTGGAGGAATAGTGCACTTTTTCCTGGATACTAAGGAAGCGCTAAGATGGCTGGATAGCAATGAACAACGCTTGCGACGGGAGGGTCGTGAAGGGGAAGCTGGAGACTGACTTTTGGGGACATCCTACCGCTCATCGCATGCAGTGGTGTAGAGGAAAAATACTATGCTATGGTTGCCGGGGAGGAGTTCCTGTGTGAAAATTTAAAAAAACATTTTTTTTTGTTTACCTCAGCAATCTAAATTTAAATCTACATTTAATGACTCTAGAGGAAAGGGGTCTGCAAACACAACTGAGGATGGGAGGAAATGGAATCCTGGCTATGGAAAGGGACTTTCCAACTCATACTGGACTTTAAATGCATAAATACTGAATTAATTTTTATTCTCCCCCCCCTCTTTTTTTTGTTTTTCTTTTTCTCCCCTCTCGCTCCTCTTATTCCACCCTCTGTCTTCTACTTATACTACTTTTCTCTTTCTCTTCTTTGTTTTACCCACTTCCCCTCCCCCTTTCTTTCTCCCTTTTTTTTTTTCTCCCTTCTTCTTCCCCGTAACTTGCTTTTGTTCTTCCCCCTTAATATTAAAAAAAAAAAAAAAAAAAAAAGAAAAAAAAAAAAAGGGGGCATTGCGAGAATATGGCAGGACTGCAATACTGATCAGATGGACAGCCGGATACCGTGCACGACAAACAGGCGGGATCCGCCCCTCCTTCTGGAGGTCCTGGTTCTGGTGTTATTGATGGTTGATAGGGCCCTGTCCGTCGTAAAAGAGGAAACATGACAAAAGATGGACGCGGTATCTGGCAGACTTGCCAAGGCAAACATATGCCCTCCGTCCCTGATACAATGGGGACTGGTGGTTATATTGGGGGAAAGGGGGAGGGTGGGCCGGTCAACAGTCTCATTTGGCCTATTAAGGAGCTCTGGGAGAACGAGAATTTGTCAATTAATCATATGGCGGGACGCATTAAGCTAATTAGTTGGAATGTTAGGGGCTTAGCCTCTAGCATCAAAAGGCAAGCAGTATTTCAATTTTTACGCACAGAAAAACCTGACCTAATTTGCTTGCAGGAAACACACATGACACCGGAGAAGCTGCATCTACTGGATAGAAGGTGGCTCAGGGTGGGGTATCATTCTACATATTCTGCATACACCAGAGGGGCCAGTATACTAGTACGCTCAGGCGCACGGTTTGAATTTCTAAAGGTCATCGTGGATAAAGATGGGCAGTATGTATGTCTTTCCTGTAGGCTGGGGACAAGAGCCGTAGTAATTATATCCCTATACATACCTCCGCCATATTGCAGCAAACTACTTCACAGTCTGAAAAATTTATTGGCAGACTTTCCGTGGGTTCCCTTTATGATAATTGGAGATTTTAATAATAATCCGTATTCACATTGGGACAAAGGGAGACATGAGGTACGAAAAATGGGGGGTAACTGTACACCATTCGGTAGTTTACTTAAAGAAACGGCGCTGATTGACCTGTGGAGGACTCGGCATCCGGAAGTGTATCAATACTCCTGTTATTCGGCTACATTCTCATCCCTGTCGCGCATTGATCTGGCCTTGGGCAATGAAGCAATGCAAGGTTTGGTAGTGGGTACTACATACTTCCCCAGGACGGTATCAGATCATTCACCCCTGTGTGTAGAAATAGACCTGGGGGAACAACAAAACCAAAATAGACCCTTATGGAAATTAAATCCCTTTTGGTTACAATTAGTGGAAGAAGGGGGGGTATTAGTGATAGTTTAAGGGAATACCTTAGGTTCAATGAACAATAACGAATAACGTTTGGAACACCATTCTAAGTCTGAACTGGGTGCAAAAAACCTAAAAAAAACTAAAAAAAACACACTATGGGGAGATAAGGTATGCACACCAGTGACTATGTAAGGGGATTACATGGAATAGCAGAAACTGCTGTGTGAATACTGACTTGAAAAATCCAATAGCTATATGTAAGAGTGAAAATGTGAAAAATGGAATCTGCATTACTGCCATGAACATATGAATCAAGAGAAATTTAGCTACTGAATTGATCAATGCAATAGAGCCCCAACACTACGCCAAAGTATTTCTCTACGTTGGGGTCCCTAGCTTGTGTGTGTCCTCTCATGCAGTTAAAAAACTTACCGTGTGTGGGAAGCTGAGACCCAGGCTATTTATGCGTATTGTATGGATTGGCAATAGGTGTGGTGGGGAGGGTTCACAAACGAAAAACTACTAACAATAACGAATAACGTTTGGAACACCATTCTAAGTCTGAACTGGGTGCAAAAAACCTAAAAAAACACACTATGGGGAGATAAGGTATGCACACCAGTGACTATGTAAGGGGATTACATGAAATAGCAGAAACTGCTGTGTGAATACTGACTTGAAAAATCCAATAGCTATATGAAGAGTGAAAATTTCTCTTGATTCATATGTTCATGGCAGTAATGCAGATTCCATTTTTCACATTTTCACTCTTCATATAGCTATTGGATTTTTCAAGTCAGTATTCACACAGCAGTTTCTGCTATTCCATGTAATCCCCTTACATAGTCACTGGTGTGCATACCTTATCTCCCCATACTTAGGTTCAATGAAGGATCAGCATCTATTGGAATGGTTTGGGAGGCAATGAAGGCGTACTTGAGGGGATTATATATAAGGGGTATATCTAAGGTAAAGTCGGAGGCAAGAAGGCAGAATCAGCTTGCGTTTCAGGAATTGGGGGAGGCGGAAGATGCTTTAATATCAGACCCCACGCCGGCGGCAAAAGCTAGGATGAAGGCAGCTCAAAAGATGGTTAATAGATTGACCATACAGGCAGCGGAGAGAAAGAAAATGTTCCAAACCATGCAGTCCTTTGAGAATGGAGAACGGGCGGGTCACCTATTATCAGTGAGAGCTGTGGCACAGAGGGAATCGACATATATTGCACGGTTACAGTCAATAGATGGGGCA